>NC_090650.1:262028696-262345224 GCF_040937935.1 Hyperolius riggenbachi | reverse complement strand
CTGGCTACCTTTACTGGCGTACCTATTCCAGGACAGGAAAAGTGGGATACCAATACACATCTGGTATCGTTGGATTCAGCAGAGTCAGAGCTTTTACAAACAGTAACATTTTTATCGGTAAATGTAATACTTCTTTTAACCCTCCTGGCGGTATGAAAAATTCCGCCAGGAGGCAGCACGGCAGTTTTTTTTTTTAAATCATGTAGCGAGCCCAGGGCTTGCTACATGATAGCCGCTGCTCAGCGGCATCCCCCCGCCCTCTTCAATCGCCTTCGGCGATCTCCGATCAGGAAAACCCGTTCAAAGAACGGGATTTCCTGGAGGGCTTCCCCCGTCGCCATCGTCATTGGGAGTCCCGATCCACCCCTCGGCGCTGCCTGGCACTGATTGGCCAGGCAGCGCACGGGGTCTGGGGGGGGGCCCGCGCGCCGCAACGTATAGCGGCGATCGGGCGCGGGGCGGCAGCGATCAGTGTGCTGGCGCAGCTAGCTAAGTGCTAGCTGCGTCCAGCAAAAAAAAAATTAAGAAAATTGGCCCAGCAGGGCCGGAGAAAACCTCCTGCGCGGCTTACCGCCAGGAAGGTTAAAACAAAAAAAAACCCTGAAAAATATTTTGTTTATTTATTTCAGTTTTTTTTATATATATATTTCACTCAAAAATGTTATTATATCTTGGTAAAAAGTACAACATTTTGTTTCAATGTTCAAGTCCAATTTGTTATGGAAAAAATAATATACAGTATCATATGTCCTATTTCATGTACATTTTCTTGTCAAAAATCCTAAGTAAACTTAATGAGTGCAAAATGTCTAAAAACTCCTTGTAGGAGATTATCTCGTTTAGGACAAATAGGCTGGCAGGTAAAGGGTTCAGGCTGAAGGCAGCAGTAGCTCATTGCCTGTGATAGTATTAAGACACTAGAGCTAGCTGCTGGGCATGCCTTGCTTTGGCCTCCTGCTACTTGTCTGAAACCTTGTATGAACCTTTGCCTATCTACTGACTTTGCTATTGTCTGCTGCCTGGACTGACTCTTGCCTTTCTGACCATTCTCCTGCCTCATTAGTGTTGGGCAAACAGTGTTCGCCACTGTTTGGGTTCTGCAGAACATCACCCTGTTCGGGTGATGTTCGAGTTCGGCCGAACACCTGATGGTGTTCGGCCTTTTAGTTCGGGTTTGCCCGAACTGCTCAATGCCCAGCCGAACAGGGCCCCTCGTATGCGTCATCACGTAGAGGACGTAAGGTCAGAGAAAGGGCGGAAATACCACAAGGGTACTACCGCTGAACCGCCCGCTGCCCGGCCTCAACGTGTCCTACTCGGACTCCTCCTCCTCACTCACACCACTGCCAGCCAGCCACTGCAGCAGCCACCACCGGTACTATTTAACTTTACGCAAACTTTTTTATGGGCAAGCGGGCAGAGGGGGGAGCGCTAGCGGAGGCGGTGGGGGGAATTTCCGACCCCCCCCCCCCCCCCGCGCGATCGCGGCATGCTCCCCCCTTATGCCTGCGACCCCATAGGGGGGCCGTATTGCGGCATGTTCGGGTCCCCATTGACTTCCATTGAGTTTGGGGTTCGGGCCGAACATGCCGAACATCTGGCCCATGTTCGGCCTGTTCGGCCCGAACCCGAACATCCAGGTGTTCGCCCAACACTATGCCTCATCCCTGTCCAGGGGCGTAGCAATAGGGGGTGCAGAGGTTGCGACCGAATCGGGGCCCTTGGGCCAGAGGGGCCCTCCCTCAACTGCATTATTAGCTCTTTATTGGTCCTGTGCTCATAATAATCACTTCTATAGATACTTTGAATAGTGGTAATCATTAACAAACTGTTCCCCATCCCCTTCTTGCACCTCTGACACTGTAGTTGCCATTGGCTAGTTTTGGTGCGCCTTATCAATTGTTAAGTATACAGTGCTTGGGGGGCCCCAATGTAAAACTTGCATCGGGGCCCACAGCTCCTTAGCTACGCCACTGTCCCTGTCTGATATTATGTGTATGGCCTTTAGCTTGCTCACTACGAGATTGAATATGATTGTGATTAACAGTCATCTGATATCTGTGTATGACTTGGAACTGTTTAACTACAATTACTGCCTTTATGATTGCTTTGTGGGTACTGGTAGTACCACTGCCTTATGGCCTTTAGTCCCTATATTTTGCACATTAAGGCCTGGCCTGTGTGTAACCAAAGTCAGAGACTCCTGTTCAAGTGGAGACGCACCTCACAAAGTGAAAATTGCAGAGGTTGATTGGGGTATAGGGACTGATATAAGGCGGTGGATCTGCTGGTCCTTACCTTGATATCTTTTATATGGGTAATACTCAGTGGTGTAGCTACAGATAATAGAGGTAAAGTCAGAGGGCGGAGGGACAGAAGATAGTTAATAATGAATACATGAAGTACCACCTGGGCCTCCTGCTATGTCTGCTATGGCTATATCTACACCCCTGGAAATACTGCTGTAAGCACAAGAACTTGTATGCCTATAGCAGTGATTAATATATGCAGACAAGGTTTAAGGTCAGAGCTGGTTTACAGCACAGTATAAGAGGCATGTTTTCCAGCTTTTGTGCCTGGTTCTATTTGGTGTTGGCAGTTATGATTGTGTTGATTCACAGAAGTGAAACTAGACCATTCAGACAAGTGGAACATGATCTGATAAGCCTGGAAATTACTTTGCCTATTCAGCCATACCGAATTACAGGCTTGCCAGTGCCCTTTCATCACATTTGATTTAAATATAAGCTTCTCGGGGAAAAGTGTAAGATTGGAAGACATAATAAATTTCCAATTTTTGCAGTGCTGTACACAAATGTATTTCAGATAATTAATTATGGGATGTCAGATTACAGTCTTACACATTGATGTGTTCATAGACTTGAGAAACGGGATAAAATATTATATAAAATAATGTTGTACATAGCTGTATGATCATCACCAATGGTTATTATTATTATTATCTAGTATTTATATAGCGCTGACATCTTGTGCAGCGCTGCACAAAGTATATTGCCTTGTCTCTTATCTGTCCCTCAGAGGGGCTCATAATCTTATCCCTTCCATAGTCATATGTCTATGTATGTATCGTTTAGTGTATGTATCGTAGTCTAGGGCCAATTTAGGGGGAAGCCAATTATCTGTATGTTTTTGGGATGTGGAAGGAAACCAAAGTGAATGGAGGAAACCCACACAGACACAGGGAAAGCATACAAACTCCATGAGATTGTGCCCTAGCTGGGATTCAAACCGGGAACACAGCGCTGCAAGGTGAGAGTGCTAACCACTACACCACCATGCTGCCCATGGCTCCCCTTATAGGGAAACATTCCACCATTCCTCTATAGTTCACCTCATAGACATCGTACCTTTAGGCTGCTTACACACCAAGACGTTACAGGCGCACGTTAGTGCGCCTGTAACGCTCCCCCAACGCACAGCAATGTAACACAAGTGGGCTGTTCACACAGCCCACGTTGCGTTACATGTAACGCTGCACGTTCTGCGCAAAGTGCAGCATGCTACGGCGTTGGAGCGGCTATAGCCGCGTTAGACTGTTTGCACATGCGCAGTGGGGGGCGGAGAGGAGGCGGGGAGAGCCAGCTACAGTAGCCGCGCACATGGCTACTTAATATTCACTGCACTGGCGGGCGCTGATTGGCCAGCGGGACCACGTGATGCGGAGTGTCTCGCTCCGCATCACGTGGTCCCGCTGGCCAATCAGCGCCACTCTGGGAGACATTATAGGAATCGAGCCGCCTAACGCGGCTCACTCTACCGTCGGCTCTTGCAGCACCATACACTGTGTTAGGTGCACGTTATGCGACCTTAACGTGGCACCTAATGCAACGTCTTGGTGTGCAAGAAGCCTTATACTAAAGGAAACGAGGTGAAAATGAAATGATAAGATCAAATTTTACATATCCTACTGTTTCTGAAAATCATTTTTTTAATAAAATCCCACGGTTTTATTTTCTTTTAAAAGATACCTGAAGTGACATGTGACATGATGAGATAGACATGTGTATGTACAGTGCCTAGCACACAAATAACTATGCTGCCTGAAAGCGTTAAATATCAGGTATGTAAGTGGCTGACTCAGTCCTGACTCAGACAGGAAGTGACTACAGTGTGACCCTCACTGATAAGAAATTCCCCTTTTTATCTCTTTCTTGCTCTCAGAAGCCATTTTTCTGCTGGAAAAGTGTTTTATAGTTGGAATTTCTTATCAGTGAGGGTCACACTGTAGTCACTTCCTGTCTGAGTCAGGACTGAGTCAGCCACTTACATACCTGATATTTAACTCTTTCAGACAGAGAAAGAAAAAAAGGAACACAGCATAGTTATTTTAGTGCTTGGCACTGTACATACACATGTCTATCTCATCTTGTCACATGTCACTTCGGGTATCCTTTGATAGCTAAAATATGGTTAATGTTGTATGTATGAATTATACAGTCTTTCAAATAGTCTCATTGTCCCAGAGCTAAAATGATATGAAATATTGATCTTTTCATCTCACACCTGCACTGAGAATCTGTTCTCTGCCAGGCAAGAGTTTCATGGCTGTTACTCCTTATCAGTGAGGATCACGCTATAGTCCAACTAGAGAGATACTGTCACTTGCATACCTAAATGGTTAACTCTTTCCAGCAGAAAAAGAAGAAAACAAACAGCCTAGTTATTTGTATGCTTAGCACTGTACATACACATGTATATCTCATCATGTTACCTGGGGTATACTTTAAAAATGGTGATTGGGGGTAATCTACTAATGTAAAGTAAAGTAGTTCTACTCATATAATTATAAAAAAAATTCTGCTACAAAACGACAGGGGATTCCACAGCTGGCATTACTGAATTTCTTACCAAGAATTCCATTTGATCCATATAAGTTCATCAGCAAATTCAAATAAGCTGTTGAGGAGGATTCCTATTGGAAATAAATATATGACAACTCCCTGGGTAGCCAGTGATATGGCAATGGGGACGCAGTGAGAATGTGCAGTGGGGTAGTGGCTCTTCAGTCAAACAGAAAAAACACAGATGAAACAAACACAAACACATAAAGGAATGATAGCAACATATGTCCCCCATTCTATTACCTATACATCCTTTTTGGGAATCACAGACATGGGAACGAGTGCTTTCTGAAAAGGAGAGCCATGTGGGCTGCTTGACTTTGTAGGCGTAAGGGCTACATGGTTTGCTGGCCACTTTTTCTGCTGTCGCAACCTTCATAGCCGGGCAGGGGGAGCTACAGTTGTTTCTTCTTTATTTCCTTAGATTTTAGGCACGTCTACCATTCTGATTTTGGGTATTCTGAATCCCAAATACCCCCTAGCTATACATAGTTTAAACAAAACAAAAAAATAGCTAAATGTTTTCCTTAATATTCCAGTTATTTGACTAGTAACCACCCATGATTCGGCTTGCAGGTGCGTGCAATCACAGGAGCAAAGTGCTTCTCCTACTTCTACAAGCGTTAATTAATAATCTATGTTAATCCTCCAGAAGTAAGAGAGGGTGGGGCTCAACAAGTCACATGACCACAACTTTTGATAAAATGCTTATATTTAAACTGATTTTTATACTAGTTCATGGTCTACTGTTTCCTTAACAGTAAAGTTTAAAAGATTTAGTGCGTTGTTCATTACAGTATATTTGCTAGAAAGAAAATTTTCAACCTATCCTCATGTGTATTGTCATACATCATTGATATATCAGTTTTTCTAGTGAAACATAAATGATTTAAGAATTATGTGCATTTGCCATTTCACAGAGATATGCAAAGCCAATGGAACATGTTAATAAAAGTGTATTCTCCGTTTCCCATAATACACTGCAGCCGTAGACTCAGGTGAGAGGTTACCTACATTTATAATGTCAGCTAGCGAGCCTGCCGAGCTAAAGGTAAATGGTAATTTTGTCATTAACATGCCTGACCTCTCTGCCCTTGTCATATCTCATGGGAGGCATTTGTAAGAGCTTACCTGTCAAGATGCAAACACAGAAAGGTCAATGTGCACAGAAATCTTTAAGATCTTATAACGGAATCGCTGACTGCCTTTATTACAACTACTTAAATAAATGGATCTAGCGGCCAGAGCAAGGAAAATATGTATTAAAATGATTTACTGTGATCCTGCGACCTGCTTTACATTCTGCTGCCACCACTGGCATAACTCTTTCTTAAATCATCCATATCATTATACACACTGGCATGCGCCAATGACCAACAACACAGTAAATATATTACTATGGAAAAAGAAAAATAGCATGAAAGATATGATTCTAATTTGGCAATGCAAGAAAAGCTAAATTAATCCAAACCTCTGAATAATAAGACAGGAATATGTAGAACCTGAGTTTCAAAAGAGCCTGACAGCATTAGAGCACATAAGTAATCCTGCAAACTTGGCCTGGATTTGCCAAAAAGTGTCTACTATTAGGGAAATGTTTGCAGCCCTTTCCCTGGTTACCTAAGGGGGCCAGGTCTTCTGGGAAAGTGCAAAGCAGCAGCAGCGTTCTGCATTACCTTCATCCAGTGGTGTAACATATCCTCCTCACTCCTATCTTCTTTTGTGCACAGACTATCTCCCTGCATTTCCTGTCTCTGCATATCACATGACATACAGAGATGAGATCCGATGGGAGACTGTACAGCGGTTACAGTGAATAAGAGAGGAGTAAGTAGGACCTGCCGCTCCACTGGATGGAGGTAATGTAGGACACTGCGGCTACTCTTGCAGTATTAATGCCAGGAAGGCTGGGGGGGAGGGGTCTGCCCATTTTTGTGTGCGTTTGGTAAGAGTTGCAGGGGGATCAACCAGCAGAGTCACAAGCCCGCAACATTTAGCATTTTTGCGAATTTTCCATATGGCGAAAATTCAGTGAATTTTTGCAAATATTTTCTCAAAATCAAAAATAGCATTTTTGATGCGAAAATTACTTTGGCGAAAATTTGCTAGCAACACTGATGCCTGCATCTTCTTTTGGGCCCCTCCGCAGCCACTTCAACTAATGCTATACCCTTTCTTACTGTTGTTTCTCCAGAAGGAGACTGCAATGGCATATTATACACAATATGGAATTTTGTCTGCTATACAAGAAGTGCAGATTTCAAATATAAACCTAAGAAGCTGGGGCTTAGTATTTGCTTACACACGTTGCACATAACCATAAAGGTTGTACAACAATGCAAAGAAAATTATGCAAACTCAACTGTACTGTATATCCCCATGCTGATGTCATAGCTCCCAACGGTCCCTCTTTGGGAGCCCTGTCCCTCTTTCCTCCTCATTTGTCCCTCTTTCAGGACTTTGTCCCTCTTTCTATGTAGATATATATATTTCTCTACTAAAAAATGTTTGATTGACTCTAAAGTTTATTTCCATCCTTTAAATTTATATATTACTAATTTTACAATGTTAACATGAAGGAAAATGAACCAGGATAGAAAGTACCAGTGTGGATTGAATTATAAAACAACATATTGCGCGTGCACGTGCGCTCCCGGCCCACGGTTCGTTAGCCAGGCAATCAGTGAATCGGGCTATGGTGCCCGATCACTGATTGCTCTCCCCCGCTGAAAAAGCGACAGCTTCTCTCGGAAGCTGCGCCTTTTCTGGCTGTTACCTCCCTCATGCGTCGCTCTAAGCGTGTGTTACGCTTAGAGTGACGTCATGTAAACAAACTCATGGCCGCCATCTTGTGGCCAAAAAGTAATACTACAACTAAAAGTTAAAAAAAATGAAAATTAACACACATTTACATTATAAACCTATTGTTTACCTCCCACCCTCCCAAAACTACCCAAATAAAATGTTTACTATAAAAAAAAAAAAACATTACAATAAATAAAAAAAAACATGTACATATTTACCTAAGGGTCTAAACTTTTTAAATATCAATATAAAGATGAAATATTTCTATTTTTTTTTATTTTAAACTTGTAAATAGTGATAGATGCAAAACGGAAAAAATGAACCTTTATTTCCAAATAAAATATTGTCGCCATACATTGTGATAGGGACATAATTTTGACGGTGTAATAACCGGGACATATGGGCAAATACAATACGTGAGTTTTAATTATGGAGGCATGTATTATTTTAAAACTATAATGGCTGAAAACTGAGAAATAATCATTTTTTTCCGTTTTTTTCTTATTCTTCCTGTTAAAATGTATTTACAGTAAAGTGGCTCTTAGCAAAATGTACCCCCCAAAGAAAGCCTAATTGGTGGCGGAAAAAACAAGATATAGATCAGTTCATTGTGATAAGTAGTGATAAAGTTATAGGTTAATGAATGGGAGGTGAACATTTCTCAAGTGAAAACGACGGAACGCGAATGGGTTAAAGAAAACCTGTACTGAAAAAAGTTACCCTGGGGGGGTACTCACCTCAGTAAGGGGATGACTCTGGACACTATCGAGGCTTCCCCCGTCCTCCTGTGTCCCACGGCGGTCTCGCTGCAGCCTCCGGAACACACAGGCGACAAATCCGACAGCCTGTGCAATATTTACCTATTCGGGCTCCAGCAAGGGCGCTGTTGCGGCTCTTCTGATGGAGATAGGCAAAAATTGCCTATCTCCGTCGGGTCCGCTCTACTGCACAGGCGCAGGAGACTTGAGCCTGCGCAGTAGAGCGGCCCAACAGCAATCGGCTATTTCCGCCTATCTTCATGGGAAGAGCGGATACTGCACCTGGGCTGGAGTCAAAAGGTAAATATTTACATCGCCGCCGCTCTGGGAGGATTTTCTCCGCCACCGGGGGACCGAGGAGGACGGGGGGAGCCTCAATAGCTCAATAGCCTCCCCCACCCGAGGTGAGTACCCCCCAGGGGAGTTTTTTTCATTACAGATTTTCTTTAAGTGTCCCTCTTCCCCATCTCAAAAAGGTGGGAGGTATGTGATGTTAAACTACTGATTACCAGTTCACCATTAAACCAGTGGTAGGTGTGCGCTGACCCAGAGAATGGAAATAATTACCAGTCATCACCAGAGAGTATTCAGCAAGTGTGGTTGGGTCACTACCCCTGGTGGGTAACAGGCTACTTTGCTGCGTGTGACTTCCAGGTTACAACCCTTCCAGTGAAGAGGAGAACTGATACATTGCAGAATGCTAGAGTTAGAGACTTGAGAGCAAGTCTAAATGTTGGTGGGACAGGCAGAAGGCCAGGGTAGTATAGTTTGATTCCAAGCAGCAGACTAGAGTTACAAGCAGGCCGGGATTTACATCACAGGAGCCTATAGGTACAGATGTTCTGGTACATTAAACTTCACCCTCCACAAACCCACAAGCCCCTCACCCCCCCCCCCCCCAACTGCACCGCAATTGGCTGGATTATCTACAAAGAAACCAACGTAGTTGCATTGGGTCCCCGTCTCCATGACTCCAGCGGCTATTCTAATCACGATACGTGGCACATATATGCCGGTGGGGCAGGAAAAGAAACACAGCTGGTCAGGAGACACTGGAGATGGGAATGCAGACATGTGAGTTACCTTTCTACTACACTCCGTTTGTTACTCTGTATAGGGCCTGCTTACAGTGGTCTGAAAATCCGCATTTCGTCTTTGCTCTAAAAGATTACAGCTTTAAACCTACTACGACAAAAAAAATTGTAGAAGAACAACATTCAAACAGTTAAATACAACACTTTGTTCTTCAGTGGAAAGCTCCTTCAGCTTGTGATCTGCATCCAAAGAGGTGATAACGTTATCTTTTGTTTACATTCCTCTGTTGTTACATTCCTAGCTGTGCCGAAAATGAGCTCTCTCTGCTTCAAGCATGCACACAGTTGATTAATTATCACTAGAAGATTTTAATATATAATTACAGCAGCTATGAATAAAATGCAATGGCAGCTTTCAGAGCAGATAAACTGTACTTTGGGAACTTGTAATTTGTAAACAGACAATATTACTTATGCACAAAAGCAAATTTGGTAACTGGGTAATAAAAAGTAGGAAACACATTTTTATTGAATGTTATGTCAGAGTTTTAGGGCCCGTTTCCACTAGCCATGACGCGCGGCTGCAGCGGCACTTCCTGGTCTGCATGTACCCAGACAAATCACAGAAGCCGTGCCATGCACGGCTATGGGGATTCGCTGCTTCCCGCACGAAAACTGATGGCTATGTTGGCCGAGTCGCTAGGGCAAGCTATTCGGCCGTGGGTGGGTTTCGGGGCATGCGCTTGCGCAGTTCTGGGCCGCATGCCTCCCCCGTTGTGTTCTCATAGCTGGGAGCGTTCTGTGCAAGCGCAGTAAGGCTGGATCCACACTATAAGTGCTTTTTAAAAAATCGCTCCCATTCACTTTCATTAAAATCGCGGTAAAAATTGCGTAAAAATCGCCCATATCGCATATGTAGCTGTGTACGTGATTGCGGCAATCACAATTTTTACACGATTTTAATGAAAGTGAATGGGAGCAATTTTTTTAACAAGCACTCAGCAAGCGCTAATCAAATGTAAGTGCTCACAAAAGTACTTATAGTGTGGAACCAGCCTTAAGCTGACCATACACTGGCCCGATTTGCCGCCGTTTCGACAGCAGATTCGATCACTGGGATCGAATCTGCTGCCAATCGTTCGCGCTACACGCCGAATTTCGATCTATTCCGTCCGATCCCGTTGATTGCGCCGTGCGGAAAATAACCGTCGATCGCCCGCGGGTAAAGAGCGCATCACTAGCGGCGTTCAAGTGCCCGACGACCGACGCAATAGAGCTGCAATACATTACCTGCTCCGCCGGCGCGACTCCCGGGTCTCCGCTCTTCTCCGCTCTGGTCTGGTCTCCGGGTCCGGCATGCTTCCCTTCTTCCTGTCCCGGCAGGAAGTTTAAACAGTAGAGGGCGCTCTACTGTTTAAACTTCCCCCAGACAGGAAGAAGTGAAGCATGCCGAACCCGGAGACCAGACCAGAGTGGAGAAGAAGAGCGGAGACCCGGGAGTCGCGCCGGCGGAGCAGGTAATGTATGCGGGACGGGGGGAAGCGGCGGCAGCACCACCACCACAGATTGTGAACGGTTTCAGGCTGAAATCGGTTCACAATATGTTTGCAGTACAGGCAGCCATACGATCCCTCTTTGATCAGATTTGATCAGATAGGGATCTGTCTGTTGGTCGAATCTGATGGCAAATCGACCAGTGTATGGCTACCTTAACAGTCTTATGGAACTGAGCATACACAACACTCTCAGGCATGGGAGCGCATGAAATGCGGTCACGCAGACGTTAGTGTGTTCAGGCCTTCAAAGATTGTGATTTGCCATGTGTGGGCAGAGGGGAGTGGGTCCAGAGCCGGGACAAGGTCTTCCAGCACCGAAGGCTGAGATACCAAAATGCGCTTCTCCATCCTTCCCACCCCAGCCGTCACACACTAATTGCTATTAGACTAAGAGGCCCCCATGGGCCCACAACCTTCCCAACACCTTACTATCTAGTTATCTGGCTTGCAGTCACTGCCATGTATCCCCTTTTCTTATTTCTTTCTGCTTCAAACACAATTAGGAATGACAGCTGAATGAATTGTGCGCCCCCTCCTACACTGCGCCCTGAGGCTGGAGCCTCTCCAGCCTATGCCTCGGCCCGGCCCTGAGTGGGTCCAGTAGATTTGCCCAGTTTGGGGCCCAAAAATGTCTGAAGGTGGCCCTGTGTGTGTTTCTGTGACCACCACCACACACACTGTCTGTTATATGACAGTTATTTTATCAGCATTTCTATTTCTTTTTTTCCTCTTTGATCCATGTAAAGTGTTGCTGTGTGGCTAGCAATGATTCTTACAAAGCTGGCAGACATCATCAAGCACCTTTGAGGTTTTCAGAGATAATCAGTTTCTATCTTGCTGCAGCAGAAAAGCTGAAAGTCGCATTAAATGCTGGTGTGATGACCTTTAGCTGATGTCTATATTGCTTTGGCAGGTACATTAACTTTCTCATCTGTATTGTGGAGTGATAGCGGCTTCACTAGATTCTATCACCAATTTTATAGATGCTATCCTATCATTTTTCATTACTTTCTTTACCGCGTGTCAGTAATAATTACTAGTAAACAGGACACATTAAAAGTTATTATCAGACATATTTTAGGTTGATTTAAATAGAAGAACATATCACGATCACACACAAAGGGAAAACAAGAACCATGTTCATATATGTGCATAGAGTAATATCATTTAAAGGGAAGGTCCAAGCAAAATAAAAAAATGAGTTTGACTTACCTGGGGCTTCTACCAGCCCCATGCAGCCATCCTGTGCCTTCGTAGTCACTCACTGCTGCTCCAGTCCCTCGCTGGTAGCATGCCGACCTCGGAGGTCGGCGGGTCGCATTGCGTACATTTTTAAGCATTCCCGCTAGTGCAGGAACATTAACACATACATTTTTTACGCGTTACGCATTGGACCACTAACGCGTAAAAATGTATGTGTTAATGTTTCTGCACTAGCGGGAATGCGTAAAAATGTACGCAATGCGACCCGCCGACCTCCGAGGTCGGCATGCTACCAGCGGGGGTCTGGAGCAGCAGTGAGTGACTACGAGGGCACAGGATGGCTGCATGGGGCTGGTAGAAGCCCCAGGTAAGTGAAACTCATTTTTTTATTTTGCTTGGACCTTCCCTTTAATAACTAAATCAATACATTTGAAAGTAGGTTTCCTACATGTCTAATATGAATTTTAGCACATGATGTTTTATTTGTGTAACTTACATTAAACCTGAGCTCAAAATAATCTGATGAGATAAACAATTGTATTTATAGTCCTACTCCTAAATCAGCCTTTTCTGGAATCCCCCAGTTTTATTTTGAGTTTAAAAGCTAAAATCGGATGTTTACCTATGTCTCAACTGAATGACACAGTTATACAGCTCCCGCCTTACAATGGAATTATAGTCTCAAAACTATAATTTCAGTAACCACTTTTAGGTACGTTAAATAACATTTGAAAACTTCTCCTCTGTGTAAATTTTTTTACTTTCAGTGCAGAGGGCAGTACAGGCTTGAGATCTCTGACTAAATGTAACCATTGCCGGCCAGGAGACACTCTCTGCCTGTGTCTTGATTCTGCTCCCTCCCTGAACCGACACATTGCCCTGGTAGATAGATTCTTGCTGGGAAATATTACATTTGCTGATTAGCCAGAGATCAGCAAACCTGTACTGCTCTCTGCAGTGAAAATAAATGCAGGCATCAAACCAAAAGACAATGGTTACAGCGATACCTTTAACCACTTGAGGACTGCAGGGCTAAACCCCCCTAGTGACCAGGCAATTTTTAGCTAAACAACTCAGCACACAAGTGATCCCCCCCCCTTTTCTCCCCACCAACAGAGCTCTCTGTTGGTGGGGTCTGATCGCTCCCCCCATGTTTATTTTTTTTTTTTTAAATTTATTGTTTTGTTTTTTTTGTTAAAAACCCCTGTTTCTTTAAGTTTATTCCCTCCCTCCCCACAGCCAGCCAATTATGGCGATCGGCTGTCATAGGCTTCTTCCTATGAGAGCCGATCGCTCTCTTGTCCCCCATGGGGACAGCCGTGTCACACGGCTGTCCCCAGTGCAGCGCTGCTGCTCATCGCAGCGCTGCACCTAGTAAATAGACGGCGTGATCGGCGTCTAACAGTCTCCCGAGTGGCAATAGCCGCTCGGAGACTGAAGGCGGGGGCGGAGCTCCGCCCTCCGAGCATGAGATGCGCGCGCACCATGCGCGCGATCTCATGCAAAACAGAGCCCCAGGACTTTACGCCAATTGGCGTTAGGCGGTCCTGGGGCTGCCGCTGCGGCCACGCCTACTGGCGTGACGCGGGCGGCAGAAGGTTAATAACTAATGTTGGTTTGATGTCTGCATTTCTGCTCCTCGACTAACACCAGACCACACTTCACTTGCAGTGAAAATAAACATTTTTACATTTTTTACACACAGGGAATGCTTGGGAAATCTTTCAAATGTTCTTTCCTGTATCTAAGTAAAATTACTGAAATTTTAGTTTTCACAGTATAATCCCACTTTAAACTATTGCCTTTTTTATCAATTCACTGCAATCAGAAGTGTTTGCATGCAATGCAAAAGTTTTAAGGTGTGCAATTAGTTATCAGTGACAATTACGGCTATGGTCTAACTTAGACCTGAAAGTGTCAGTTACAGCCCTGGATTGTTATCCCTTATAGTGCGAAAAAGTATAAAAGGAACACAGCCTCGTGCTATGTACTATTGGGACTGCAAATACAGGTGTTTATCTCATCGCGTCACTTGCCATTTTAGATACCCTACAATTTTCCTATTGTTGATTCAAACTACTACTACTACTACTACCAGTATTACTATTACTGCTGCTGCTACTACTACTACTACTCTATTAACCACTTTACCTCCGGCCGTACGGATTTCTCCGTCCCTTTTTCCATCCTTTTACCACCAGGGACGGAGAAATCCGTACTTCCCGCGCTCCCGCCGCTGCCCGCGCTTCCGCTCGCTCATGCGCGCACTCTCGCTCGCATGCACGCCACCGCCCGCTCGCCCGGAGATCAATGAACGGGAAAAACCATTCCCGTTCGTTGATCTAAGCCCCGCAATGATCTGCTGCTTCTATGAGAAGCAGCGCGATCATTGTGAAAAAAAAAAAAACTTTCCCAGCCTCATAGCACTTCCTGCAAGCGTCCTTCCGGACTAATTTTTTTTTTTTTATTAAAATGTACAATTAAAAAAAATACATAAATAGTTACCTTAGGGACTGAACTTTTTAAATATTTATGTCAGGAGGGTACAACACTGTTACTTTATAAACTATGGGCTTGTATTTAGGGATGGACGCAAAACTGAAAAAAATTCACCTTTATTTCCAAATAAAATATTGGCGCCAAACATTGTGATAGGGACATCATTTAAACGGTTTTTCTTTTCAAATAGTTTTATTGAGGTTTACAATAACAATGTATAATCATACAATGTGAAAGTGGGGGAAAACATATCCCCATTGGCAGAACATCATGACTCTTGGATAACAATATTTTATGCATACATCGCAGCTTAATGCAATACACTGGGGTCATAATGGCCTTCCTGATTATGTATACTGGGGAGAAAGCCCCTTAAAGCTACTGGCTGGGCACGCCAGCCCAGAATGACTGGAGTGCCCAGAAGAGGGATATGGACCCGTACCTTCTGCCTACCCAACCTCGGTTCTTCCATGCCTTGGCGATGGTTTGTTTAGCTGCTACAAATATAAAGAGGGCTAAAGCCCCTTGGGATTTCGTAAAGAGCTCAATGGGGAAATGTAGCAGTGCTGACCATGGGTCTCTGTGGATCTGTTTATGGAAGACTGCTTGGAGCAAACGGTAGACTTTGGACCAGAAGCGAGATAACATGGAGCAGGACCAAAAAGTGTGTAAGAAGTCTCCTGGGGATTGGCAGCCCCTAAAACATAAACCATTGCCTCCCAGGTGGGCGAGTCTTGAAGGAACCCAATACCACCTCATCAAAACCTTCAGAGAGAACTCAACCAGGCCTAAGTTAATTGAGATGTGGAGTGTATTTCTCCAGGCCCTCGCCCAGTCTTCGTTAGGCCTCGTCCCCCACAGGTCTATTTCCCATTTTGTGATGTAGGTGTGTTTAAACGAGGGGCCTGGGCACGTAAGAAAGAGGTACAATCTGCTGATCAGGCCTCGGTCCCCTGGGTTACCTAGGCAGGCTGACTCAAAAATTGAGAGGGGGGGTCTGCCTCTGGGGCATTTGCTAATAGTGACTGGACCCAGTGTTGCAGTTGGAGATACCTGAAGTGTTCTGACCCAGGGACTTGATATTTTTCTCGAAGATACTCCCAACTAACCATTTTGGAGTCTTTGATTAAGTGGTGAACCAGGAGAATCTGTTTAGTGACCCACCATTTGAAAGAGATCGGGCTTTCTAGTGCTGGGGGGAATAGCGGGTTATTTATAATAGGGAGCAATGGAAGGGTGGGAGACAAAAGCTTCTTTGAGTACTTAAAGGTGTCCCACACTCGAAGGCAATGCTTTAAAATCTTGCTCAGGAGCGGCGGTCTCATCTTAGGAGGCAGCCAGATGGGGCATTGGACTGATTGCGGGGCTGCTGCTACGATATCGAAGAGGGACCATTGAGGCATTTCAGATCCTCTGTATAGACTTACTAGAGGGGCTATTTGGGCCGCCTGGTAGTAGACCCGTAGGTCGGGGAATCCTAGCCCACCCAATTGTTTGGAGATGTACAGAGTGGTTCTTGGGACCCTCGGTTTGGAAGATCCCCATATGAATTTGTTAATCCTAGATTGTAAGAGCCTCAAAAAATGAGGCGGTATCCAGGTTGGGAGCAATCTGAACGTATATAGAATTTTGGGTGGCAGAGTCATTTTCACAGAATGGACTCGGCCTAGCCAAGATAGCTGCATAGAAGACCATTGGTCAATGTGATGAGTTACCTGCCTTGCCAGAGTATAGTAGTTGGCCTGGAAAAGAGATTCGTAGCTAGGAGTTAGTACAATTCCTAGGTATGGCATCTGCTTGGAGGTCAGTTGAAATGGTACTTCTTTGCATAACAGTTCCCATGCCTCTGCCCCTAGAGTGATGTTCATTAAGTTAGACTTAGTAGGATTGATGGTCAGACCCGATACCTGTGCAAAATCATCCATAATAGCCAGTAAAGCAGGGATAGAAGACCTGGGATTAGTAAGAAAGAGCAAAAGGTCATCAGCAAAGAGATTCAGTTTGTGCTGAGACCCTGCTAGTTCAAAACCTTGTACCGCGTCTGAGCTGCGTATAATCTGCGCCAGGGGTTCCATGGCCAGGATAAATAGAATGGGCGAAAGGGGACACCCCTGGCGGGTTCCCCTATGTATTGTGAAACTACGGGAAGAGTAACCTGCATAGTGTACCTGGGCGGTGGGATTAGAGTATAAAGCCTGGAGCCAGGACTGGAAAGGGGCTCCGAAGCCCCAGCGTTGTATCAAGAAATATAAGTAGTCCCAAGAAATGGTGTCAAACGCCTTATATATATCTATACTTAAGCAAACCCCCGGAACGTTTCTGTTTTTCAGGCTATCGAATACCTGGATTGCCCGGTATACCGCATCAGAAGCCTGACGGCCAGGTACAAACCCCACCTGATCCTTATATACTATTTGGGGGAGGAAGCGGTTGATGCGACTGGCTAGAATCTTACTAAGGAGTTTAATGTCCACATTAAGTAGCGAGATTGGGCGGAAATCTTTTACTTCGATGGGGTCTTCCTCAGACTTAGGTAGCATAGTTATGCAAGCTTGGAGGGAGCTGACCCCAGGGGGGTTACCCCTCTTGTAGTCATTGAACATTTTAGCAAGAAGGGGTGCTATTAGTGAGGCAAATTTTTTATAGAAAAGGGGGGTATACCCGTCAGGGCCTGGGGACTTGGCACTTTTAAGGGTTTTTATGGCCTCAAGGATTTCATCTGAGGAGATGTCCGCATTGAGAATTTCGATGGCCGTGGTAGGGGGCTTTGGGAGGTGGACTGAGGAGAAAAAGGACTCCAGCCGAGTGAGGTCCACTCTGTCTGCCGATTTATAAAGATTTTGGAGGAAACCCTGGAATAGGTCTACTATTTTGCAGGGATTGGCTGTAGGGGGGTCGTTGGGGCTTTTGACTTTACGGGTTGGGGGTTTATATCTTTGGTTTTTTAGTTTGTTTGCTAATAAAGTATGAGGTTTATTGGCCCATCTGTAATATACATTCTTCCGCCATCTAAGTTGCTTTTCGACTTCTTCACTCAGCAAAGAGTCCAGTCTCAGCCTCAGCCCATCCCTAGTTATTTTATGATTAGTAGAAGGATCAGCTTTCCAATCTCTCTCAGCCTCTTCCAGTTTTTGAGTTGTGTCAGAAATGTCTTGTAGTTTTCGTTTTTTAAGGTGGGTAGCTAAGCTAATGATGTTACCCCGGACGGTAGCCTTCAGGGCCTCCCAGAGGGTTATTGCGGAGCTTACTGATTCTGTATTTAATTCCAGATAATCAGTGAGAAATGAGTGGATTTTTTCTAGTGTGTCAGGATTGGATAGGAGGGAGTCGTTCAACCTCCATCTAAAGTCCCTACCCCTAGGTATCATTGACGAGAGCTGGATCTGCACAGGATCGTGATCTGACCATGTTACTGACCCAATTTTGGCCGAGGCAACATTAGAGACGTATGTAGCATGGATGAAGAAGTGGTCGATTCTACAGAAGCTCCCGTGAGGATTTGAGTAAAAGGTGTAATCACGTGAGACAGGGTTCAATTCACGCCAGACATCCAACAGGTGTCTATCCGCAAAGAGGCGAGCCACCGTGTCAGATTGGGAAAGTGAATAGGAAGAGGGAGCTGCTGTAGAAACGGAGCTATATGCTTTGTCCATCTTTGCATCCAATGCTGTGTTTGTGTCACCGCACAATATAGGTAGGCCCTCACTATGACGTTCCACCACCTGTAATAAGTGAGACAAAAACCGCTCCTGGAATCTGTTTGGAGCATAATAGGAGACAATGGTTATTTTGACATCAAATAGCGTACCCTTTAAAAGCAGGTATCTCCCAGTTGGGTCCACAAGAGTGTGCTCGCTCCTAAAGGGAAGGCCGCGTCTAAATGCAATAGAGACACCTCGAACCTTCTCTGCAGCGCAAGCATGGTAAGACTGTGGAAAGTGACGGTTCAGGAAGGAGGGGCAACTTGTTCTGGAAAACCTGGTTTCCTGAAGGCATACTATATCTGCATGGGAGGATTTGTAGTAGTGAAAGGCTTTACTCCATTTTGGGGGCGAGTTAAATCCCTGTACGTTGTGGGAAATTACCTTAAGAGTTGGGGCTGTCATGCTTGCGCTGGAGAGAAGTGCCCATGTAATTGAACCCTGGTTAGGAAGTCAAATTTCAATGGGGATGGGCCCCTCTGGGGCAATGTTGAGACTTGTGGAGTGATAGTGCCATGGAAGGTTTGGGGGGAGAAACTAGGGAGACACAAGAGGTAAGTGGGAATGGAAGGGAAAAGAGATAGAAGGACTGACAGGAGAACAAAGAACAAACAGGCTGGCCTGCTCCCCCTCGGGAGATCAGAGGGGGAGGGGGCCAAAAAATTTAACGTGTTTCGGCCTCGGTGCGGAAGCACCGGGGCCTGAGTCACGCAGCAAGCGGGAAACATTACTCGCCTGCTAGGGGGAGGGTGAACCCACCCCGACTGCATGGAGTGAACTTTTTAACAATAGATATATAACTTATTTTATCTAAAGGACGACCTTAATATCGAGCAGACGGCCATGCTTATTAGGTGACCTTATGGCATATAAAACAGTTAAACTACCAGGCATAGGCTAAGAGTCAAATGACTCTATTAGAGCTTGTTAAAATAGAAACAAACGTCTTTATAACTGGTCGGTGCTGTGGTCTGACCTAGGGAAGAAAAACATGTAGTGAAATATACGCAAAAGAGGCCTCTTAAAACAAGGCCTTAACCTTTGAGTGTAAACATAAGCTAAAGTATAAACTACAATTATAGAAACATAGCGCCTTAGTTTGGCGGCCTTGTCCCAAAACCTGAGTGGCTCGGTGAGCCCAGTAGAGCAGAAAGCAAGAAGGAACACAAGTGTTCAGCCTGGGTCAGAGGAAATCGCCGGTTGGGGTCTTTCCTTATTTCGGAATCTGGAGGACTTTTGCGATCTAGCTTTTTCCCACAGAGAAGGCGAGCGGGAGGGCTCGGGGTTAGGAGACTGTGAAAGACCAGGCAAAGTTAGCTTTAAACGTTCCAGCTTTTTCTGAGCGTCTTCTGGATTGCTCACGGCGTGATCCCTGTTGTTATGAGTGAAAAGTAATTTGAAAGGGAAGCCCCACCGGTATTTTATATTGTGAGCCTGAAGAATTTTGATATAAAGCTTCATTTCACGCCGTCTTTGTATGGTAGCTGGGGCGATGTCAGCAAAAATCTGGTAATGGTGACCCTGGAACACCAAGTCCTCTTTATCTCTGGCCGCCCGCAATATAGTCTCTTTGGTTCTATAGAAAGTGAATTTCATGATGATGTCCCTAGGGGGGACCTTTGGTTTAATAGGACCTAAGGATCTATGGATTCTATCAAATTCTAGCCGCTCTATGGGAATGGCAGGGGCCAGCTCCTGGAAGAGAGCTGTGACCGTAGATGTGAGATCATCAATACTTTCAGGGAGGCCTCGTATACGTAGGTTGCCTCTGCGGGCCCTATTCTCAAAGTCCTCCATGCGTAACTGAACAGACTCTAGGTCTTTTTCATGATCATCTATAACAATGTCGGCATTGTCCATCCTCCTTTCCAGTTCATTCGTTCTAGCCCCCAGATCTTTAATTTCCCGGGAGAGGCGAGCAGCCAGTTTACCAGTGGCCTCCTCCAGCTCTCTCTGTAAGATTACCTGAAAGCTGTCCAGTAGTGCTTGGTCGCGGGCTGAGAGGTGTGCAGGGGTTTTGCTCGCTGGGTCCTGCTTCTGTTGTCGGGTTTGGGAAGCGCTGTGAGCAGTGGACCGGCTTTCGCCGTCTGTGTCGCTGTCAGGGCGGTCAGACCCACCCTTCTGGCTCGTGCCCGCCACCATCTTGGATCTGCGCGAGCGAAGCTGTTGAGTAGAGGTAGTGCTAGATTCCTCCGTCCGGCTTCCCCTTTTGCCTCCCATCTGTCTCCAGGTAGCTGTAGGCCAAGAGTCGCCTGCGTGGGGTGGGTGCAGGAAGGCTAAGTGTCGCCAGGGATGCTCCGATGCAGCCGGGGTGTGCGGAGCTCAGTTAGGATGCGTCCATCTTGAGCGGCCGCTAGCCACGCCCCCGCATTTAAACGGTTTTATAACCGGGACAAATGGGGAAATAAATTTCATGGGTTTTAATTACAGTAGCATGCATTATTTAAAAACTATAATGGACGAAAACTGAAAAATAATGCATTTTTTCCCACATTTTTTCCTATTTTCCCATTAAAACATATTTAGAATAAAATAATTATTGGCATAATGTCCCACCTAAAGAAAGCCTAATTGGTGGTGGAAAAAACAAGATATAGTTCATTTCATTGTGATAAGTAATGATAAAGTTATAGACGAATGAATGGAAGGAGCGCTGAAAGGTGAAAATTGCTCTGGTGCACAAGGGGTAAACCCCTCAGTGGTGAAGTGGTTAAATGATAGTGTAACTTCTTTAGATATAATTTTGTCTCCGGACACACATCACACATCATCAGAATGCTTTAACCACCCTACCATTTATTTTTTGCGGCCGCGGGAGGGAGATTTCTGTTTCAATTTTGTTTAATATAGTGTAGCTAGCACTAGGCTAGCTATACATGTGCCCCAAGTCCCCCGGCACCACTCTGATCCCTCCGATCACCGCCGGCTATATTTACCTAGCAGCGAGCCCGCGAGAACCGCAACTTCCCCGAACAGCTTCTGTCGTCGCTATGGCGACAATCGGACATGACGTCATGACGTCATGCTCAGTCCCGATCCTCCCCATAGCGACGCCTGGAGGCTATTGAAGAGGCTGTGCCATTGCGAGTTCTGTGGGGAGGTATGTATAAGGGAGGCGATCGGTGGGATCAGAGGCTGCCGGCAGCGATCGGGGGACACATGTAGCTAGCCAAGTGCTAGCTACATGATCTGAGACAGTTTTTATTTAAAAAAAAACCCACCCGGGGCCATGCGATCCCCTGTGATGGTATGGATGAGCTGAGCTCGTCCATACCGCTCAGGTGGTTATTGAGCCAACAGGTCACAAAAAATATGCAAAGCTGAAACAGGAAAAGATGGTGTCACCAGCCAACTATACAGTGTTGCAGTGTTCTAGTGCTGAGTGAAGCACAAGATTTTCTGCAAAGTACTACAAAAAACTTTTTGTAGGTAAGGTTATTAACACATATATTTACAGCTCTACCTTCCTAGTGATTCTGAACAAGTATGAAGGAAATGAAATCACAGCTTCTGATCTACATCATTTGCTTTGGATTAGAGACTGCAAATATAGTGAACCCAGGAGACCTATATACCAGCTAAGGAACCAGTACGCTAAGATCACCAGCAGCTGACTCCATGTTTCTCATGACTGGCTTTTTCAATAGAGAATAACGGGAAGACAAAGAAGGAAGTTGATCGTGAGTGATCACACAGGTCACAGCTGGCTGATCTACTTATTCTGATATTTTATATTTTTACACAATTTCAGAAGTATGGTCGTTTGTTATCTCTTTTTAATGAATATTAGCTATGCATATTTTATTTAAGTTTATAAAAGGAGTACCATACCTAACATTTTAATAAACCTCTAATATTTCTATATTTATTTTACATAAGAGTCTTCCATCTCAGTGCACCGTTTGTGTCCTTTTCATGTCAATAACAGCTTTTTGGATTACAATAGCAATAAGTGATCCAGGAGGAGAAACATTCACGTATCCCTTACATGGGTAGCAAATGGCAGCTCATTTACTGGGTCATTAACAGATATTAGAGCTTGTTGGTTCCAGTTTTGCAAATGGCTGGAAGCATATAACAAACTAATATAAGCATGGAATGGAAATCAAATTGTTTTATTTACTGAACTTTCTCCCAGGCTTGACTGGATTTAAAGGGGAAAAAAATCAGGTCAGTTAGAAAAACAATTCATGTTTCTTGATTTTGTCTAAAAATGAATTTGTAAAATAAGATCCATGTTGATTTCCCAAGACACATTTGTCTTTTACAGTGGCACATGTGCAGTGCATTGTAGATGGCACTATACAGTATATGATGAAGTGGGAATCAGGGTAGTGGCCAGTGGCGTAACTATTGCCTCTGTGACTCCAGTTATCATATGGGAAGGGGGCATTAGATATAAAGGCTCCCTTCTCTTCCGTCTTCCACAGAGCAGCACAGTGGATCGTAATATTTGCCTGCTCCAGCACCGCGTGGGGTCTTTGTTCTTCCTAGCAGCCACACCCTGTATGCTGCACACCTCTAGATCCTGATGCATGTCATGCAGGAAGACTTGGGAGCTGCAGAGAAGAGCAGAGGAGACCTGCTACTGCACTGGAACAGGTACATTTATAATACTCCACCATGCTACTCTGCAATGTGCTTGAAAGTTGGATGCTTTACTTGCCTCCCACGGGGCTGGGGTTAGTGTTATAATATCCACATTTGGGGGGGTCCTAAGGAGGAGGCTTCATGACATCTTTGTTGGGGTGCCCTATGGGCTGTAGTTAGGACCCTGGTAATGGAAAGGAAAACGCAGTGTGTACAGCTCTTCACCACGACCAGTGTAGTGAAAATAACATAATAAATAGCATTGCTTTTTTTTACGATATTCGTTCATAAATTACTGACTGACGGCCCGGAGCTGCCCGGGTATGTATTTGGCTGTGTTGGCTCCGCCCACTTTTTCTAACTCTAACACGCAATTACTCAATTACTTAATGACTAAGTTTGTGAGCTTTGCGGTCTTTGGCATCAATAATTTGCATTGAAATGAAACAAATCTGATTGGATGTGACTCCACCTCCTTTTCTGAATTTTAACCCCAGTCACCCAAACACCAACTGTACTACATTTGAGGTTTGTGCCATTAACAGTGCAAGAATGGCAGCGATTAAATATTCCCCTTGAAAATCAATAGGTGAATTTTAATTGGCTTTTGTACAGTCCTGGCCAAAAGTTTTGAAACTGTCAACAATATTAGTTTTCACAAAGTTTGCTGCTAAACTGCTTTTAGATCTTTGTTTCAGTTGTTTATGTGATGTACTGAAATATAATTATAATCACTTCATACGTTTCAAAGGCTTTTATTGACAATTACATGAGATTTATGCATAGAGTCAGTATTTGCAGTGTTGGCCCTTATTTTTTAGGACCTCTGCAATTCGACAGGGCATGCTCTCAATCAACTTCTGGGTCAAATCCTGACTGATAGCAACCCATTCTTTCATAATTACTTCTTTGAGTTTCTCAGAATTAGTTGGTTTTTGTTTGTCCACCTGCCTCTTGAGGAATGACCACAAGTTATCAATGGGATTAAGATCTGGGGAGATTCCAGGCCATGGACTCGTTTTGGTCCCCGGACCCCGAGCCACTTAGTTATCACTTTTGCCTTATGACACGGACGGTGCTCCATCGTGCTGGAAAATGCATTGTTCTTCACCAAACTGTTGTTGGATTGTTGAAAGAAGTTGCTGTTGGAGGGTGTTTTGGTACCATTCCTTATTCACCTGCTTACGTGAACTACAGCAATGGATGAATGACAACTGGCTGAAACTAAATGCAGACAAAACTGAAGTCCTTCTGATTGGAGGGCAGAGCATGATAACAAAACAACTTAACTTGCAGTCTTCACCACTGGGAATAGGAGGCACGGATCTACGCAGCTCTGATCATGTGCGTAGCCTGGGAGTTCTAATTGATGGGGATTTAAACTTCAGAACTCAAATCTCTGCTGTGGTGAAATCATCCTATTTTCACCTGAAGAACATTGCAAAAATCAAGCACCTCATACCCCCAGAAGATCTGCCAACCTTAGTCCACGCCTTCATCACATCCCGACTGGACTACTGCAATGCTCTCTACACTGGCCTTCCAAAAAAGGCCTTGTACCGCCTACAGCTGATACAGAATACTGCTGCCAGACTGCTAACCAACCAACCCCGTCACTGCCACATAACGCCAGTCCTGCATTCCCTTCACTGGCTACCTATAGAATGGAGGGTCCTATTCAAGATCGGCCTACTGACATTTAAATCCCTGAATACCGTATATACTCGCATACAAGCCGAATTTTTGACCCCCAAAAAGGGGGTCAAAAGTTGGGGGGTCGGCTTGTATGCGAGTCTGGTGCTGGTGATGGTGGTCCGAGCCCCCCGCACTAACCCCCCCCCCCGCCCCCCCCCCGCGGCCGCCGCTACTGCTGCAATTACCTGCCCGGCGCCGCTTCTTCTATTCCCCTCCTGTCCGGCTCCGTAAATCACTGCAGCGCTCTTCACGGCGGCTGCAGTAGAGAGAGAGAGCGGTTCCCATAGCAACCGCCGCTACAGGAAGCCGCGCTCTTCGCTGCTTCCTGTCTGATCACAGCAGCCACCGTGAAGAGTGCTGCTGTCCTACGGAGCCAGAGAGGAGGGGAATAGAAGAAGCGGCGCCTGCTAAGGTAAAAGCAGCGGCGGCCGCAGGGGAGAGGGGAGGCGGGGGGGGGGCACTGGGGCACTACCTAGCGATACTGGGGCACTATACTAGTGATACTGGGGCACTACCTAGCGATACTGGGGCACTATACTAGCTATACTGGGGCACTATACTAGCTATAATGGGCACTATACTAGCTACACTGGGCACTATACTAGCTATAATGGGCACTATACTAGCTATACTGGGGCACTATACTAGCTGCACTGGGCACTATACTAGCTGCACTGGGCACTATACTAGCTATAATGGGCACTATACTAGCTATAATGGGCACTATACTAGCTATAATGGGCACTATACTAGCTATACTGGGGCACTATACTAGCTATACTGGGGCACTATACTAGCTATACTGAGCACTATACTAGCTATACTGGGGCACTATACTAGCTATAATGGGCACTATACTAGCTATAATGGGCACTATACTAGCTATAATGGGCACTATACTAGCTATAATGGGCACTATACTAGCTATACTGGGGCACTATACTAGCTATAATGGACACTATACTAGCTATACTGGGGCACTATACTAGCTATACTGGGCACTATACTAGCTATACTGGGGCACTATACTAGCTATAATGGGCACTATACTAGCTATACTGGGGCACTATACTAGCTACACTGGGCACTATACTAGCTATAATGGACACTATACTAGCTATACTGGGGCACTATACTAGCTATACTGGGGCACTATACTAGCTTTACTGGGGCACTATACTAGCTGTACTGGGGCACTATACTAGCTGTACTGGGCACTATACTAGCTATACTGGGCACTATACTAGCTATACTGGGCACTATACTAGCGATACTGGGACACACTAGGGGAATAAGGCGGCCAGCATTTCCTACCCCCGGCTTATATGGGGGTCAATCATTTTTTACTGGTTTGTTAAGTAAAAGTGGGGGGGTCGGCTTATATGCGGGTCGGCTTATATGCGAGTATATACGGTAATCTAGGCCCTGGATACATGAAAGATATGTTACAGCTGCGTAGCAATCCCCGCATTCTCAGATCCACAGGTTCTAATAATCTAGTCATACCCAGAGTCCACTTAGAAACTTTTGGTCCCAGAGCCTTCTGTCATGCTGCCCCTACGTTTTGGAA
The DNA here is from genome assembly GCF_040937935.1 of Hyperolius riggenbachi. Classification (NCBI taxonomy): domain Eukaryota; kingdom Metazoa; phylum Chordata; class Amphibia; order Anura; family Hyperoliidae; genus Hyperolius; species Hyperolius riggenbachi. Next base: position 262,318,951 of record NC_090650.1, on the reverse strand, counting down.
CTCCTTACCTCAACAGATCAGGACAGCCCCATCCCTGGACGTGTTTAAATCCAGACTGAAAACCCACCTGTTCAGTCTGGCATTTGCAGAAATATAACTTTTGTTGTGTGAATACTTCATCCTACTAATTACTGAATCTGAGAGAGCCTAAGCGCTTTGAGTCCTATGGGAGAAAAGCGCTATAGAAATGTTATTGTATTGTATTGTATTATTGTATTCATGGCTGTGTTTTTTTGGGAAAATTGTGAGGGAGCCCACTCCCTTGGATGAGAAGCAACCCCACACATGAATGGTCTCAGGATGCTTTACTGTTGGCATGACAAAGGACTGATGGTAGTGCTCACCTTTTCATCTCCTGACATGCCTTTTTCCAGATGACCCAAACAATCGGAAAGGGGCTTCACCGGAGAATATGACTTTGCCCCAGTCCTCAGCAGTCCATTCACCATACTTTCTGCAGAAAATCAATCTGTCCGTGATATTTTTTTGGGAGAGAAGTGGCTTCTTTGCTGCCCTTCTTGACAACAGGCCATCTTCCAAAAGTCTTCGCCTCACTGTGCGTGCAGATGCGCTCACACCTGCCTGCTGCCTTTGCTGAGCAACCTCTGCACTGGTTGCACTCTGATCCTGCAGCTGAATCCTCTTTAGGAGACGATCCTGGCGCTTGCTGGACTTTCTTGGATGCCCTGAAACCTTCTTAACAAGAATTGAACCTCTTTCCTTGAAGTTCTTGATGATCCTATAAATTGTTGATTTAGGTGCAATCTTACTAGCCACAATATCCTTGCCTGGAAAGCTATATTTATGCAACGCAATGATAGCTGCATGTGTTTCTTTGCTGGTCACCATGGTTAACAATGGAAGATCAATGATTTGAAGCATCACCCTCCTTAACATGTCAAGTCTGCCATTCTAACCCAATCAGCCTGACATAATGATCTCCAGCCTTGTGCTCGTCAACATTCTCACCTGAGTTAACAAGACGATTACTGAAATGATCTCAGCAGGTCCTTTAATGAGAGCAAAGAAATGCAGTTGAAAGTTTTTTGGGGGGGATTCTGTTAATTTTCATGGCAAAGAAGGACTATGCAATTCATCTGAACACTCCTTATAACATTCTGGAGTATATGCAAATTGCTATTATAAAAACGTAAGCACCAACTTTTCAAAATTTCCAATATTTTTGACAGTCTCAAAACTTTTGGCCAGGACTGTAGGTTCCACCCACTTTTCTGAATATTAATCCCAGTCACCCAGTGACCAATTGAGCAAAGTTTGAGAACCCTACCATTAACAGTGTAAGAATTGCTGCAGTTTACATTTTCCCAGTGAAATTTGTATTTGACTCCACCCACTTTTTGGTTATGGGGATGAAAAGTATCCTATATGTTATTCCAGGTAATGTACTATGTGTGTGCCAAATTTCATTCAAATCTGTTCAGCCATTGTTGCGTGATTGCGTAAGAAACATCCAAACTTTCGCATTTATAATATTAGTGAGATTTAGTCAGTGTTTTCCCATTGTAAAATCTTTCTTCTTCCTGATTTTACATTCTAAAATTTATCACAGGTGGCGACATCTTTAGTTCTGCCGGGGGATCTCTATGCATAGAACTTTCAGTAAACTAACATTCCCCAGAGGGAGATATGGCTTGCTTGGCAGTTGGAAACAGCCGTTATTCCACACAATGCAATGAGGTTATACGGTAAACTGTCAGGACCATGGTCATGACATCACACTGTGGGAGGGGTTTCACCACAATACAAGCCATACAAGTCCCTGATGATCTATCTGAGAAAAAAGAAAAGATTTGTCGTGGGAAAGGGGGTATTAGCTACTGATTGGGATGAAGTTCAATTCTGGGATAAAGCCCCTCTTTAATGCTAGGTACACACCATACAATTTTCTGTTAAATTTTCTTTTATGTTGGGTACACACTATGAGATTTTCTGACCGATTTACTGTCAGATCGATTATTCCCAACATATTCGATCTTCTTTTCTCGATCTATTTCCGAGCATCTTCCGATCGATTTCCATTCACTTCAATAGGAAATCGATCGGAAAATGCTCGGAAATCGATCGGAAAGCAAATCGGACATGTTGGAAATAATCGATTTGACAGTAAATCGGCCAGAAAATCTCATATTGTGTACACAACATTATGCTGGGAATACACGGGTCGATCCGGCGGCCGATTAGCCGCTGGATCGACCGCAGCCACGTCCCCGCCGCGCCCGCGCTCGTCCGTGCGGAACGATTGCTGCTCGTCCCCGAGCGGCGGCAGTTGAGCGGCATGATCGGGCCAGCTGAATATTATCACCTGGTTGATACACGGTACAGAAACGTACCGTGTATCCCCAGCATTAGATTTACCTGCCAGATAGATAATTTCCAACATGTTGGAAAATATCTATCTAACCATCTATCTACCTATCAATTAGGCATTGTTCTACTCAGCAGGAGATAATCAGAAGACAATGAACCAGAGATAATGACCAGTCTCTACCAGTACTTTACAGAAAATCTAACAGAAAATGTTATGGTGTGTACTAGGCATAATACTGACTAAAGCCGCATCTACACGGGTAGATGCGGCCGCGATGCTCCTTATCAATCGAGCCGCTGATGCGGCTCGATTGATAAGATCCGACAGGACGGATCTCCGCACCGCCGATTCCCTGCCTGATCCCCGCGAGGGGACAATGGCAGGGAATCGTGCGGGAGATAAGCGGGGACGAGCGGGCACGAGCGGGGAATCGAATGCGGCGCACGCGTGGCGAGCGGGGACGCGGCGGGCACGCGGAAGAGGCGATCCGGCGGCTAATCCAGCCGCCGGATCGCTGCAATGTCCCTTCGTGTAGATGGGGCTTAAAGGTACATACACACGTCGGATTTTCGCAAACGACCGGTCGTTTGGATGTTTGAACGTCCGGTCGTTTCGACGTCAAATCGGGAGTGTGTACAGTCTGTCGTTCAGCTGATAAGACTGGACTTGATTGATACAGTGATTAGGAGCCACTTGTTTGCCCCCTCATGTTAGGTACACACCATACAATGTTCTGGCAGATTTACCTATAATAATATATAATTATAATTAATATATTCTGTTGCTGCCTCTCTCTGATGAGAGAGACATGAAATTCCATACAGCTGCATGCATATGACAGCAAGTTGCATGAATTAGTTATGAACGAAGTTTTGTGAAATATACATTTGTAGTATTTGCAGTAAATATTTTGAAAATACCTAGCTGGATGGATCCTGTAGTTTCTTTTCCTACTGAGGTTACATTTCAGTTCTATTGGACAGACCAGGACCCTGGTCACTGTATAAACTCCTCACCCCATCCCATCACCATCTATACCAATCATTTCAATCTCCGGCCTGCGGGCCAAATCTGTCCCTCAGAGCCATTAAATCCCCCCCCCCCTTTAGTAGTTTCCCACTTTGCATTATGTTTGGCCCACTCTAGACCACCAGGGAAGCTATATTGAGGGGGAAGCCCTAGAACACCAGGGAAGCCATATGGGGGAGGTAGGCGTAAAGCAATATACACTAGGGAACTGTATAGGGGAGGGTTAGGGCCACTAGATACCAGGGAACTGTATAGGGATTGAGGAGGAGCCAATCAACACCAGGGAACTTGAAAGGGAGGAAGGTTGCCAGTAGACAATGAGGTTGCCCGCAACTATGTCCCAGTGTTCAATTTTGGCCCACTTTGTATTTGAGTTTGACACCCCTGATCTATATGAAGAAGGATCTGGGAGCAGGTACCAGCCAGTCTTTCTGTTGTTCACCCGACTCCTCCTACCTTTTCTCTCTGCTGCTGAGAGAATTACACTTTAGGCAACACCCCAGCTACAGCTCAACAGAGTCTTATATCCCTGTCCCTGCTCAGTGTGTAAAAAAACATTAAACCATTTCCAACCTCTCCAATCATTTCATTCAAGGGTTAAATAAAAAGGCAGACAAAACATGGTTTCTTACTGGAGACAGGTCACGGTGATGTGGGCTTGGAGGAGTGTGAGAAGGGTTACATGCTTTATTACACACTGTGCAGTGGCGTAGCTAGGGTATTTGGCACCCGGTGCGAACTATTCACAGACACCCCCCCCCCCCCTCTGATCAAGCAATTTTTTGTGGTGGAGGGGGTGGAATGCTGTGTTACAGTCAAAGTTTGGGAAAAAGAAGTGAATGCAGCACACCACAACAAAAATGGCTATGTGCTGAGCCAACTGTAATATTGCAGTGTAACTCAGTGAGCCTGCATTTCCTTCTAACACAGCTAGCAAAGTTACCCTTAAAAGGAATGTTTGAGGATATATATATATATATATATATATATATATATATATATATATATATATATATATATATATATATATATATATATATATATATATATATATATATATATATATATAAAATCAACTTACCTGGGGCTTCCCCCAGTCCCTGGCAGCCGCTCTGTGCCCTCGCCGCAGCTCTGCTCCCCGCCACCGACCAGGGATCCCCTCCGATGCAAGATGCCAGCCTCGTCAGGTCGGCATCGACTGAGTCTGCACGAGAGCCACTCACAGTTGCGCTGACGTCATCTGGAGTGTACTGCACAGGCGCAGTAGATTCTGACCTTCTGAGGTCAGCATCTTGCACCGGAGGGGACCCCGGCGGGAAGCGGAGCTGTGGGAAGGGCACAGGGTGGCTGCCAAACTGGAGGAAGCCCCGGGTAAGTAGATTTTTTTTATATATATAAAGTGGATCCGAGATGAACTTTTACTCATTGCATAATTGTGTTCCTTTCATATAGTTTATAGGGCATTCCTCAAGCTAAATACTTTTTTGTTTTTGTTTTAATACTCTAATTCCCTATAAACTAAACAAGCCACGCCCACAGCATTTCAGAGAGCCTTGGCATTTTCAGACAGTAGTGAGGGCTCGTGGGAGCTCAGTCTGGGCAGGAGGAGGGGGAGGTATTACTAGCCAGAGATTTCAGAGGCAGAGGGGAGGAGGGAGGGATTAGGATTTTTTGCTCAAGATGCAGGTAAGCCTGTCTGTGTGTAATATTTACAAACAACATGGCTGCTGTCATTTTATCACAGGAATAAATAATCATAAACTGCTGAAACTGTTTGCCGCTAGATTTGCTGTGTAAACTGTCTAAACTTTAGATAAGATATATAGACAAGTTACTTGTTATAGTTAGTTTTTCATCTCGGATCCACTTTAAGGTTATTGCCATGACCCTAAACGAATTCCATGAAGAATTAAGGCAGTTCTGATGACAAAAAGGGGTCACTCCGGTTTCCTCCAACATCCCCAAAACATACAGATAAGGTAATTGGCTTCCTCATAAATTGACCCCTAGACTACAATACATACACTACATTATAGACATATACACTATATTATAGACATATGACTATGGTAGGGATTAGATTGTGAGTCCCTCTGAGGAACAGTTAAATGACAATATACTCTGTACAGTGCTGTGGAAGATGTCAGCGCTATATTAATAATAAAGTTAATAAAAAAGTAAAGGTGGCCATACATCAGACGATTCAGCAGCCCATCACTGATCCAATTCAATAATTATCAAATCTGATGCAAATCGGTGCCACCACAAGTATGCCCGACTGATGATTCAACTAATTTTAGCCCAAAATTGGTAAAATGTATCAATCGGACATGCTGGGAAATCTCGGGCTGTCGTGGTAATTTTGGGTCCATGTCAGTAATGGCACGGGATATTTTGAAATGCGAGACGGAACCTGTGGTGCTGTCCCCCCTAATGCAAATGTGCCCATGGGCAGTTATATTTTACCTGTCTGTGGTTGCCCATTGTGGTGCCCATCCATCCTCTGCTTTTGTGCCTCAATCGCAGCCCGGGTATAGCACATAACATCACACAAACGCCCCTAGTGCTATATGCCAGTAGCCATATAGCAGAGGCGTAGCTAGGGTTTTCAGCGCCCGGGGACAAAGACTATTAATGCGCCCCCCAAAGTCAAGGTTGCGGCGCGCGTAGCGCGCCGCGCCAAAAAGGGGCGTGGTCACATAATAAATGTGGGCGTGGTTATGGGTGGAGCCAAATGTATATGGAGGTTAGCAGGCTCACGCTCACCCACCCTCCCTCAGTATGTACCTTCCAGCATGTCCCAAGACAAATTCAGCAATCATGAGCCCCCCCCATCAAGACAAATTCAGCAATCATGAGACCCCCAACATAACCAACTCAGCAATCATGAGGCCCCCAACAAGACAAATTTAGCAATCATGAGGCCCCCAATAACAAATTCAGCAATCATGAGGCCCCCAACAAGACAAATTCAGCGATCTTGAGGCCCCCAACAAATCATGAGGCCCCCAACAAGACAAATTCAGTAACCATGAGGCCCCCAACAAGACAAATTCAGCAGTCATGAGTCACATAAATAGACAGCATTTCACATAAATAGGTAGAATGCCCCCTTAATATGGTAGACACCTCTCACCTGGCAGCAGTTCTCCAAAATACACTCAATCTGACGTGGTTCCCCAAAAATAGGTAGCCCCAGGTCTATAGTTGTCCCCAGAATAGGTGGCCAGCAGTATAGATGTCCCCAGAATAGGTGGCCAGCGGTATAGATGTCCCCAGAATAGGTGGCCAGCGGTATAGATGTCCCCAGAACAGGTAGCCAGGGGTAGAGATGTCCACAGAACAGGTAGCCAGGGGTATATGTGCCCAGTATATGTAGGCAGGGATATGTGTGCCCAGTATATGTAGCCAGAGGTATATGTGCCCAGTATATGTAGCCAGGGGTATATATGTCCAGTATATGTAGCCAGGAGAATAATATGTGCCCAGTATATATAGTCAGGCGTATATGTACCCAGTATATGTAGCCAGGGGTATATATGCCCAGTCCATGTAGCCAGGGGGTATATATGCCCAGTATATGTAGCCAGGGGGTATATATGCCCAGTATATGTAGCCAGGGGTATATATGCCCAGTATATGTAGCCAGGGGGTATATATGCCCAGTATATGTAGCCAGGGGGTATATATGCCCAGTAGATGTAGCCAGGGGTATATATGCCCAGTAGATGTAGCCAGGGGTATATATGCCCAGTAGATGTAGCCAGGGGTATATATGCCCAGTAGATGTAGCCAGGGGGTATATATGCCCAGTAGATGTAGCCAGGGGGTATATATGCCCAGTAGATGTAGCCAGGGGTATATATGCCCAGTAGATGTAGCCAGGGGTATATATGCCCAGTAGATGTAGCCAGGGGTATATATGCCCAGTAGATGTAGCCAGGGGTATATATGCCCAGTAGATGTAGCCAGGGGGTATATATGCCCAGTAGATGTAGCCAGGGGGTATATATGCCCAGTAGATGTAGCCAGGGGTATATATGCCCAGTAGATGTAGCCAGGGGTATATATGCCCAGTAGATGTAGCCAGGGGTATATATGCCCAGTAGATGTAGCCAGGGGTATATATGCCCAGTAGATGTAGCCAGGGGTATATATGCCCAGTAGATGTAGCCAGGGGTATATATGCCCAGTAGATGTAGCCAGGGGGTATATATGCCCAGTATATGTAGCCAGGGGTATATATGCCCAGTAGATGTAGCCAGGGGTATATATGCCCAGTAGATGTAGCCAGGGGTATATATGCCCAGTAGATGTAGCCAGGGGGTATATATGCCCAGTATATGTAGCCAGGGGTATATATGCCCAGTAGATGTAGCCAGGGGTATATATGCCCAGTAGATGTAGCCAGGGGTATATGTGCCCAGTAGATGTAGCCAGGGGTATTTGTGCCCAGTAGATGTAGCCAGGGGTATATATGCCCAGTAGATGTAGCCAGGGGTATATATGCCCAGTAGATGTAGCCAGGGGGTATATATGCCCAGTATATGTAGCCAGGGGGTATATATGCCCAGTATATGTAGCCAGGGGTATATATGCCCAGTATATGTAGCCAGGGGGTATATATGCCCAGTAGATGTAGCCAGGGGGTATATATGCCCAGTAGATGTAGCCAGGGGTATATATGCCCAGTAGATGTAGCCAGGGGTATATATGCCCAGTAGATGTAGCCAGGGGTATATATGCCCAGTAGATGTAGCCAGGGGGTATATATGCCCAGTAGATGTAGCCAGGGGTATATATGCCCAGTAGATGTAGCCAGGGGTATATATGCCCAGTAGATGTAGCCAGGGGTATATATGCCCAGTAGATGTAGCCAGGGGTATATGTGCCCTGTAGATGTAGCCAGGGGTATTTGTGCCCAGTAGATGTAGCCAGGGGTATATATGCCCAGTAGATGTAGCCAGGGGTATATATGCCCAGTAGATGTAGCCAGGGGGTATATATGCCCAGTAGATGTAGCCAGGGGTATATATGCCCAGAGTAGGTAGCCAGGTGTCCCCCTCCCTGCCTCCCCAGCAGGAGGGGAGCAGCGCAGAGAAGAGGGAGAGCTGCTCTCTCTCCCTCGCTGTCCCCTCCATTAATGTCCGGGTGCTGGCAGCGGCGGGCGGAACTTACCTCCGTCTCGTCGCAGCGCGGATGGATCTGCCGCTACTCTGGTCTAGTCCAGACCAGAGCAGCGGCTGCGGGATCCGAACTTCCGGCCGGCGCTGGAGCGAGACGGAGGTGAGTCCCGCCCGCTGCGCCAGCACCCGGACAATAACGGAGGGGACAGCGATGGAGGGAGGGAGAGCCCTAAGGTGAGAGAAGGGGGGGAGATGGCCCCCTTCTCCACCGTCCGCATAGCTCTCCCTCTTCTCTTCTCTGCGCTGCTCCCCTCCGCAGAAAAAAAAAAAATCAGCTCAGCTGGGCGCCCTTAGGGACCCGGCGCCCGGGGGCACTTGACCTACCCCGACCCCCCCTAGCTCCGCGCCTGCCATATAGAGTGGCATTGCAGAAGATGGATGGGCACTGTGGCAAGCTGCCAGAGTATAGCACATGACATCACACACGCGCCCCTAGCGCTATATGCCAGTAGCCATATAGGGTGGCATTGCAGAAGATGGATGGGCACTGTGGCAGGCTGCCAGGGTATAGCACATGACATCACACACACGCCCCTAGTGCTATATGCCAGTAGCCATATAGGGTGGCAATGAAGAAGATGGATGGGCACTGTGGCAGGCAACAGTGGACAGTATAAATGCACATGCGGGGGGGGGGTCACATTTACATTAGAGACGCAGCGATGAAGGCGGCAGTTTCCTGAGAGATTTCAAGCTGAAATTGATTGGGAATCAGTCTGCTGTGTATGGGTGGCCAAAAGATCTCTCTCTCTGATCAGATTTGATCAGAGGGAGATCTGTCTCTACCTTGAGGCTACTTGCACACCAAGACGCTGCGTTAGGTGCTACGTTAAGGTCACATAACGTGCACCTAACGCAACGTATGGTGGTGCGGGAGAGGACGGTAGAGTGAGACACATTAGGCGGCTCTATCCGTATAAGGTCTCCCAGAGTGGCGCTGATTGGCCGGCGGGACCACGTGATGCGGAGCGAGACACTCCGCATCACGTGGTCCCGCCGGCCAATCAGCGGCCGCCAGTGCAGTGAATATTAAGTAGCCATGTGCGCGGCTACTGTAGCTGCATCTCCCCGCCTCCTCTCCGCCCCCCACTGAGCATGTGCAAACAGTCTAACGCGGCTATAGCCGCTCTAACGCCGTAGCATGCTGCACTTTGCGCAGAACGTGCAGCGTTACATGTAACGCAACGTGGGCTGTGTGAACAGCCCACTTGTGTTACATTGCTGTGCGTTGGGGGAGCGTTACAGGCGCACTAACGTGCGCCTGTAACGTCTTAGTGTGTAAGCAGCCTAAAGGTAGCCATACATCTAGCAATGATGGGCAGATTCGACCAAGAGACAAATCTCTCTATAATCGAATCTGATAAGAGAAAGAACTATTGGCTGCCCATACACCGCTGGTCGCTTCTCAATCAATTTCAGCATGAAATCTCTTGGGAGCCCGCCACATCGTCCACCTCGCCGTTCTGTGTGTGTGTAATCTATACTGTAAATGTGCTGCAATGTGTGTTTATACATTACCTGTCCTGCTTCACGGTGGCCGTCCATCTTCCGCCTCTCTTCAATTATCCTTATACACGCTACTGGCGTGGTGTGACATCATGCGCCGGCGTGTTATGCACCAGCAGCATGTATGTGGGTAATTGAAGAAATGGAAGACAGATGACCACCGTCAGGACAAGTAAGGTATAAACGCACATTACAGCACATTTACGCATTACGTATGCACACACATATATTGCAGGAACAGCGTCAGGGGTTTCGTCAATCGTTCCGATAGCGTTTGCCGTTACCGCGACACACCCGACTTGGCCCTACATCTTGCAGCATGTCTGATTGACTAATGCAACCAATTTTGGCCTGAAATTGATTGTATTGTTCGTCAGGCATACACTTGGCAGATTTTCATCTACTTTTGATTATAATCGGATGGTGGATCGACTGCCAAGTCGCCTGATGTATGGCCCCCTAAGAGTTAATGTATTGCAGCTTGCAGTAATATGACCAGCACAGCAAATACACAATACAGTATATCCTAATTGAATCACTGCTGTTGAAATTAAAATAAATAAGCTGTCCCACTGAGAAAGAGAAGTGCCTTTGCTAAGGAACAGTGTAGATAAAAAGGGGAGGGGGAGGAGGCAGACAGCGGCCAGAAAGTGCAGAGAGTAGAGATGGGAAGTTCGGATCTTTTCAATGATCCGGATGATTCGAATCGGATCATTGAAGAGATCCGGATCTTTGATCCGAATCTCGGATCATTTTACTACTGAAGCATTTGGGGGTGAAATGAACAGCAGGACAGGTCTGTGGACAGGAGAAGGGGAGGGGATGGACACACAGAGAAGGGGAGAAGATGGACAGAGGGCAGGGAGTGGACAGAGATGGGAGGAGGGACGAGCAGAGAGCAGAAATGTTTGCACGTAATACCTACATGCTGAAGTCATATGCTTTACATATATTTCACCTATATGTTCATCTGTACACTTTGAAAGAAAATGTCGCACAGTGAATGAAAGCATTCCCCAAAGCATTCCCAGAAGTGAAGTGCAGCTGTTTAGTGCCGAGTGCAGGAGGATCATATTGCCCGGCAATCACAGTGCCTGCAAAGTTAATGAGCTGTGCTGAGCCAAAAGCTTCCCATGTGTTCACTGTGCAGCACTACGGAACAGGCAGCCTATAATGAGCAGCACGTTATAGCCAGTATGTGTGCTCTACACATATCTGGCAGTGGCACCCATGTCCCCTGTCTCTCATCTACCTGTCTCCCTGCAAGGGTGGCTCCCTTCCAACAGAGCGATCCATCTCTGCTCTGCTTTCAAGACCCCGCTGCCCGCTGAGAAGGGGGCGTGTCACTCCTGGCCCCGCCCCCTTTTCAATCCGATCACTCATTTTGATGATTCGACTCACAAAATAGATTCGGATCAAAGATCCGAATCGTTCATGATCCGGACAACACTAGCAGAGAGTGGAACGATAATAAAGATAAGATCACAACAGGACAGGACAGCTTATTTGACCTGGCTGGCTGCAGAAGCACACAGGAATCTGAGGAGGATCGTTTCTCTCACAGACACGCTGCTTTCTCCTCCTGCAGCTTCTGCTGGTCTCCCGGGGATTGTGTGGGCGGGCTCTCAGCTGGCTGCCTCTGTTTCATTGGATGGAAAGAGGCACCAGCATAGTGAAGGGCTTTAATGATTGGAGGGCGGGAAGAGAAGGGGAAATGCTACATACTGCTGTGGCCTGAGATCCCCGCCTGTACCCAGTAGCACAGAGCTATGCGCTCTTGTAAATTGCAGCATCAAGCCATTACTGTCTGCAAGGAGGCAGTATAGACAGGTTGGCAAGCCTGTCACCCCTCTTATAGTGTCAAGGGGGGTGCGGATCGCACCCCCCTAGTGACGCTTGTGACACTGTGCAGTATGCTCAAGAAAATGATAACACTGCTGATCTGCAGTGCTGGCCACAAAGTGTCAACCTCTCAAAAGCAGTTGGAGGAGCTGATTTGGGCTAGGTGACAGGAGTGCTTCACTAGCTGGGAAATGAACATTCTCTAGGCAGCTTCCAGAATTGTGAATGGATTTTGGGAATTTCTCTGGAACTGTTGCATGAGAAGCCAGGTGATCTAAGGGCTCGTTCACACTGCAGGCGTTTTCTTACTTTTTTCACCGGCGTGCGCTTTTTAAAAATGACCCTTGAACACGTGTGCAATGAATGTCTATGAGAAGGTTTATATCAGCGCGGGTCATGCGCTGTGCGGACAGCAAAGCGGTGCGTCGAACATTTTCGGGTGATTGCGTCAAGAAGTGAATTAAAAAAAGTCTCCGAAAAAGCGCCGGGAAAGTAAAAAAAAATTGCCTCAAAAAAGGCTAACGCGGACAGACCTGCGATCGGAACGCAATGTGAACAAGGCCTAAAACACGTGGAAAGTCCAGTCAACCTTTACAAATCAAAGTGCAATTGTTTGTGGGCGAGTAACTTAATGGAACTTCATAATGGGGCTGGACCATTTATAGATCTGTCTTGCCTTTTGCTTCTGAGCTTAGACAGCTGACAGAGTGCAGAGATGAAATGTATTCATTGCAGTTGAAGGGATCTACAGTATCATACAGCAGTAATCAGTCAATGGCAATGACACCAATGAACGTCAGGACTTTAGAGTGCCTTTTATCATTTCAAAACCTATTAAAGTCCAGCAGAGGAAATCTGGACAAAGTTTCCTTACTGAAGCAAGGGTGCAGGTAGGACTGTATAAATGGCTGCAGATAACTAAGCAAATTACTTTTTATGTGTTGTTCAAGTTACATCTGCTGACATAATGAATTGTATGTGTAGTACTGATAATTAATAGAACATTAGCAAAGAAAAGAGCCCCATATTTTTATTTTCAATTATATAGCTTTTTTTTATAACACTGTGTCATTCTGTCATATTTGCAATTACAAACCAAACACTGAATTTTAAACTATAAAACAGAGCAGAGCAAATGACTTTGAACCCCCCTGCAGTAAAACCTAATCTGAAGCTTTGTCTCCCTGTTTTTGTTTGATGTATAATTGCTTCAGAAAATAGGACTGTCTCTGACCCAAGTTTGGTCGGAGAGCTCAGAGCAGCTCTTTTGCATAGATAATGTTACGGTCCCTCCTGTAGCATGTCCTGTTGGTTGCATTGGAACTGCAAGCTGGCAGTTCTGATGTCTTTGCATGCATTCGGTTACATGGCTTTGACTGTATTTTCACTAAATGTCATTGTCACTGGCAATCACCCTGCAGTTCGGAGCAACTCAGGATGCTGTCATGATCATGAATCCACCTGTGGCTTGTTGCAGCTGAACTGCGGCCGGACACTGCTGGGTTCCCTGCATGCATGTTGCTGCATAATGTTGTATGCATTTGTAACGAGAGTCTTGTCAATTTGCAATCAGCCTGGAGTCTGCAATCAGAGTACCTCAGGATTGAGTGATTACCATTCAGCTGTGTGGGAATTTGCATACCTGTTCTCATTGGATGATACTCATGTAAAGGTCTGTCCCGCCCTGCAGCAAATGCTGACAGTTCGCTTCAGCTTGGCTAGTGTTAGCCTGTGATTATTACTTCTCTGTGTATTTCCTAGTATCCTGACCCAGTTTGTTCCCTGACTATGCTGATCCCTGTTGTTCTGACCCTTGGCCTGTTTATGACTACGTCTGCTCGCAGCCTGCCCTGACCTGTTAGCTTGTTTGACGGATTACGATTATACTTCACGTGTGTTTTATCTCAGTCTATATCTGCTATTTGCAGTCTCCATTTGCAGTGTTATCTGTTCTCTAAACCACTGTTGGATAACCTGAAGGGCAACCTGGTGGGCACTAGGTAGCTAAGTCCAGTGGTCCTTGTGGCTGTTCTGGCGAAGACCGTGGTCACTTAAGGGGCCCATACTCTGGTCGATTTTAGACCGTGGCCGATTTGACCGTTTTGATCGAATCAGCTAGAATTCGATGCAGCAGAAAGCATGACCGATCGGCAGAATGATTGGATTCTGGCCGATTTCAATCGATTTGATTGTTCGGTCTGGACGGAAAATCTGGGTTGATGGCCCATAGGGTTGCATTGGATCGAATGGTGCAACACTGCATTTCGATCGAATTTCAATCAATTTCATTCTGAAATCTATTGAAATTTGATACTTAAGGTGGCCATACACTGGTCGATTTGCCATCAGATTCGACCAACAGACAGATCCCTATCTGATCGAATCTGATCAGAGAGGGATCGTATGGCTGCCTTTACTGCAAACAGATTGTGAACCGATTTCAGCCTGAAACCGATCACAATCTGTTGTGGTGGTGGTGCTGCTGCCGCCGCTCCCCCCCGCCGCATACATTACCTGCTCCGCCGGCGCGACTGCCCCCGCTCGTCTCCGCTCTTCTATGCTCTGGTCTCCGGCTCCAGCATGCTTCACTTCTTCCTGCCCGGCAGAAAGTTTAAACAGTAGAGCGCCCTCTACTGTTTAAACTTCCTGCCGGGCAGGAATAAGTGAAGGCATGCCGGAGACCAGAGCGGAGAAGAGCGGAGACGAGCGGGGGCAGTCGCGCCGGCGGAGCAGGTAATGTATGCGGGCTCTATTGCGTCGGTCGTCAGGCACTCGAACGCCGCTAGCGATGTGCTCTTTACCCGCGGGCGATCGACGGTAATTTTCCGCACGGCACGATCGACGGGATTGGACGAAATGAATCGAAATTCGGCGTGTAGCGCGAACGATTGGCAGCAGATTCGATCCCAGTGATCGAATCTGCTGTTGAAACGGCGGTAAATCGGGCCAGTGTATGGCCAGCTTTACTGTGTGGCACACATCAGATACATTCTTATCAGATTCGACCTGATAGGCATCTGACAGAAATCTATCTGATGGTCGAATCTGCTGTAAATCTATAAGTGAATGGGCACCTTTAGACTCTGCACTTTGGGAAGTCCTTATCTCAGTGGCGAGGTCAACAGAATACCTTGTGATCATAAAGCTGGCCATACACTGGCCCGATTTGCGCCCGTTTCGACAGCAGATTCGATCACTGGGTTCGAATCTGCTGCCAATCGTTCACGCTACATGCCGAATTTCGATCCATTTCGTCCGATCCCGTCGATCGTGCCGTGCGGAAAAAAACCGCCGATCGCCCGCGGGTAAAGAGCGCATTGCTAGCGGCGTTCGAGTGCTCGACGACCGACGCAATAGAGCCCGCATACATTACCTGCTCCGCCGGCGCGACTCCAGTCTCCCGGTCCCCGCTGCTCTGTCTGCGCTCTGGTCTCCAGGTCCGGCATGCCTCACTTCTTCTAGCCCGGCAGGAAGTTTAAACAGTAGAGCGCCCTCTACTGTTTAAACTTCCTGCCGGGCTAGAAGAAGTGAGGCATGCCGGACCTGGAGACCAGAGCGCAGACAGAGCAGCGGTGACCGGGGGACTGGAGTCGCGCCGGCGGAGCAGGTAATGTATGCGGGTGGGCGGGGGCAGCAGCAGCAGCACCACCACAACAGATTGTGAACGGTTTCAGGCTGAAATCGGTTCACAATCTGTTTGCTGTAAAGGTAGCCATACAATCCCTCTCTGATCAGATTCGATCAGAGAGGGATCTATCTGTTGGTCGAATCTGATGGCAAATTGACCAGTGTATGGCCACCTTAACAGATAACTGAAGTTTATTAACTCTTTCTGTACTGGAAACCATACGAGACTCTGTTCTTTGCTACTAATGTTCTTCTATTTCTTAAGCTGGCCATACACTGGCCCGATTTGTGCCCGTTTCGACAGCAGATTCGATCACTGGGATCGAATCTGCTGCCAATCGTTCACGCTACACGCCGAATTTCGATCCATTCCGTCCGATCCCGTCGATCGCACCATGTGGAAAATAACCGTCGATCGCCCGTGGGTAAAGAGCGCATCGCTAGCGGCGTTCGAGTGCCCGACGACCGACGCAATAGAGCTGCAATACATTACCTGCTCTGCCAGCACAACTCCCGGGTCTCCGCTCTTCTTCTCCGTCTCCGCTCTGGTCTGGTCTCCGGCATGCTTCCCTTCTTCCTGTCCCGGCAGGAAGTTTAAACAGTAGAGGGCGCTCTACTGTTTAAACTTCCCCCAGACAGGAAGAAGTAAAGCACGCTGGACCTGGAGACCAGAGCGGAGACGGAGAAGAAGAGCGGAGACACGGGAGTCGCGCCGGCGGAGCAGGTAATGTATGCGGGATGGGGGGAAGCGGCAGCAGCACCACCACAGATTGTGAACGGTTTCAGGCTGAAATCGGTTCACAATCTGTTTGCAGTAAAGGTAGCCATACGATCCCTCTCTGATCAGATTAGATCAGAGAGGGATCTATCTGTTGGTCGAATCTGATGGCAAATCGACCAGTGTATGGCCACCTTTAGCTGTACTACACATACAATTCATTATATCGTAAGTTTATTTTCACTTCAGATTTCCTTTAAAGTGAACCAGTAAAAACTAAAATATGAAGGCTGACATTGAGGATGTTCTCGTAAGGTAGCCATACATCTAGCGATGTATGGGCAGAGTCGATCAAGAGACAAATCGCTCTCTTATCAAATCTGATAAGAGAGATCTGTCAGCTTCCCATACTGTGCAGGCCGATTCCTGATCAATTTCATGCTGAAATCAATCTGGAATCGGCCTTGTGCACCGCATCCGCCGCTGTCCCTTAATGTAATAAACGCATGCCCCACGTGGTTCTTTAGTAAGGGTGTGCCTGTGTGCCGTCACACGTGCCCTTACTAGGCAACCATGTGTTGCAAGCGTGTATGGAGAGAAGAATGCACCCGGAGGAGCGGATGGACAAGTGAAGGCCGTGGACAGGCAATGTACACTTTACACTGAGCACTTGGGGGACATTTTTCATTGGGGTAAAGCGCCGGGGGTTTCGTTGTGTTCGATCGTCACAAAATTGCACTCTGTTCCCGCCACGCACCTGATTGAGCAAGTTGGCCCTACATCTTTCAGCATCGACAATGTGACCAATTTTTGACTCGAAATTGGTTGCATTGTCGTGGGGGCATGCACTTGGTGGCACCGATTTTCATTCGATTATAATAATTGAATCAGATGGTCGATCGGCAGTCGCCTGATGTATGGCCACCTTTAGATGCTACTATATTCTTGGTTTTCTTGATCATACCTCGGCTTAATTTAGTGAGACTCTTACCTGGAACAAAACTCCAGCCCCAAAGGTGGGAAAGTACTGAATCCCCCCCCCCCCCCCTCCCCTTTCAAGCCAATATTGGTTTACAGAATACTTTGCTTCAATGGATGTCTAACAGAGAATAATACTGTATACTGCTCCCTCTGGACATTTGAACGATTAAGGGAGAAATTCATAGGATGACCATAACAGGTAACCATTAGCTCTGAAACATCAGCAATGACAGCTCCCACATTACTGCCATTAAAGGTTCACTTCTGGCACTACTTATTGCTTGAAAGAGGCCTGGTATAAAGCAGATTAGAATCCCTCCTTAAAGGACAACTGAAGTGAGAAAATGGAGGCTGCCATATTTATTTTCATTAACCTCCTTAGCGGTAACCCCGTGTGTGACACGGGGTAAGCCGCCGGAAGGTGCCGCTCAGGCCCTGCTGGGCCGATTTTCATAATTTTTTTTTTTGCTGGACGCAGCTAGCACTTTGCTAGCTGCGCCAGCACCCCGATCGCCGCCGCCGCGCGCCCGATCGCCGCTATCCGGTGCGGCGCGCGCCCCCCAGACCCCTGCGCTGCCTGGCCAATCAGTGCCAGGCAGCGCCAAGGGGTGGATCGGGTCTCCCAATGACGTCCCGCCCCGTCGCCATGGCGATGGGGGAAGCCCTCCAGGAAATCCCGTTCTTTGAACAGGATTTCCTGATCGCCTATCGCCGGAGGCGATCGGCGGGGCTGGGGGGATGCCGCTGAGCAGCGGCTATCATGTAGCGAGCCCTGGGCTCGCTACATGATTTAAAAAAAAAAACTGCTGCGCTGCCCCCTGGCGGTATTTTTCATACCGCCAATGGGGTTAAACAATGGCCTCAATTCACTAAGATCATGCTAGTGTTAATAAGGCAAGAGAAAACTTACCACCACACATCGATCAGTATTTTCAGTGTTAATTCACTAAAGAAGCTTGTCTTATTAAGGTGTAGATACTTTTTCACATTGAGAGAATTATCTTATCACTTCGGTCCTTAAGTTATCTCCTCTGTATTTATTTTCTCATGCAGTTAATTAACAGCCTGTCTTTAACTTTAGAATTCTGCCGTTATTTTAAGGATAGAAACGTTCACTTTCGAGATCTCTCCTTAACCTAGGGCCCATTCACACCTGAGCGGGAATCGCGCGATTCCCGCTCATGGCAAACCGCTAACGGTTTTGTAAAAACCGCTACACATTGTAGCAAATGGCAGTGTTCTCACTGCCACGTTTGCGGTTAGCGTTAACCGCAAACGCTTTGCATGCAGCGGTTTGCCAGCAATTAGCGTTTCGCATTTAGCGATTGTAATCGCGATCGCTCTAAAACCGCCGCAGTGTCCAGTGATTTTTCTGCGTTAATCGCGGGAAAATCACTCCCGCAAAACACCGCCGGTAATCGCTGATGTTTTGCGATTATAGGTGTGAACAGGCCCTTAAAGGGAAGGTTCAGGGACTAGCTAAAAAAAATAAAAATCCATTTCCACTTACCTGGGGCTTCCTCCAGCCCGTGGCAGGCAGGAGGTGCCCTCGGCGCCGCTCCGCAGGCTCCCGGTGGTCTCCGGTGGCCGACCCGACCTGGCCGGCGGCCAGGTCGGGCCTCTTCTGCGCTCCATGGTGCGTTCCACGCCTGCGCGCTGACGTCATCGGACGTCCTCCGGGTTGTACTGCGCAGGCTCAGTCTGTACTGTTAGCAGAAGCGTCAGCCTAGCGTGAGGGTCTGACGGACCCGTCATTGGTGGAAGTAGTGCGTGTGTACGCACCTTTAAAGACAGAACAGTGAACTTCTCTCCATACCCTTAGTTGTCAGCCTCTCAGGGAAAAGAAACTTCTCCCCCCACAGGGCCCCCTGTTGCTTCTGGGCCCCCCTGCAGCTGCATCCCTTGCAGGGTCTATTGGTATACCCCTGCTTGTCAGATGTGACAGTAATGTCAAACACCTGATCTGCTGCAGGTTTGTTCAGGGTCTATGGCTAACTGTATTAGAGGCAGATGATCAGCAGGACTGCCAGGCAACTGGCATTGTTTAAAAGAAAATAAATATGGCAGCTTCCACATCCCTCTTGTTACAGTTGTCCTTTAAAATCTGTGTATTTCTTTCATCAGGCAACAAGAACAAGATAATAGGAAATAATTAAGGGAGCATTTATGCTTTTCCTAATTAAGTGAAAATGATTTCAGTCCATTACCAAAAGTACAGACATCTGTGGGGATTTCAATGCCGATGGCAACCATTTTGTTAAATGTAATGCTCCATGCTGTTATAAATTTAAATATTGAAAAAACACATTACTCCAATGTAAACACAACTGGGGTATGGACACTTTTTCCATCATAGCAGACTATTACATATAAAAAAGGCCTTGGTAAAACAAGAAATTGTGAAAAAGATACACAACTCATTATCATGTGTGCTTTACTGATGGAGGGCCATTTTGTGACAACAAATGTGTTTAACCACTTTACCCCCAGCGGTACGAATTTCTCCGCCCCTTTTTTCCCTCCTAAAAAACCAGGGACGGAGAAATCCGTACCTTCCGCGCTACCGCCGCTGTCCGCGCTCCCGCCGCTCATGCGCGCGCACCCGCCGCTCGTGCACGCCGCCGCCCGCTCGCCCCGGAGATCAATGAACGGGAAAATCCATTCCCGTTCGTTGATCTAGCCCCCGCAATGATCTGCTGCTTCTTTCAGAAACAGCGAGATCATTGTGCGTCTCCCAGCCTCCTACTGCTTCCTGTAAGCGTCCTTCCGGACGCTTACAGGTCGCATGTAAACAAACACTCTGTGGCCATCTTGTGGACAAATAGTAAACTACACCCTAAAAGCATTTTACATACACAAACATTACATTTACACAATAAATTAACTCATTACCTCCCACACTCCCCAATTATTATTTTTTTTTTTTGTAATTAAAAAAAAAAAATACAATAAAAAAAAAAGCATAAATAGTTACCTTAGGGACTGAACTTTTTAAATATTTATGTCAAGAGGGTATAACACTGTTACTTTATAAACTGCGGGCTTGTAATTAGGGATGGATGCAAAACTGAAAAAAATGCACCTTTATTTCCAAATAAAATATTGTCGCCAAACATTGTGATAGGGACATAATTTAAATGGTTTTATAACCGGGACAAATGGGTTAATACATTTCATGGGTTTTAATTACAGTAGCATGCTTTATTTAAAAACTATAATGGCAGAAAACTGAAAAATAATAATTTTTTCCCACATTTTTTCCTATTTCCCCATTAAAACACATTTAGAATAAAATAATTCTTGGCATAATGTCCCACCTAAAGAAAGCCTAATTGGTGGCAAAAAAAACAAGATACAGTTCATTTCATTGGGATAAGTAATAATAAAGTTATAGACGAATGAATGGAAGGAGCGCTGAAAGGTGAAAATTGCTCTGGTGGTCAGGGGGTAAAACCCCTCAGTGGTGAAGTGGTTAATGTATGAACTGTTTGTTGTGATAAAAATGTTACTGTACCTGTCACTGTCATTAACCATCCTGGCGGTATGGACAAGCTCAGCTCGTCCATTACCGCCGGTGGCTGCCGCTCAGGCCCTGCTGGGCCAATTTGCGCCAAATAAAAAGGAGCACACGCACGCAGCCGGCACTTTGCCAGCCGCGTGTGCTACCTGATCGCCGCCGCAGCGGCAAAAGAGGGTCCCCCCAGCCACCGGAGCCCAGCGCAGCCGGAACAAATAGTTCCGGCCAGCGCTAAGGGCTGGATCGAAGGCGGCTGACGTCAGGACGTCGGCTGACGTCCATGACGTCACTCTGCTCATCGCCATGGCGACGAGGTAAGCAAAACAAGGAAGGCTGCTCATTGCGGCCTTCCTTGTTAATTCTGATCACCTGAGGCGATCAGAATTACGCTTCAGGAGCGCCCTCTAGTGGGCTTTCATGCAGCCAACTTTCAGTTGGCTGCATGTAATAGTTTTTTTTTTATTTAAAAAAAACCCTCCCGCAGCCGCCCTGGCGATCTTAATAGAACGCCAGGGTGGTTAATGCATGTGTCAATGATGTGTAAAATGTCAATGATTGCAATGCTAATGCTGTCTCTGTGCTAGCAGTCACTCAAAGTGCTGCAAGGGTTGTGGGCTCAGTGCCAGACTCAGTGCCAGTGCCTCGACCAGTGCTGACCTCAGAAGTGAGAACTTTCAGCTGCTGACCTCATGCGACATGAGCCAGCTGGCTGAAACTGGAAGTGCTGCTTTCACAGCAGCGTCACAAAGTGACCCAAGCCTGGAGGCGCTCAGGCAGCAAGGTTTCTAAGCCCTACTCAGACGGGGCCACTTTGAAGGGGTATTGGGAAGGTGGGACACTGTACAGTGAGGCTGTACAGCCCACTGTGGGTAAACCGCATGCAAATACCAAGTGGCTCGTGGTACAGAGTGCATTCAGGGGGCATGTGCTGCACTCCAGCCCTCTGGCCAGGCACTTGGGGGTCCGCATACTTGTCTGTATTCATAAACCATTTTATTGGCCCAGGGTGAACATGAATGTAGCAAAATACTGCAAGTCATGTGCCATCTGTCAGGAGCTGGGAAGGTCCAGGGATTCCCGCGGGGTTCCCTTATGTCCACTGCCACTTAGCAAGAAGCCCTTGCGTGGGATGGCTGACTGCCCTTTGTCAGCACTCCCGACAGACCCCACATCAGAGAGCAGTGGAGCAATCGCACTGCCTGGGAAGGTCCATGTCGGGTCAATCTTGAGGGTAATGGAGAGCAACCTGTCCGGGTAAACCGAGCCGCAGCCCCCAATGAGTTATACCACCATACGGTCAGCTTGAGACCTGTCAGCCAGATTAGCAGCAATGCTACACATCTTGTGGATGTATGCCTATGTGCCTCCACCCCAGGGAGGGCTGTAACGGAAGAGCCGTGCGACGACGCTATCACAATCTGTTTTCTGCACCAATTGTCGTTACCAAACCCAGTTTGTATGTTTAGGTATAGCAGACTGCAAAGCTTGGCTTCTCTGCCTTTTTCGGAGCTGATTATCAGCGCTCTTTTTATGAGACAAGTTTGCTCTCTGATAAGGCATGTTTGTTTAATTAACTTATTCAAAAGAAATTTCTTCAAGGAACCAATGACACCCAGGTGTGAATTGCTGAGCTGAAAAGAGCCATTTGGTACAGGGCTGAAACAAGCCTTCCTCTCGGCATGACTGAGACCTGTTGGCTGCACTGGGAGCAGAGTGAAAATAGATGTGATATATGATTTTAGCTTGTTGATGGAATACCGTTTATATGAGAGGTTTGACAAATATATAATTCAGCTGGTCCAGATCTAGGAAATATTTTAATATAAAATTGGTGGCACGGACATCCCCAGAACCCGAGGTATTCAGCTGCTTCGTGCCAGAACGTGTGACCCTAATCAAGTTTGATGTCATAAGAATTTTCATAGTCTGAGGAATATGAATCTGTGGTGTTTGTGTGTGGGAAGCGTGACCTGAAATATTAAAATGTTATAATTTTGGGGACACAAACGATCCACACAGAAGGTTAACCGCACCCTGTCCAGGCCCTGGGCTTAACCTGTGACCCCACCCAAAAATGTGGGTCATTCAAAAGAACTCGACAGGGACTCCTCCCCCAGTCCTCCATAATCCATCGTTGCGAAAGCCTGCTGCTAGCCAGAGGACCATGTGGCTGGTGGCCATTTTCTGTAACTTCAACAAAGGACATTTCCATGTGCTCAGATTTCCCAAAGGGACATTTTCACCTGAACTTAAGTATTCGTTTACCTCTTCCCTTTTTATTTTTATACTGTGCTACTATTGTCTCTATAATTGTTGATTTTATTGATTTTCTGTATATATTAATTATTTATATTGCATTTATAATAAAAGACTCTAAAGTAATTTATTGATTTCTCAGCTAAACCTACTATTCAGCCACACAAAACGAATCCTAGCTTTCTAAAGATTCGCTACCGAGAAGTGTTGTTATTAGCCAGAATAGCCTGTTAACCGTTTTTTATCCGCAGGCCTTAGAGTCAGCCAGAGCAGGCTTCTCTGTCCCATTTAAACAGAGATGGTGGCAGCCTATTGTTTTGTGTTTTATAGTTCGCATGCCTCCTTCTGGTCTGTCTGCTGCCAAAATTCCAGCGGTTTCAGCTCATCGATTGCGTTCATGAGATTGCATTAAGATTTGTGTGCTGAAACCGATTGGAAGGCATTATGCTGTCCAGCCACTAGGGGGCATGTGACAACATCTGTTTAGGTTATATACAGTATGGAGGTGGGGACAGTGTAAACTATGCACTGGGGCACATGATCTGTAGCTATGCAACTTCTTAGCACTGTATGTGCCCATGTTTATCTCACAATGTCACATGTCAGTTCATGGATGCTTTAAAGGGTGAAGCATGAAAATTGGCAGCTGGAGAACCGCAGAAGTTTGGGCGCTGCCATGGAGGCCTATACAATTATCTGTAATACTGTGAAATTTGGGTGCCAAAAGCAAGTGCCCTCTATTTGTAGCTGCAGTTTTCATAGAGGGAGCTGCCCTGACGCTCTCTATTAATCAGGCACCTTCAGGACCCAAATTTCACAGTATTACTAATAATTGTAAGGGCACCTATGGCCGAGCTGATAATTTGTGTTTTTTTGCAGGCATGTTTGCGGTGGGAAGGTGTTTAGGGTTAGGCATGGGGTGGGGTTTTTAAAGAGAAACTCCAACCTAGAATTGAACTTTATCCCAATCAGTAGCTGATACCCCCTTTTACATGAGAAATATAATGATTTTCACAAACAGACCATCAGGGGGCGCTGTATGACTGATTTTGTGCTGAAACCCCTCCCACAAGAAGCTCTGAGTACCGCGGTACTCTGGGCAAACTGCCACAATGTAACAATGTTCACAGACAGGAATTAGCTGAATTAGCTGTTTACAGCTGTCTCTAACAGCCAAAACAGCTAGGAGCAGCTACATAACCTGCCCACAGTAAAAATGTCACCATGTAATAAATGTCAGAATGTAAATCGGGGAGAGGAAAGATTTTACAATGAGCAAACACTGACTAAATCATTTATACATAATTATGGTAAAAATTATCCTCTTTAAGATTAGGTATGGGAGAAGAAAGTTAATGCTAGGTGTGTGCTGGTGTTTTTAAGGTTAGGCATGGGGTGCAGTTATGATTAGGCGTGGGGGAAGAATTTTTAAGGTTAGGCATGGGGGGGTCATTAAAGAGGAACTGTCGCGACAATCTTAAAATTTAACATACATACAGTGCCAGACTTACAATACAAATAAGAAGTACATTTCTCCCAGAGTAAAATGAGCCATAAATGACTTTACTCCTATGTTGCTGTCACTCATAGTAGGTAGTAGAAATCTGACATTACAGACAGGTTTTTGACTAGTCCATCTCACAATAGGGGATTCTCAGCATGGTCTTTATTCTTTATAAAGACATTCGCTGAAAAATATTTCTACAAAGCTGCTGGCCAGCCTCCCTGCTCGCTGTACACTATTTTGGCAGTTGGAAGGAGCAACTGCCATTCACTAAGTGCTTTTAAAAATAAAGAAAACCCTGAGACCCCCCCCCCCCTCCCTATGAGAAGATGGGCTAGTCCAAAATCTGTCAGTAATGACATATTTCTACTTCTTATTGTAAGTGACAGCAACATAGGAGAAAAGAAATGTATGGCTCATTTTAATCTGGAAGAAATGTACTTTTTATTTGTATGTGTTTTAAATGTTAAGATTTTCGTGACAGTTCCTCTTTAAGGTTAGGTATTTGGGGGTTAGGAATCAGTAGGGGGGTGGTTAGTGTTAAGCATAGATAGAGGGAGGGTTCTGTGTAAGAAAAGGGTTAGGTTTAGTTGTAGTAAAATATCTGTAACATTTACCGGCTGCTGGAGAGATACACTTCTCTTACGTCAGACTAGCCTCAACTGACAGAAGTGACGGGACCCGGTACTGGAGCTGCAGACAGCGGAGGACAGCGGCATGGGAGCAATCCGAGCAGATGGGGCTGGAGGAAGCCCCAGGTATGTGTAAATTTTTATTTTATTCAGCTCTGGTTTCCTTTAAAGGGAACCTTAACTGAACGAGGGGTAAAGAGTTTCAATTACCTGGGGCTATTACCAGCCCCTTGCAGCAGTCCTGTGCCCTCGGAGCCGCTCTGGAATCCTCCGGTCCCCCGCTGTCATTTAGTTTCGTTTTTGACGACTCACCAGTCGGCCGGCCACCATGCGTAATATTGTACGCATTCCCTACTGCAATTAGCGCTGTTGCAGACCGCAACGCGTACAAAGATACGTGTTGCCACATATCTACGCGTGCGGAATGCGGCAACGCGTATTTTTGTACGCGTTGCGGACTGCAACAATGCTAATTACAGTAGGGAATGCGTCCAATAATACGCAGGGCGGCCGGCCGACTGGTGAGTCGTCAAAAACGAAACTAAGTGACAGCGGGGGACCGGAGGATTCCAGAGCGCCTCCGAGGGCACAGGACTGCTGCAGGGAGCTGGTAATAGCCCCAGGTAAGTGAAACTCTTTACCCTCATTCAGTTAAGGTTCCCTTTAAGAGAAGACCCCCTTTTGTCGCACTGGTCATGCCCTAGCCTCAGGGACCAACTTGTACATGCAGGCCCATGGCAGAAATATGCCAAGCCCAGAATCACTTTATCGGCTAAGACTGGTTGCTACAGGTGTTTCAAGTGTAACATCTGTAGTGCAGTGAAAGCGGGGAAGTATTTTACACATCCCCACATGCAGGGGTGCAGCTAAGGTTTTTGTGGCCCCAAGTGGACTGTAGGAAGTGGCCCTATCCTGCGGCGCGCGGAGCATGGGTGTGGCTATCCCGCATAAGTGGGCGTGGCCATGACATGTGGGTGGAGCTGGAGGGCGGATTAGGGTGGGGCTGTTTGCGGGGAAAATGGATGTGGGGGTGATTGAGGCGCGCGCAGCGCCGAAAGATGGATTTGGCCATGACATTGTATGGGCGGAGCTTAACCATAGCACAGCAAATATAGCCAACTATGACCATTAAATAATAAATGCAGCAACAGTTACCCCAGACACCAGAAAATAAAAACGCAATTTGTGCAACATTTCAGCAGAAAACAAACGCAATTTGTGCAACATTTCAACAGAAAACAAACAGAATTTGGGCCACATTTCAGCAGAAATCAAACACAATTTGGGCCACATTTCAGCAGAAATGAAACGCAATTTGGGCCACATTTCAGCAGAAATCAAACGCAATTTGGGCACATTTTCAGCAGAAATCAAATGCAATTATGGCACATTTTCAGCAGAAATCAAACGCAATTAGGGCCACATTTCAGCAGAAATCAAACGCAATTTGGGCACAGTTTTGGGTGAAAACTTTAAACCTCTAGAGACCATCATAGAGGAAGAGGAGATTACAACAGCAAATCTCCAGTTGGACAACATGCCTCACCTTGAAGAGGCAGTCCAACCATCACAAGACATCCAGGAGATCCCTGAGCCTGTTCCAGTTGTTCAACAGGCACGTGGCCACCTGTCAGACATCCAGGAGGATCCCCTGGCAGACAGATGGGAGTCTGAAGCTGCACCCCAGCCCAGCGAACAGTCCACTGAGAAGGTACCTAAACCAGTGGGCAGTTTCTGGGATGTGTCAGGAAGTTTCTGGCCAGACTGCTCTTGCACATCCCGTTGCAAAAGATCTAAGGATTCGGTGGCTGTCGGTAAGGATTATGTACAGTGTATTAAGGGATATATGGTATCTGAATGAAATTCACTGATAAAGTTTAGTTATGCAAGCTGTTGGGGAACTATTTTGCTAATTCAGGCATATCTACAGTTGTTAGCAGAAGTAAAACACAGTATGCAAGTAAATAGTGAACATGTCGATGACAACTGTACGGGTTACTATTGCTATTAGCTATTAGCAGTTTGGGGTCAGGTGGTCAGTAGGTTGGAGCCAGAGAGCTCATGCAAGTATATAAGGAGGCTGAAGACTACAAAATCAAGTCAAGCCTGTAAAATAGGGTGTCAAGAAACCCATTCAAACCCATGCACAATTCAAACCTTCTGTTACTTCTTGAACATTTTCATTTATGGTCTATTGGGTGAAGTTTGTATTGGAAGGCCCTGAGGGCCCAGGTGCGGACCTCGTGGTCTGGAAAAGGTATATAGATGATGCCTTGTTTATATGGGGTGGGGGAGAAGAAAAATTAAAAAGATTTTTGAAGTGGATAAATGTAAATGAGTACAATCTAAATTTTACCAGTGAATATACTACCAAAGAGGTTATTTTTTTTACATTTAAAGATATTTGTGGATGGGGAAAGCATCACAACAAAAACCTTTTTTTAAAAAAAGTGGACACCAACAATTTTATATTTTTAGATATGTTTAAATGGCTAACCAACATTCCTAAGAGTCAATTTTTAAGACTTTGCAGGAACTGTTTTGATGTACAAGATTATGATATACAAGCTGCAACTTTGAAAAATAGATTTATAGAAAGGAATTATGAAAGACCTTTATTAGAGAAAATAGAGGAAGATGTGAGAGGCTATGAGAGAAAAGACCTTTTGGTCCCTAAAGGCAGGCCTCCCACGTCTCCCCCTTTGAGTATAAAAATGCAGTATACCCAACAGTCCAACAGGGTAAGAAAAATTGTTGCAAAGTACTGGCATATTTTGCAGAAAGACAAAACAATAAATGGCATTTTATCTGAGAAACCTAAATTCACGTTCAATAGAGCAGCCAATATTAAAAGTATCATTGCCCCAACTGTGCCAATGATGGATAAGAAAAAGAGTATGAAGGGTTCCTTTAAGAGGTGTGGGTTCTGTGTTCCCTGTAGAAACACTAGACATATGAGCCCTATAAAAACATTTGTATCGTGTGTGTGTGACGCACGAAGAGTTTCAGATTTTCGATAATTGAAATTGTATAAACACAGGAGTGATTTATGTGGTGGAGTGTGGATATCAGAAACAATATGTAGGTAGGACTAAGAGCCGGAAGCTGCTGTCAAGAATTGGGGAGCACATCAACAACATTAAAGGGGGCAGTATAAAATTTCCTCTAAGTAAACACTTTAAAGAAACACACAATAGCAGTTTAAGTTCATTAAAATTTTATGCGCTACAAAAAGTAGAGAGAGAATGGAGAGGTGGAGGTTTTATTAAGATGTCAAGAAAAGAAACTGGATTTTTACTTTAACCACTTGAGGACCACAGTGGTAACCCCCCCTAAAGACCAGGCTATTTTTTACTAAAAGGGCCACTGCAGCTTTAAGGCCAAGCTGCAGGGCCGCACAACACAGCACACTAGTGATTCCCCCCCTTTTTTTTCTCCCCACCAACAGAGCTCTCTGTTGGTGGGGTCTGATCGCCCCCCAGTTGTTTATTTTTTTAAATAAATAAATATGTTGTCATTTTATAGTAAAAAAAACAAACGTTTCTGCTGCCTCCCTCAGCCAGCCTATCACAGTGATCGGCTATGATAGGCTTTAGCCTATCACTGCCGATCGCTCTTTTTTGCCCCAGGTGGACAGCTGTGTCACACAGCTGTCCCCAGTACAGCGCTGCTGCTGTTGTCCTGAGCTGTCCCGAGCGGCAACAGCCCCCGCGAAGGAGATGTGCGTGCACCCTGCACGCGATCTCCTTCAGTAGCCGGCTCCAGGACCTGACGCCAGTTGGCGTTAGGCGGTCCTGGGGCTGCTGCCGCGGCCACGCCCAACAGCGTGGAGCGGTCGTCAGGTAGTTAAACAGCTTGGCTCCAAGTGGATTGCACAATGGTGTGGAATTATTTGCCTTCTGATATAAAACAATTTGTTTTTTGATATGATTGCATATTTTAATCAGATGAACAGCTTTGAAACACACTGCGCAGTGAATGGATAGTGTAAAAGTGCTTTCCATTAAAAGATGGATCGCCGAAGTAATGAATTAACATGCAGAGGAATGAGAGATGTAAGCGGAGTCACAGACAATAAAGAAAGAAGATGGAGAACCAATCAGAAGAGGCCCCGAAGAAGATAGGCGTGCCTGTCGAAACGCGTAGGCTCTGATTGGTTCAACAGGAGTGGTGACGTCACCCGCGTACTTCCGGTTTTGTCGGGATCACAATCTCTGAGTACGAGCGGCTCCAGACTCCAGGGTGTCTCCGGCCGGGACTGAGGAGTCTGTGAAGCTGCGCACAACATCTAGGACTCTAAACTTTATCCGCTCTCCCATCCTCATTCAGAAGAAGGAGACGTGAGTTGTACAGCCATTACCGCTGTGGTGGCATCATATGAAAGTTAACATACTGTACAACAGATCTGCTGATTGAGAAATTCTTATGGTACTCAGTAAGAACTCACAAAGATGCTTTTGAATGCAGCCAATAACGGTTTGGATTAATAACACTCAATACTGACATGGCATCGGGATATTTATATATTTTTTTGTATATTTTGAGCTAATTTTATGCACTTTTTCTGTCCCCACTGCAATGCTGCCAGGTGACGGACTCCCAGCGCTGGTATAAAAACACACCCCAAGGAAACTGCTATTGCTCATATACGGGTGACTCTAGGAGTATATCCCACTGTACTTTATATTGCTGGCTGTTGAGCGAAGGAGTAGACAGGTGTAGGTGTGCGATTGTGTCAGAGTGGAGTTTGATCGAATGTGTGGAGATCTAATCAGATTGGAAAACTTTTGGTATGCAAAGCTTGGGTCATTATTTTAATGTGTGATTATTTATTTTAAATGGTTTATGCATTTACTCATGTTTAACAGTATTATCTGTGAAGGCGCAGGAGGTCAATATTATAATATTTTCATGAATTAGTATTCAGATTTTTTTTTTTAATGTGTTCACTTTTGAAATAACCCTTAAAAGGAACTCAGCACCGGGAATTTTTATTTTTAAGTGAACCCCTCATAAGGGTGGTTCATAATGGGGTTTGCCATGGGGGTAAGGAATGCAATGCTGTTCTTCTGGCCCCTGCACCATATGGAAATGTGCAATTTTCTCCACGAACATTTGGCATCTGCCGAATTTTGTAGTTCCTGGCTGAGTGTCGCATAAGCACCAATACATACTGGAAGATGTAGTATGTGGATGTAAGTACAGAGATTTTCTCTCATCCCCGGATTACATCTCCTAGCATGCATTGCAGCACTCGCGAGACACTGCCATGAACTACACAATTTGTCAGACGCGGTCTGCCATAGTATAACCTGTTAGAAGAATCCTGTTATAGATACACACATAATGAAATGTAGGTATAGGAAATTAATCTTATGTCTTTCTTTCTCCAGCAAAAAGCCCCAGCTCTCCACCAGTGCCACAGACAGTGCCGAAGACAATGACGTGGCCCCTCTGACACTTGAGAGCTTTACCCTCCACCATTACATTGGAGAAGGATTCTTCGACAAGGTGGTCTGGGTTTCACATCCGGCTAGCAACCAGTAAAGTACATTAAAGGTGGTGAGAAAAACAGGAGAAGCTGGAATGCAGCAACCCCACCGTGGAACGCAACATCCTGAAAATGGTTGCAGACAATTGTTTCATGGCTCATGCCTTTGCTGCATTCCAATCAGAGGTAAGTGTCCTGACCCCATCCATTCAGCTTGTTGGAGAGTTAGGCGTAAAAAGTTCAACTACCATTCAGCAACACTTTATTTGTGAACCTGAGGCGATCCTAAGGTAAAAAAACAGATATTTTCCTAAGAAGAGGGAGGCCATTAGATCCGTCAGAGGCTCCCCAGTCCCCATGTCTTCCTACAGACCACCATGACTTCCCAGGACCCTCCTGAAGATCATGACCATGCTCCTCTTCCTGCACAAGCACGGCCATGCTGCAATCACCCAAGTATGGCCGCACCTGCTCAGTAGCATGGAGCTACTTGTGTACTCGCGCTATATGGCCACATTCATGCATGAAAAGGAGCATTATCCTGATTAGAAGTCTGACAAGCTCTTGTCAGAGATCTTTTGAGGCTCCATCCACAGCAACGGTGGGGGCAAGGAAGATGTATGAAGCCTTTCCAGGATAAGTGTAGTGTAATTAGGGACGTGCCTGTTTTTTAACCTCAGGTTTACCTCAAGTACACTTTAACATCAGTACAAACGACACCATACTCTCCTCCAACCTGTTGCTATGACAATGGAGTGCGGTTTGGAAGAAGATAATTGGTGGATAGACTTGCAGCCTGTTATGACCATGTTATGGACTCACAGGATGAAAATGACTGCATATTCTATCTAATGGAGTACCTCAATGGTGGAAGCCTGGAATCCCTTGTAAAGAGCAACTCTCTGCAAGGAGACTTCGCTAAATTTGTGGCTGCAGAGATCCTCTGTGGCCTGCAGTTCCTGCACAGCAAGGGCATGGTGCACAGGTAACACATGATTGCTTTATGGAAAGCTGCTTCTCTAGCTGCTAATAGCTCACTTACTCACAGCTCACCCTCTTTCTCTTTACAGGGATCTGAAACATCCTTCTGGACAATATTGGGCACATCAAAATTGCAGATTTCGGCTGCTCTGTAACAGGTGTGTTTGGATCCCACATGGCAGATGGATGTGCTGGGAGTTATTTATACATGGCTCCTGAGGTAAGGAATGAAGATTTCTATCTGCAGAATGGAATTATAGTCAAATGAGGAAAGGTTAGAACTTCAGTCAAGTTTTTTTTCATCTGTGCCTTGGTTAAGGAGATACTCTCTCACTTCTGAGACACTAACAGAATTAAAAGCCTTACAGATGTTCTAACATTGACTGCAGTGGTGTGTGGACCAGTGGAGTCGGAATGACCTTCCAGAGGAAGCAAAAACAAGACAAGGACACCAGGAGCCCCTGATAGTGTAGTATATCAAGGCTATGAGCCAAATAACAACATAAAATATACTCACAAGTTTGGGTTGCAAGACTTGCAACCACAGTATTAAAGCCAGTGAGGAAAACCCGTCCTCACTTGGGCTCTTGTCTCTATGATGTCACATGTCAAACTCCAGAAGACGATAAGGTTTAGGGGTAAAAGAGACCCGTAACACTAACCCGCTTCCCAATATATGGAGCTGGTGTAATTATACAATTATTATTGTAAGTATAAAAATACTTTTGGGGTACTGTAACGATCGGTGTAACACAGAGAGGGTCTGATTACCGGTGATCTGCAGTATCACCGAGAATGCAGAATATACCCGATTATTGATGATCTGCAGTATCACCGATAATCAGATATATGTTCTGACCTCTGGACACCTGAGGAATAAGAGTGTTTTGGTGTAACAGTAATACTTTGAGTATTGCACCTTAGGAGAAGGTACAGAAGCAGTAAGGAGTACTGCACAGAAGTACGTTCCTTCCGTATGCCTAGACTCTCCCGGGGAAGGAGCTAGGCTGAGGATAGGAAGGACAGATCGTGAGTGACACCAGAGAGAGGGTGTCACTAACAGGTCTGGGAACTGCCTCTAACAGTAAGGCCAGGTCGGGCAATCCAGGTCGTTAACACACTGACAGATACGGTACAGATTCAGGAGACAGATACGGAATCCAATAAACAGGCAGGGTTTGGCAACGGAGTATCAGAATAGCGGGGTACAGAATCAAGAGGCAAATACAGAGTCCAGGAACGAGCAGAGTTTGGCAACAGGATATCAGAGATAGCAAGGTACAGAATCAGAGTTCAGCAGGATAGTCAGGCAGGCAGAAGGTCATAACAAAATACAGTTCAATATTCCTAACGCTAAGGTGTGAGGTCCGTGATCGTCAACACCTTTGGAAACTATGCTAGAACACAGATACAGACAAGGCCTGAGTGCTACCACGTAGTGCTACCACGTAGTGATCGCAACGCCAGACACCAGAGGAATGACCAGCACCCAGTATATATACACCAGTACTCTCCAGCACCTCCCTTAAGTGCTGGACCAATGAAAGTTGCTGCAATTGTCAGCTGACCGGCCTGGTCAGCTGACCCTCCTCTGACTGCCATAAAAGCCCTGCCTCTCCGCACGCGCACGTGTCCTCCTGAACCAGTGTGGACTATCAGTCCCAGCCACACCAGTCATGTGTTGTAATGTTGTTGCTGTATGGGATGCGGAATCCGCCGCCACGCTGTCTGAGCGTGCAGCGTTTCCTCCGCATCCCGCCGCACTGAGAGAAGCAGGCCTATGCGTACAAACTGCCGCGTCAGACGCGGCGGTTTCTCCGCGTTCTCCTATGCCAGACGCGGAAACAGCCGCCTGATCCTACGTCCATGCGGCGGCTTTTCCGCGTTTCTTCATAGGTACTAATTAAGCTTAATTAGTAACCCAATTAGTACCCCATGTTTAAGCATAGCAAGAAATGTCATGTTTTTTATTATATATTTTCATGCATTGTTCATATTTTGTATAAAAATATATATATATATATATATATATATATATATATATATATATATATATATATATATATATATATATATCATATTACTACCAAGCCTTAATTAGAACCCCATTTTTATTCATGACAATACAGTTCATATTCTTATATTTTTTCATATATTTTTTATTAATGTTTATAAATGTTCATATATCTTTTTAATTAGTACCCTATGTTTGCGCATGGCAAGAAATTTCATGGTTTTCTTAGGTCATCTTAATGGTATTATGTATTTTGGTGGTATTTTGTACATTTTTATATTTTTATACTTTATGTATGTTATGTATAACATTTATCCTGCATACTGAGGAGTGTCAATGTTTATTCCAGACACTTTTCTTACTGATCTGATGAAGCGGACAGCGATCCATGAAACGCGTTATCAATGTAAAACTTGCATCGGGGCCTACAGCTACGCCACTGCTGGTGTACTTAGCAAAATGTACTTAACATTCAAATACCTGCTGGAAATGTGGAAAACAAAGTGGCACAGAAATCCATATGTAATGGAGTTGTCCAATTATATATACATTTTGGGCAGAAATAATAGAATTTGGTAAAATGTATGGAGAAAAGAAATTTCACTCTAACTACTTTATCCATACTTTTTGGCTCTGTCTCACTAACAACTTTACAAAAATACTCAAAGAAATTGGTACAATATTTGCAAAGGGTATGATTGCAGAAGGATGGAAAAATATGGAATTAACCTATTTTGCAGACTGGTTAACAAGAGTATATGTGTATCTTTTTTTAAAATATAGACCGTTACAAGGAAGAAGCAGGCAGAACCAGAAAAAGTGAGAACATGAAAGAAACCTAAAAAAAACATGTTTCTTGAAAGATAAAGTGGTATGGGCAAGAAATCTATTGGCCGTATGACAGGGGAGAATGAGGTGGACAATATATGCATATGTACCTGTATGTATGTATGTATGTATGTATGTATGTAATAGGAGAATGATACGACAGTGGAGAATGAGGCAGACAGTAAATATGTACGTATGTACGTATGAAATAACGTGATGAAATGGTTGGAGGATGGATGTACTAACGAAGATAGAAATTAGTCAGATGGTAACTTTAAAAAAATATATATAATGCTGTTAGATACTTTTCTTTTCTTTTTTTTGCTTGATAACTTTTATCTATAATCTAAAGCTGAACTTATCTGTAAGATATAGCAATAATAAATTAAATAAAAAAAAAAAAAAAAGAAAATGACGCAACCAAACAATGAGGCAATCGATATCCAACATAAAGAGAGCTTCACGGAAGCCTAATTCTTTAGATCTGTTGGAGGAATCTACCTGGCTGAGTTTGGAAAAAGAAAGAAGGGAGAGGGGACGTCATACTGGGGGCAGCAGACCTTCAAAGTGGTATAGGCTCTGCATTATGGCTGCCACAATACAAAGGAAGGAAGGCATCACCAACTATCTTAGAAAGGTAATTGTTGCAGCCCATCAATCTGGGAAGGGTTATAAGGTCATTTTCAAACAATTCAATGTCCATCACTTCACAGTAATACATTGCAATAAAAACTCAAGAGTTACATTTTAGACTCTAAAGACATGAGTTAGCATGGTACATGAGATTGGTATCCAGCGGGAAGGGCAAGGAGGAGAACAAAGGGCCAGATTTATCAAAGCCTGACCAACAGTTTTTTCTTCTTAATCTGTTCTAACCAGCAGAGGAACTGTTCTGCATGATAGTAAGAAACTACTCAAATCCTATGAAATAGAGGCAGTTTAGCGTGAATTTCTAGAGCTGCACTACAGTTCAGAAAATTGCAAATCCATCCTTAAACTGCTGCAGATTAAGAAGTGCTTAATACCGGTAGCAGTTCTACGGATAGTTCAGTAGTACAGGCTAGACATGATTTGTGAAGTACTCCTTCCCCCTGCTGCCAGGTGTCCTGTAATATTGTTCTGTGCTTAACCCTTCCAGTGCTGGACAATGATGCAATACAGCAGATGTATTGGTTACCTCAGCAACAGCAATTTCCCTCACACACTGTACTATCTGAGAAACCTTCCTAACACTTCCTATTCCTAACAGTTTAAGAAGGAAACTGCACTATTTAGTGATTTCTTAGGATGTCTGAGACAATTCTGCATGGATTTCTAAAAACCTACCAATATTTTGTCTCAGACACTCTTGATAAATGTCCCCCAAAGTGCTCAGCAGTTGTTATTTACATTTCCAATGTACCTGACCTTTAAGCGAGCTTTGGGTACACTGCACACACAGGTTGGTCAAGATGACCATGACTAGCTTGTGTACACACCTTGGCCCATATGCAGTTCACTTTTTCACCTAAGTTTTCTCCTCTGTGATATTGTCACAACTTGTCAATAAAATGCCTTTTACACCACCAGCAAGAAAAAAAATACTAAAAAATTTTTTGACAGTATTTCTCTGCCTACTTTTTGGTACGTTTTCTTTTGCAAAGTGCTAAAAAGTTAATTTAAATTGAAGATGAAAAATGATCTCCTAGGAGCAAACTCTGGAGAAAAATTGAATTGCATATAGCCCCTTATGTCCTAGCAGAAGATATTATTCCCTCTCTGTCTTAGCAATCACCTCCCTAAGATAAAATCATATTCCCTTTTCATGTTCCAGCAATCCCTACCCTAACATAAACTACTATATCTTCTTCATGCCCTGACAAACTCCCCAGCATAACAAATCCAAAATAAAACCCTAAAGACACAAAGTACTAAATTCCCTGGCATCAAGATCACCAAAGCCTCCTAGTTCACTTCTGACATGAACGCCAACAAGATAAAAGTGACTACTGTGTAAACTCACTACCTATTGCTTTGCCAAGGTGTGAGGTCTGGAGCCTATTACTTATGTGCCTGGATACATTTTGTGTGGTTGTCTTTGATGCTCCATTTAAATGAGTGAATTGCCTGTGTCCAGACAGTGGTGATGCACCAAAACCACCTCACAACCTCATATAATTGATTGAATTGGTTGCATGCTTGTTGCAGGTGTAACTTTTAAAGCCAAACATTCAGCATGACAGCCAATCAACTGACTGGTTTAAGAAGAAATAAATCCAGTGGAACCTACATTCTTCTCAGTTTAGGTTCCCCTTAAATAAGGTGCCTTAGTAAGGATCAGGTCAATTAGGCGCTGCAATTGGCAGGCGTCTAATAGACAGCTTTATCCTTTTTTCAGGTAGTAGGGTGCCCAGGCAGCTATTTGGGTGCCCAATGCTGTTAGTAGCCAATTGCTACAGAATAGTAATGGTTGTACAATTACTGGTGTTTGGGCACACAATTTTAGGTTAGGGTGCCTAAATTTACCGGAAAGGAAAGGGGGGGGGGGGGTAGGATAGGCGTTAGGTGGGGGGTAGTTAGGGTAAGGAATTTTTCAGCATTTTAGGCACTTATGGGGGAGGTTAGGGTTGAGCATCTACAGGGAAGGGTAGGGTTAGGCTTTAGGTGGGGGTTTAGGATTAGGCACTTAAAGCAGAGTTAAGGTTAGAATAGGTGTTGGGTAATGCATAGTAAAGTATCTGTAATTTAAATTTCCGATATTTTACCATTAGTGGCTTTACTCGGCCCCCATCTGATGCGGCAGCGATTAAATACCTACTCGTCTTTGTTGTATGCTTAGCCATAGCTTCTGCAGTGACAGCTTTTATCTATACTTTTCTAACGGCACCATTTATTTTACCTGCAAGTGTCCTTTAAGACCACAAATGTAAAATACTATTTTCTATTTGTTTGTTACCCTACCTTTACCGTGAAACACTAGGAATTAGGATAGGGAATTCTGCAGCAGCTGGGCTTATTGGTATGCGGATGCTTTTCAGCTTATCTATACATTTGCAAGAGTTCACAGAAATATTTGTTTGATCTCATCCCATTGTGTTCTTGTACAACTTGCTAGTGGATAGCAGTGCCTGGAGGAGTTGGGATGCGAGCAGTGTCATAGACATGAATGTTTCATTAGCTGTTCCTGTGGTGAGATTACCGTGCTGTGCATTAGGGCATCACTACTAGGGATTTGCATTGGCAACCAGTTTTGTTTTCAATCATATCATTACAAAACACTACAAAATATAATATCTGGTTTCATAAACTATGTCTATTTATTCTTAAAGATATATACTAAGGTCTAGCTTACAGATCTATTTGTACTCATTAAGAATAAATGCTGTGTTTGGCTATGACACCCGGGTCCATCGCTCACATGCTGCTTGTGAGATAAGGTATCTATATGCATGTAAATAATTTAACAGATGATAATATGCCTCTTTTTTTTTTTACAATTCCTCTCTATTTGCCCCCTACATTGCAATGCATTATTGTGGACAGCTATCAGGAGAAGAATATGTGAATATTAGATTTTGCCAATGACATCTCGGTGCTGTTTGGTGAAGAGATGGCTGAGCCTTATCCCTGATTGTAAATAGCTCTCTTCATCTAACAAAAACCGCGGCAATGCGCGCTAATCTCACTTTGGGCAGCAAGCCAAACTATAAATGAGGTTCTCTACTGTTCACTTCCTATTCCCAAGATAAGAATTGCACAGAAGTGCATGCGCACTGCAACGCGAACACGAAAAATTTTAAAATATGTGTGGCGCCATTGACTTACATTACTTCAGGTCACCACGCATCGCCGTTGATGTTGACCAGTAACGAGCTTCTGCTTTCGCACCAGATGTAATGCTTTCCGGCCGATCGCATAGCACCTTTCATTGCTTTAGTGTTACCCTGCAGTAAAACTGGTAACGCAATGTAATTAAACGCACTAGTGTGAAAGCGGCCTCACACTCCCTCACTAAGCTATCTCTAAAGGTCACCATACATGATTCATTTTTTTCTTTTTTTGTTCAGTCAGGGAATTCTGATAAATTTTTCTGCTTGATCGAATAATCAGAAAAATGTAACTAATATACCATACACTTATGATCGATTTTCCCGAAAATATCAAACAAATGAGCGCATCGTTTTTATACTTTTCTATCTGATTTTTTCCAAACATCTGATGGGAGCGCACAGGTGGCGGGGCCACGCATGTACGACAAAGCTCAACTTTGCCAAAGCAGGGGACCGGACCCGCCCGGAGAGATGGCCAGGCAGCCCACGGCCTGAACTTCTCTCAGCAGTCCACACTGACTTGAATGTCCAATGTCACACTTCAGCATCAGAGGGCGGGATTGGAGGAAGCAGATGCCTACACACAGGCTAGATGACACTCCGTCTAGGCAGCCATTAAGGACCATGTCGGTTGAGAATCTAGTGAGTGTACAAGAGTCCTCAGAAATCACTTAAAGATTCAGCACACAGGATCTCTAGCGACAAGGATGCCCAATTGACCTCCAAGCTCATTGTCCTCCCCCTCATCCCATCCTCTTCATCCCTCTTCTCCCGTTGCAGCAACAGATGCGTCGCTAGCCTCTAGGCTGGAAACCTGTCTGGATAGCACTCGGCCCCAAACTGTCGCCCAATGGATCATGTCCCAATCCTTGTGGGGGACAGTATTTGTGTGTACCTATCTTACACAATATACATGTACTCTGTGGTCAGTCCAACACAGGAAATGAGGAGAGAGCTGAAGGTAGGATCACCAGCCAACACAACCCCTCTCACTCAGGGACTTACCCTTGGTCAAACACCTGCTGCAAATCATGGGATATTCCCCTGTGCTTTAATTGCTATGCTAGATCCTAGGTTCACAATACAAAGTACATATACTTCAGGTAGAACCTGATTTTTTTTTTCCGTTCAATCTATTGTGGTATGTTGTGAGATTAAATCAACGATAAATCATACATAAAGTTGAATAGATATTTTTGGCACAGTGGGTGTAGAAAAGAATCAGACCCTTCCAAATGTTCAAATTATGTTGCTTTGCAGCATTCTCCCCTGGAGTATGTAAATAAATTTGCTTCTGCAACTTTGTCTGTTTGGAGGAGGTAAGTCCACCACTGCCTCCACAAATTTTAAACTTTTTAGACATTTTTATTCTTCTGGCGCCTCTGTATCCCTGTTACATTGTTCT
Organism: Hyperolius riggenbachi; assembly: GCF_040937935.1. Lineage (NCBI taxonomy): Eukaryota > Metazoa > Chordata > Amphibia > Anura > Hyperoliidae > Hyperolius > Hyperolius riggenbachi. The sequence continues at coordinate 262,279,296 of NC_090650.1, read as the reverse complement.
AAGTCCACCCTTGGTGGAGGGGTGTCATCCCTTTTTTCCCTAATCTATGGAGAGCGACTTCTTAATCCTGGGTGGGGTCAGGTCTAATCTCCCCACATGTTGTTACAGTGGTTGCCTTTGAGGTAGCCCTGCTTTGTCAGTATATTTGTATTTACTCTAAACAACTTCATCCCATATCACCAGTACATACTACACTATATTTGGCTCTTGGTGTCCGTATCTTTGTTCGTTGTACAGGTCTCTCTTAAGGTCCGTACACACGCCGGACTTTAGGCAACGACGGGTCCGTCGTTGCCTCCCGCTGGGTGGGCGTGCCAGCGACAGTCCGGCGTGTGTACGCTCTGTCGTCAGACTGATACGGCTGTTCCTGAGCGATCCGCCGGGCGGATCGCTCAGGAACAGCCGTATCAGTCTGACGACAGAGCGTACACACGCCGGACTGTCGCTGGCACGCCCACCCAGCGGGAGGCAACGACGGACCCGTCGTTGCCTAAAGTCCGGCGTGTGTACGGACCTTTATGCATCCATTGTTGTGAATGTAATGAACTGACATCACACAAGGAGAAGAATGGACTTATGCTGGGAGGCTTATCAATCGAGCCTGATGGCTCGATTGATAATATCCGACGTGTCCGATACCCCGCCGGATCGATACTGCGCTCGATACCGGCGGGGAGAACAATTGCAAGAAACGAGCGGCTAATTAGCCGTTCCCGCGGGGACGAGTGACAATCGATCCGCACGCACGGATGAGCGGGGATGCGCCGGCACGAGCCACTGGCTTGATCCAGCGCATAATTGCATTGAGAAACGTGCCGTGTATGCCCGGCATTACATAGCAGATTTGCAAGAAATGAATTGGAACTTACAAGATGTAGGATCGAATTTGTGAGTACAGAATTGGCTATTCTATAGATTAAATATACTTTATTCTGCAGAGTGGAACATTAAAAGGGTTAACCAATCATAAGTCATCTAAAATTTCACTCTATAATTTAATAAGGCTGTAATTGAAGTTTAACACAAACTATTAAGCTCACTCCAGAGTCATGGCTGCCTGTAATGAAATATGCCACTTTTAAAATTATTTCTCTTTTCTGTTGTGGTAAGATTCATCCTTGACATTTCATTAAATATGATCATTTAACTGTACAAGTACAAATGCATTTTTAATTTAGTTTTCTGCAGATATTAGGAACTCAAAGAAATGAATCCACGTTGCTCTAGGAGAAATCTATCATTCACATATGCAATGCCACCAAAGAAAAATTAATAAAAATTGGTGAAACTTCACTGGCAATTTATATTTCACTTCCCCCTCAATAAGAATATCAGCTGTGTGTTGCAGATATTGCCAGCGACTTTGTTATAGAAAAGTTGGTGTGAAGAAAGATAAAACTCATCAAATGTAAGATTTTTTTTTTTTAGTTTTTTTAGTTTTTTTAATGATAAGCTATTGCTTATACTTTTTCATGGTGATGGAGCACACATAAAGTGCCACCATAGAAATAGATTTACATGCTAAATTAGGGGTTGGAATCTATGGCTCGGGAGCCAGATGTGGCTCTTTTGATGGCTGCATCTGAATAACAGAGAAATCAGCAGGGGTTGATTCACTAAGCTACACTGCTCAAGTAGCGCAGCTTAGTGTGGCAGCGCAAGTAAAATTTTAAAAGTAGGCATGCTACTGCTGTAGCATGCACTGCTAACTTACTCCCGCTCTCCCCAAAATGAACAGCTCCTCCAATTGTCCTACTCTGGACCCTGTGAGGTCCAGTGCCTTTGTAGGACGAGATCCCCACACTTTGATTGGCCCAATAGGCTGCCTGTCACTTGACAGGCAGCCTATTGGGCTAATGTGCGGGATCTCATCCTGCAAAGTGAATCAACCCCCAAAGTCAGCTAACTAATTGTTTAAGCTGTTAGTCTGTATTTCTCCTGTCTGGCTCTCAGGAAAATTGCTGATGTTGCTGAAACCCAAGAGAAGCTGAAGACATGTCTGGCACTTCCGCTGCCCGGCGGATCAACTGTATACACATCACCATGGCAACAGGGACATGAGCCCTCTGCTGCGCATGCGTACTATCCCAGTTTGAAACATATTGTATGGCTCTCACGGCAATACATTTTTAAATTTGTGGCGTTTATAGCTCTCTCAGCCAAAAAGGTTCCTGACCCCTGTGCTAAATGTTTTTGCCTTCCTGTTCTTTCGTGGTTGTGTAGTACATCAAATATTTATTATAAAAGTGGCAGACAGAAATCAACTAGATACAATTGCTTGAGGCGCCGTCATTTTATTTAGCACTTAGGACAACGCATTTCACGGCATAAGCTGCTTCCTCAGGTCAAATAACATGGCAGTCTAAAATTCAGGCACCTTTTTATTAAGCTCACTGTGAGTCTCCTTCTTAAGTTAGGATCAGGATTTTCTTACCTTACACTAAGAATTACTGTTTTTCTTTTCTGGGCACCTCCAGCAATTGTATCTAGTGTATCTTTATTACCCTACACTGGTAGGGTACTCACCCCACAACCTGGCTGTGGTGTGAATTTTTTTGGGAGCAACGACCGAAACATCCTTTCTAAAGGTCATGTGGGGACAGTACCTCCCCACATGTTCATACAAGTGGGTGCCTCTGGAAGCAACCCACATTTGTGGGTATATTTCTATCCTCTTACTTTTACCCTAAAATGGCTTCTGAGAGCAGGGAAGAGACAAAAAAGGGTAAATAGTTCATAAGTTTTAGCTCTACCATACTTCAATGAATGTGTCATTGAGCAAAAACTATAAAATGGTAAAAACTTAAAAAGTAGATTTAAATATAAAAAAACTGTGGAATATCTTAAAACGTCATTTTTAGGAGGAGTATAGATACAATTATTTATTTCATTAGTTTATTATCACCTCGGGTGTCTTTTAAAGAGGAACACTAGTAACATATAGTAGAATGTCATAAATCATTTAGGATAGCAATTTTTACCTTAAAGAGAACCCGAGGTGGGTTTGAAGAATCCTATTAGGACACAGAGGCACATTCTGCATACAATGCCCAGCCTCTGTGTCCTTACAGTGTACCCCCAGTCTCCCCCCTTGCTCTGCAGTCCCCCTGATGTTCCTGCTTACTATACAGAAGAGAAATAACATTCAACAGTGATACACCTTGCCAGCAGTAAAGATGTCAGCATCTGTGAAAACATTTTATGCAAATAATGAGTGCTTTACTATCAGTGAATGACAGGAACATCTTCCAATGACAGCATAGATAGGACGTGATGTATGATGAAATTAGTAGAGCGGAGTCTCTGGCGGCAATATCCACAAACTAGAGATGAAGCAAGAGTGGGCGGCGTGGAGCAGGACTTCGGAGGTTATACCGGGAGACCGCGCAGGGAGAGTCTGCTGTGTAACAACTCAATGCTTAATAACGTTTCCGGATAATGTGAGTGCAATATTTGAATAAACGTAAAGTGTTTTTTAATGACAAAGTTGCGCGATGATGTGTCATTCTCATTCCTCTCAGGTAATGTGCTGATGAGTGCATACATAAGAAGAGCAAGGAAGGTGTCTGGTCGAGAGGCGAGGGGAGCCCACCGAATGCCCCACATGCGAGATCAGACCACTGTAGTAATGGTCTGTAATACTCGGTGAGTGTTTCATTGAAGGGTGTTGGTGAAGGTGTAGTGAAGCATTTGTTAAGTGACAACGTGAGCGCTGAGGAGACAGAATTTGATAAGCAAATAATGTAATGTTTAAAAAATTTAGATAGTTACACTAAAGAGGAAGGCCTCTGGATACTTCAAAGACTGCAAAGATGTCCACGACCCCTCCACTACCGACCAGGACCCCCTTCCTCTTCGTGGCCATGTTCCCTTCCATGTACGAGTGTGGCAGCACTGCACAGGTGACAATAGAGTTTCTGCCTGCGCGGTAGCACAAAGCTGCTTGTGCATCGAGGAAAAAGCCATGCACGAGCGTCTCTGTGCTACTGCGTTGTTGTTTGTGCCTGCACAGTGCGGCTGCACATGTATTTAGAGGGGAACTATCCAGACGCTTACGGAGGTAAGTATCTACCTTTTTTAAAGAGAATATGTACTTTAAAATTCTTACAATAAAAAGCATACCATTCTATTCATTATGTTCTCCTGGGCCCCTCTGTGCTGTTTCTGCCTCTCCCTGCTGCAATCCTGGCTTGTAATTGCCATTTTTATGCAGTGTTTACAAACAAAAGGCATAGTAATTTGATACGCTGAGATTAGCTTAGTGTGTGAGTCATACAGAGTGTGCAGGGGGCCTGGAGAGGGTGTGTATAGCTTCTGCCAATGACAAGCAGTGCAGCACATTCCACACATTCCAGCCTCAGCCAACAGAGCCGACAGAAGAGAGAAGATTAGATCATATAACAGAGATAACACAGCCACTGTGCAAATAGGAAAGGCTGCAGTAAGACAGAGCACATTAGAACAGCTATAGGAACATATAGGATAGAAGAAATAAGGCTCAAAATTTTGTTACAGACTCTCTTTAAGACTACAGGTACCCTTACATAATGTAAATCAGGATGAGGTAAGAATTTACAATTAATATTTTAAAACAAATAAACAATTGAATTCAAGAAGCTATACTCAAGTAAAGTTCCTATTTGAATACAACCACTTTTGTTTCAAAACAATACAACATATTATTTACACAATCTTGAATGTTTTTAAAAATCCCATTTACATTTTAGTTTACAGCTGCATTGACATTATTATACTGCTAACGGTTTCAAATGAACCTTGCTTGAAACTATGGTAACCGCATATTTTTTGTCAGTTCTCATCTGTTTTTGGTCATTGGTTCACTGGTTACCCAGACCTCTGCGTAAAGCAGGAACTAAGCTTCAAAACATCATTTTTATCTAGGTGTAATAGAATGACCCCTTTTATTTTATGTATTTACATATTGCGTTTATATTACTGTATAGTGTTGCCATGCTACGCTGCACATTACAGAGTACTTTGAACATTATATTATACTCACTGACTCTCAAAGGGCCTCATAACCGGATGTCCCTGTTGAAGTCTAAGGTCAAGTTGGAGGAACCAGTTAATTTACCAGTATGTTTTGCACCTGGGGAAACCTATGCATAAATGGGGCACATGATTATCAACATGTTCTTACGCTATTGCATGTTTGGTCTTGTTCTTATGGGGCCCTCTGGAGTACAACCTTCACTTCCCCTACCAAATGTGCTTTCTAAGGATACCAAGTGTGAATATACCCTGTTCAGTCTAAATTAACTGACCTAAAAGGACATACATGCCCAGAATAATCTCAAGTATCTCAGACGCTAGCACATCTGCCCAAAAACCTGAACCATTGCCAATATCCAGATTTGCTGTGTGTTAAATAACGGTGTGGTTGCGCATATATCACTTCTCATTTACGGTGAGAGGGTCACCTGGCAAAATGACACTTACCTCAGCTTCAGTACTGTATCAACTAGAGCCATTGCCAGTGTAATCAGAGCTGATTTCCCCACTAGACAGTGACAGGTGCATAATGGCAATAATACCCTCTAGCCACAGACAATGTTATTTTAAGTTACAGGTGTACTTTAAAGGCCTTCCTACCCTACAGAAAGAAGGTTTAGCTCAGTTCCTTTTTCCCAACATAGTGTAGCTTTCTGTGTAGAGAGAAATCTTGCTGTTTTGCTGCATTGGAGTTAACCTGCAAACTTAGATTAGAAAATGCTGCTCCACAGATTGCCCAACAAGCTTTAAATATCTGTAAGTTCTCAAGTTTCCTTGTGTTCTCTGCTTTTAAATTATTATTCCTAGCCATTTGGGTGCTGGTCATGGTGATCATTCCAACCATAGCAATATGTTATGTAAGTACTTTTATCATTTAATGATCAGTAACAACAGCTCTAGTTGTGCTTTTGTCTAGAAGCTTGCTATTCTAGCTGTTTTTACTGATGTAATTAACAAAAAAAGGACAAAATGTCATAATTTTAGTGGCATAAATCTGTTTAATCATTATCATCATAAGGGTAAAGATAAAAAAGCACAACATTAATGCTGTAGCAGCAGCCTTACAATTAACTCGATCTAAAGTCCCAGGATCACAGAAACAAGCAGAAAATATACATAAAACTTGCCACACAATATACATAAAACTTGCCACAATGCTTTTAAATGTCACCTCTAAAGTATGTGAACAGAAACTGCAGACATTGTTTTATTCTGCAAAGCACAACATAAAGTGTGAATCTACTAATACATGAAACTGTTTTTTACACGGGAGCTGTGGATTCAGAATGTGCTACAAAGTCAACAAGGAGTCATCTTCAACTTTCAGGTTGTGTTTTAGTTAAAAACAAATGCAAATGCCCAGCTTACATTCTCAACTGTGACATCAAGCAAGAAAATGAATCTCTTTTCTCTGGATTTCATTTTTTTAAGTTGCAGGTAGAGTCAGTGTTGTTAGGAGTGCAAAGAAAGAAATCACATTAAAAGCAACTTTGTGCAGTATTTTGCCGTTGGGTCCTTTACATTGAGTGAACAGGTAAGTTAAAGTGACATGTTCATTTTTAAACTGGGAACTTGTTTGCGCATTAGCTTCTGCGGTGTGCTTGCCTTGTCATTTTTCTGAAAAGCTGTGATCACCCGCACCCTCTCGTTGCTTAGTGGCACTGGCACGCTGATGGCAGAATGCATTTCTTTCAACCACGAAAGTGGGAGCTGGTATGATAATCCAATTAAGTAGTGGTGACTGTTTGCAAGGCAAGTATCAGGCAGGTCATGAATTAATTGAATTAGTGAGTGCTTCCCATTAGGATGCGGAGGAATGCAAGCAGACAAGGTTCTAAGGCTGTTGGCAAGGCGAGCAATTCCACTGGTGACAACAGTTCACACCGCCATGTGTGTTCTGCAGTATAAAAATGACAAATGCTTAATATGCAGAACACTGAATCCATAGGTTACAGCCAGTGCATTATTTGCCTTATAAAGGACAAACTTTCAGGACTTAGCAGATACACCCCTTACAATGTTTACTTTAAATAAGATGCAGTGCTGAAATAGCTATTTTGGTGCAAATTGTTAAATATGAGGTGTACCTTTTTTAGTCCCCTTCCCCAGTTGTGCGCTGCTGATCACATCTTCTGGATTTATTTAGGCTGGACTAGGCCAAGTATGTTGTGGCTCCACTTTCTTGTGCAGCAGCGCCCCTCCCATTACACGTACAGCCCCCTTTTCTATGTGTATTATCCATGTACAGCAGCCCCTTTCTTTCATGAATAGTTTTCTTAAGCATCAGTTTCCCTTTTTCATGTGTTGCTCTCCATTTTCAGCCTCCTCAAATGTAGCAACCGTTTTTTCATATCCAGGTTACCACTTAGGCTGCAGCCGCCCAAGGCCCTGGCCTTTGTGGCCTTTCTATAAATCAGGCCCTGTCCACAAGGACATCAGGAGAGCATAGAATGCCCTGTCTGATCTTTCCAACCATGCATTTCCACAGTGCATGGCTGCATGCAACTTTGCGCAAACACAGTGCAATGCTACTTATTATAAATGAATAGGATTGTAACCAGTTCGGGAAGAACTGCATAGCAAGACAAGTGCCAATGCATTGCTTTGGTCACCTGCATTGCATGCAGCCCTCAAGTGGGCAAGGGGCCTTAATAGGAAACATTCCTCAGTTAGTCTGCCCTGTGTACGGATGGTGCAGAGTTTGCATTGTTCATCGTTGAGTACTTATGCACCATTGGCAGCCATATTTTCCACCAGTTTTGTTGGAGTAATTCTTTTAATGGCCAGCATATCTACATATAATTAGTTCTGTATTTCAACAGCAATAAGTGCAACAAAATTTTCAATGGTTAAGGGCCACTCAGGAACCCTCTATTAAAGATATGGATCAGCAAGTATTGTCAGAAGGACCAGAGTTAAGGTGCGTACACACGTTCAATTTTTTCAAACAACTTGTCATCTGACTTGTCGTTTAAATGTTTTGTAGTGCAAACAACAACTCGTTCAGACATCATGTAGACACTGACCAACAAAGTGGCTGATATGCTAATTTACCTAATTTACATGTAATTTAACCAACTTGATAATGGACAAAAGACACTGGATAGAACAATGAACTAGATTAAATGACTGATCAAACAACTTGTTGTTTGAACATCAATTAGTTGGGCAAATGACTAAGCTGTTTGTACACATGTACGGACCTAATGCTGTGAATACAGGGCTCGATTCTGAGCCATTTAGATGGCTTGATAGATAATTTAGATGTCCGATCTCCCATCTGATCGTTTCCATGCTCGATTCCGCATTGAGGACAATGGAAAAAGATAAGAAAAACGAGTGGAAGATAAGAGAATCACCTGCGGAATCGAGCGGGGAATCGATCGGGTGGGAGAATCGAGCGGCAAAATCGAGCCGTGTATGTCCAGCATTACAGTCATTTGAATGACAGTTGGTCCAATGGGTCCGCTAAGCGGATCGCGCAAACTGGCTGTTATCAGTCGCTCGACAGCGCGTACACACGTCCACCTTGTCGTTCAAACGACAAGTCAGACGACAAGTTGTTCGAAAAAGTTGGACGTGTGTACGTACCAACAGATAGATAGATAGATAGAGTATTCTGTTCATATATCTTTCACCACATTTTCATACATAAATATGCATGATGTGCACTGTATATCTGTAGCTTTGCATAAGGGTTATTGGAAACCTCACATCAATAAGTGAAAAGTTTGAGGCAACCAATAAGCGCAGTAGCCAATAGTGACCAATCAGAGTTCAATTTTCTTAAGTCAGACCTGTGCAAGATGAATTCTGATTGGTTGCTGTGGTGACTTTGGTTTCTACTTAGCAGTTCGCTCATTGTACTGTTTTTGTAGCATAATCTGCCTAATTTCAGACACAGAACACCCATCTGTTTCTCATGATGGACAACCATCTGATAAATGGCCTGCATTAAATCAGCTACAGTAAGGCTTGTTGGGGGTTTTATTATACATTTTGCTGTTTTGACAGAAGCTGTAAATAACCTTACAGCAGGAAGTGATCTCTATTGCTTCTATAATGAAGTAAGCTGTTATTGTCATGCTTTTCTAGTTTATGTTAATGTCCATTACACAAAGCTTAGCACTTGTGTATATCATGATGTGGGAGGTGTGTTCATTCCTGAGTGGCTTCCATTTCTTCTCAGCAGCAGTAGCTGGGGAATCGTTCAGTTCATCTGTCTGATGCTGCGCTCATGCAGTGACCCTGCTGCTCCCTGCAGTATTGCAAAGACAGTGATGGATTTCAGGTGCATCCCCGAGCAATGGCATTCCTGAGTAGATGTCTAATTGCATGGGACATACATAGAGAGGCCATATTGAAACACTCTATGGGCAGTGCACCATCCGCAGGGGGCAAATACATCTCTGACTATCCATTTAACATCACATGTGGCAAAGATGCATCTGTAAACTGTTCATTATCTAGTGCATATGCCTATCCAGCAGTTCCAGTTGTTCTGAAGTCTGAATAGCCTAACAATGGGGGAAAACCCTCTACTTCTAAATCTATAAAGTTATAGCAGGAAATAGATGATAAATGGATCAAATGCCTGTCCTGTATAAATGTGAATATTCGTCATAGACTTCTACTATTTCTGTGTGATACACAAAAGATCAAGGTGCATGACCTTACATTTACCTACATTAAATTTAATCTGCCATCTTCTATGCTCCTATAGTCACACTGTTGAGATCCTGTTGTAAAATGTCACTATCCTACTTAATGTTTATAATTCTGCATAATGTTATATCATATGCAAAGATGGTAACATTCCTCTGTATTCCATCTACTCGATCATTAATAGATTAATTGAAAACAATTGGACCTAGTACTGACTCTTATGGGACCCCACTGCTTAAAGTTTCCCATTTTGAATATGGCCCATTTACCACCACTCTTTGTCTTCTGACCCTTAACCAGTTCTCTATCCACATACACACATTTTCTCCTAGTCCCCACATTCCCAGCTTCTGCACCAAGCTATTCTTAGTAATAATAAGCAAAGGATGAAATTGACACGGAAGAGTGATGAGAAAATCGCAATCGGTTTTCTGCACCAATTGTCGTTGACGTGCCAGATCAAAATTGGATGTTTAGGGCCTCGCAGACTTCAGCCTTGGGGGTCTTCTTTTGGGAATCTGCCCTTTCACAGATTTTCTTTTAATGGGCGTTAATTTGTTCTCCAGGTAAGCCAGTGTTTACATTCAATTACCTGGTTCAAAGAAAATTCTCTCTCAGTGAAGTGTGTTTCAGTACCATTTGGCCTAAACTACTTTAAGAATGCATGAAGCCCACAGCAGGGAGTCTATTGAGAAGTAGATCTCTAATAGACACGGTGGAGCCGTGCAAACAGCTTTAGGAATACATGGAGTATATGATTTTTGCTTGTTTAAGGGATACTGTTTATATGAGAGGTATGAAAATGATATCATTCTGCTGGTCCGGATCTGGTGAATATTTTAATATTAAATTGGTGCCGCTGACATTCCTAGAACCCAAGGTATTCAGCTGCTTTGTGCCAGAACATGTGACCCTCATCATGTTTGATGTCATATGAACTGTCATATTCTGAGGAATATGAATCTGGTTGTTATGTGGGTGCGGGAAGCATAGGCTGAGATATGAAAAATGTCATATTTGTTGGACACAAGAAACCAACCCAGAAGGTTAACCGCACCATGGCCAACCCCTGGGCTGATCCTGAGACCCCACCAAAAAAATGTGAGTCATTCAAGAGAACTTGACAGGGACTCCTCCCCCAGTCCTCCAAATTCCATTGTTACGAAAGCCTGCTGCTAGCCAGAGAACCATGTGGCTGGTGGACATTTCCCTGAACTGAAACAAAGGATTGTTCCATGTGCTCAGACTTCACAAAGGACATTTTCATATGAACTTAAGTATTTGTTTATTTCTTCCCTTACTTTTATTTTTATATTGTGCTACTATTTTCTCTATAATTGTTGATTTTAATGATTTTCTGTATATATGAATTATTTATATTGCATTTATAATAAACAACTCTAAAGTCATTCATTTGTTCAGCTACCCCTGCTATTCAGCCACACAGAAAGAATCCTAGTGTTCCGAAGAGTCACTACTACTGTTGATAGCTAGATAAAATAGAGTATGTTTTAACTGTTTTATCCGCAGGTCTTCAAATAAGTTAAAGTAGGCCATCTGCCCTTCTGCAGAGGTGGTGGCAGTTTTATACCCCGAAATAGTGTGTAATTTGTGTTACTGTAACTCACAAGCTCCCCCAGCCTATCTGCTGCCAAAATTCCAGTGGTTTTGGCTCATCAATTGCGTCCACGAGATTGGGTGATCTGTGTGCTGAAACTGATTGGAAGGCATTGTGCGGTCTGGCCACCAGGGGGTGTGTGACAGAAATTCATTCAGATAGGATTTGTCTGAAGGGCTTTCACTTTAGCCTACTCTACCCACTACATCTCCAGTTCTACCCTCATCCCACCTCCAGTCAGGTACACCATTAAGAATTTAGGAGCAATAGCCAAATTATCATTTTTCATATTACACTGATTATCTTTAAATCAGATGACCGATGAGAAGCTAATTTGGGGAGATTGCTACAAATTTGCTGCAAACAGCATGCAACTTGGAACGTAGTCCAGTTTCAAGTTGCATATTTTCAACAAACTCAAATGAGCTTCTCATTGATCAGCCCCAATTATTACTTTTCCTTTATAGTAGCATTTGGAGATACGGAAGATGATACTTTTGAGATCAGATAAAATTTAGCAGGATGTTACCATTTATTTAACCACTTGCCGACCGCACACTCATAACGTGCGTCGGCAAAGTGGCAGCTGCAGGACCAGCGACGCAGTACTGCGTCGCCAGCTGCAGCCTAATTAATCAGGAAGCAGCCGCTCGTACGAGCGGCTGCTTCCTGTCAAATCACGGCGGGGGGCTCCGTGAATAGCCTGCGGGCCGCCGATGGCGGCTCGCAGGCTAGATGTAAACACAAGCGGAAATAATCCGCTTTGTTTACATTTGTACGGCGCTGCTGCGCAGCAGCGCCGTAAGGCAGATCGGCGATCCCCGGCCAATCAGCGGCCGGGGATCGCCGCCATGTGACAGACCACATCCTGTCACTGGCTGCACAGGACGGATAGCGTCCTGTGCAGCCCGGAACACCAGGGGGAGGCAGCAGGTAGGAGAGGGAGGGGGAGTTTCGCCGCGGAGGGGGGCTTTGAGGTGCCCCCCCCCGCCACCCACAGCAGGCAGGAGAGATCAGACCCCCCCAGCACATCATCCCCATAGGGGGGAAAAAAGGGGGGCAATCTGATCTCCCTGCCTGCACCCTGATCTGTGCTGGGGGCTGCAGAGCCCACCCAGCACAGATCAATCAAACCAGCGCTGGTCCTTAAGGGGGGGTAAAGGGTGGGTCATCAAGTGGTTAATTGAATATCAATTTAAATACAGTACATTGATATATACATCCTGCCAAAAAGAGTGATATGACACTAAAGGAGAAAAGAGGGACAGAGGAAGTTTTTCCAAAACAAGGACAGTTGAGAGTTATCTTTTCCTCTGCACCCCCATATCAAGCACAGCTGCCCTGTACTCAGCATCCCCCCCTCCTCCTCCTCCGCCCATCCTTTCCCATATGTACTCCATATGACAAATACTACCATCGTGTGTAAACCATAACCAATAAAGCCAACAGTCGTTTTCATCACTGGGTTCATCACTGGGTCCAATTTGGCATTATTCCAAGCTTATTGGTAACATCTTCAACCACCGTATTAGTGATCATCTCTGTACATTGTAGGTGAAAGACCTAACTTTGGCTACACTATAGACAAAAGTTAGCAAACTAATACAGTAGGAAATGCTACATCAATTGCATAAAAATGAACTACATTTGTGATGTTGTGCTCCCAAAATACTTGCAACATTACATTTTGTGATTGAATTGTACAATGGCAAAATGGAAAGCAACCTAAACTTCCATTGCCCATTTCAAAAGCCCCCCCCCCCCCCCAAACAGAATTTATCCGCTAATGACCATATTCAAAGTATTGTTCGCAACGTCGTTAAAAGCCTTCCTGTAAAAAATTGGTACCACTACGAGCCTCCTCCATAGCAAGTGAAGGTACAAGCATCATGTCTCTCTAACACCATTAGCCCCCATATACTACAAGAGAATCTGGCTGAGCTCGGGGTCCACCCCACACTTCAACTGTGGATTAAGGACTTCCTTACAAACAGATCTCAGGTTGTCAAGCTGGGCTCCATCACCTCGCAGCCAAAGACCACCAACACAGGGGCCCCACAAGGCTGCGTCTTGTCACCATTCCTGTTCTCCCTGTACACAAACAATTGCAGATCCTCGGCAAGCTCTGTCAAGGTAATCAAATTTGCAGACGACACCACCATAGTCGGCCTGATCTCCAACAATGACGAGCAGGCATACCGCCAGCAAGTGGACAGGATATGCCACTGGTGCAAGGAGAACAAGCTGGTCCTCAACAATGCAAAAACCGTGGAGATTATCATGGACTTTAGGAAACACGCCTCCTCCCCACCTCCACTGCACATTGGAGGAACGGAGGTGGAGAAAGTGCCCCGTGTCCGCCTCCTGGGCACCACCATCTCCAACACACTGAAATGGAAGGCAAACACTGTCTCCATCCAGAGGAAAGCCCAGCAGAGGCTTTACTTCCTCCGCCAACTGAAGAAGTTTGGCATGTCACGTAAACTCCTGACGAACTTCTATACCGCAACCATCGAATCCGTCCTCTGCTCTTCCATCCTTGTCTGGTATGCTGGCTCCACCGAAGGCGACAGACGCAAACTACAGAGGGTCATCAGGTCAGCGGAAAGGATCATCGGGAACACACTCCCTGCCCTAGACTTCCTCTACAATGCCAGACTACGCTCCAGAGCACTGAAGATTGCCAAGGACACCTCCCACCCTGGCCACCAGTTTTTCAATCAGCTCCCCTTGGGGCGGAGGTATCTGAGGTACCGGTCCATCTCCACAAAGACCACGAGACACAAAAACAGCTTCTTCCCATCGGCTGTAATTTCACTGAACTCCATTAACTCTGCCCATGCTCTCCCCCCGTAGGCTGCCCCCCCCCCCCTTGACTCTCTGCAGGCCAACCATGTGACAGATGTGCTTAGAAAAGTAAAAGTATATGTATATATATATATATATATATATATATATATATATATATATATATATATATATATATATATATATATATATATATATGTGTGTATGTTTGGATTCAGTTTGTGTTTGAAAATTTTTTTTTTTTTTGTATATGTTCGTTAATATGAAGTGATGCCACTATGCTCTATGCTATGCTGTCTCTTATGTTTCTATGTATGTGCCCTGTACTCATGTGCCAAGCCCAATTCCGGGCATGACCCAGTCATGCTTGGCGAAATAAACGCGATTCTGATTCTATAAAGAGTGCCAGCAGATTAAACCTATCTTGTAAGGAGTTTGAGTACCTGATGTATGCTGATCATAGTATAACTTGTGATGATTCCTGTCACCTACCAAGCATGAAATTCCTTTTACCCTGCAGTATTTTGTAATATGTTTACTGCCTAAGCACACTACAAAGTCATTTTCTTTCAAATGTTTATATCTATAATCACATTCCCAAAGGCAAATCACATTTCTCATAGTTGTGCTTTTATTTATTCCACACTACCAACAATGAAGATCTGATGTACTGTGTGCATATCTAAATCCTGATGATGATGTTCTTGGGCATCGGAATGGAACAATGCTTCTGCTAGATTTTACAACTGCAGTGCTCTTCTCAGGTCTTAAAGGGAGCCCAAGGTGAGAGGAATAAGGAGGCTGCCATATTTATTTTCGTTCAAACAATGCAAGTTGCCTATCTGTCCTGCTGATCCAATGTCTATTTACTTTTAGCCATCAAACCTGAACAAGCATTTATAAGTGTAAAAATCTGACTGGATTAGTCATATGCTTGTTTCAGGGTTGTGACCCAGACACTACTGAAGCCAAGAGATCAACAGGACTGCCGGGCAACTGGTATTGTTTAAAAGGAAATAAATATGGCAGCCTCCATATTCCTGTCACCCTGGGTTCCCTTTAAATCTCAGTTTGAGAAACAGATGCGTTCATAGCATGGTGTAGCCCCTAATGGTAGATTATTACATTATCTATGTATAAGCTGTTTGATTAACTGGTAAAAGTCATAGTAATCATTTGTAAAGTACCTAGGCAAGGAACCTCTTTGAATTTCCTGCAACAGACTTCCATAACTGCAGCATTCACAGCGAGCTCTGACACCTTGCATGCTGAACAGAATTATGTTCCTGAACCAAGTAGTTTATATGCGTAGGATATTAGAAAAATGCAGGAAACGACTAGTCTGCTACCAAATTGTACTGCACCAATTCTTCCCATTAGTTCAACAGTAGTTGTATCCACTTTAAAGAGAACCCGAGGTGGGTTTGAAGAATATTATCTGCATACAGAGGCTGTATCTGCCTATACAGCCCAGCCTCAGTTGCTATCCCAAACCCCCCTAAGGCCCCCCTGCACTCTGCAATCCCTCATAAATCACAGCCACGCTGCTGACAAACAGCTTGTCAGAGCTGGCTGTGTTTATCTCTATAGTGTCAGTCTGCTGCTCTCCCCGCCTCCTGCAGAACTCCAGTCCCCGCCTGCATCCCTTCCCTCCCTGCTGATTGGAGGGAAGGGACGGGGGCAGGGACCGGAGCTATGCAGGAGGCGGGGGAGCAGCTGAGACTGACACTACAGATGTAAACACAGCCTAACAGCATGGCTGGGATTTATGAGGGGTTGCAGAGTGCAGGGGGACCTTAGTGGGGTTTGGGATAGCAACAGAGGCTGGGCTGTATAGGCAGATCCAGCCTCTGTATGCAGATAACATTCTTTAAACACACCTCGGGTTCTCTTTAACCAAGGATTGAACTTCATCCCAATCAGTAGCTGATAGTAGCTTTCAGGGTTTTCCAAGCATCCGTCTTTAGACGGACAGTCCGTCTAAACCATTTCAAATCTCTCATGTCTATTTTGTCTGTGATTTTAAGGGGGGTGTCCATCAATAAATGTGAATTTTGCTGGCCGCGGGACATTCTCTTGTGCGCATGTGCGGCACACGCAGTGACCACGGGATTACCGCTAAGGAGGTTAAGAGGCACTGTGGGTGAATCCCCTGGAGGTGAGACAACCGGGGCATCCCCCCTCTTGGTGTTGCATGTGGGTTTGGGGGTCCCAGGTGATGGCAGAGCCTGGGGCCCCCTTCTGTCATGTGCACCAGTGATTGTGCTGCTAGCACTGCGATCATCCTCCTGCCTCTGCTGCTAGTAGCAGTAGTTCCTTAATTCTTTCAGCTTAAAATCTGGATCATGCCATGATCTGCACTACAGTCAGCCATAAGGGAGCTGGTGAAAGTACAGTGGCACTACAGCTGGAGGATGTCTTGGGTCGCAGGGGGTTGGTGAAACCCAAAAGTTGGTGAAAAAGTACTATTAAGATTATTTTAAGTATTTTCTTGCTTGTAAGTGGTTTAAAGGGCCTTATTACAAGGTGCAAAAATACCAGTTAGGGGAGAACGCAGAAGAAAAAGCAAATTGCATATGTTTTCTTGCCTCATCTACATACTACTTTCAGTGTATAAAAAGCAAAACAAAACTACTTTTAATAAGTATCACTTTAACTAAACGTTGCTATTACCGGTAAGTTTCTCACCTTATATTCATTTATTATTATCTTGCAATATGCTAGAGGGGTATTACCAAGGTAAGGTGAGAAACAGATAGGAGGAATGAGAAAAGGTTATCACGCTAGGAGCAAGGCCGGATTTCTGGCAAGGCCACATAGGCCATGGCCTAGGGCACCAGAAATTTAGGGGCGGCACAGTGAGGAGCAGTAAAGCTATTCTATCTATCTACAAGGACAGATTTAACCTTTGAACTCCCTGTCTGTACTTGTGTCGTCCCTGCAAGACCTGTAAGCTCTATCCTGCAGGTACACTTCAGCCTAACTCACATGGAGACACAATGGTTCCATCATTAATGAGATAGCAAACATAACATAACATTTCTAAAGGAAAACATAACTTATAATCTATACGCATATTACTAAAATAGTCATTGTCTGTGACAACTGACATCCAATAATGGAAAATAAGTCGAATTCTCATTGGGGCACACAGAGATAACAACCAAACAGACGGTATAGTTGGCCTTGGGCGGTGAAAAGTACAAATCCGGCCCTGGCTAGGAGCAAAGCCTTTCAACTCTAAGAAAGGAAAGAAGAAAAAAGAAAGAAAGAAAGCTATAAAATGGGCACCACGGTGCATTACTAAGAAGCCTACCCACACCATTAGTAATGCACAGCAGTGAGCTATCAGTGAGCCTTGCATTTCTACATGAGTACGCTATATAAGTATGTACCTTAATGGGAATGTTCTTCACCATGAAACATGACATGCTAAGCTAGAAAAATGATGAACATGAATACTTAAATAGTATAGCGAAAGCTGTTTTTTCCAGTTGCTAAAACATCGTCATACAGTAAACCAAATTTTGTTTTAAAATAATAATAAAGATATAGACAGATGTAAAGACAGATACAGAGAGATGTAGAGAAAATACAGACAATTCCCATCCTTGGCAAGAATTACAGAATCACAAATACCAGTTAGTAAGTGAAAATTAAAGGGACTCAGAGGAGTGCCCGAATTTAAAACAATACACTTACCTGGGGCTTCTTCCAGCTCACCGTAGGCGGTGAGGTCCTGCGGCGTCCTCCTGGCTCCTCTCCTTCAGCCTCCGCCGACCCCTGTTACCGGCGTCACCTGGGCCTGGTGTCGGCCGGCTCTTCCTAGTTAATGAAGCAATGCGTCATCACGCTGGCCGATTCGTGTCATCATGGCGGCTGGCGTGACAGGTCTGTGCATACGTTGAAAACCCGTGCATGCGCAGACCTGTCACGTCGGCCGCCATGATGATGCAAAGCGGGCGGCGAGATGACGCATTACGTCATTGACCAGGAAGAGCCTGCCGACACCAGGCCCGGGTGACGCCGGAGGCTGAAGGAGAGGAGCCAGGAGGACTCCGCAAGACCTCGCTGCCTACGGTGAGCTGGAAGAAGCCCCAGGTACTGTAAGTGTTTATTTTTTGATTCGGACACTCCTCGGAGTCCCTTTAAGGGAGGGTCTGACTGCTAAAAAACAAATTCATACTGCTACATGACTGTGGTTTGCTCACACATCTGAGCATCAATCCTTCTGCCTGTTAGTGTTTCTGTTCAGATCCGGGCTGAATTAAAAATTGACCCAAAGATTGGTTATTCAGTTAATTTCAGATTGATCATAGCAAAACAGCCAGCCAATAGTTGGGATCAAAATCTAAGGAGCTTGGCAAGCTTTACTGTAATAGCGTAGTCTACAAATCAGTGGCCAGGGACAGTCGGCAAGGTTTGGGAACCAGTTTGGAGTTGGAACTCATAGTATTAGACACTTATATATCCAGGAATCTAGCACCACTCAGTATAAATAAAAGAAGTCATAACTGGAGCAGTCATTTCAGTGTTTTGTGCTTAGCCAGGTAGGTTACCCAGGCAGGCCAGCAAGCATAGACTATAGTGTTGGTGTAAACCTTTGCTACAAAGCAGTCATAATTATCTTCACTGACTTCTACTGTTTCAGTGGGATTTGTAGTACATTATTACTATAAGCAAAAAAAGACAGGATATCTTACAATAATTGATATTATTTAATACATTGTTGCATATATTACCCCAGGCATTAAGCTCAACTCTGCTATTGGTGGCATTTGCACATTATAAAGCCATACATTGCCCCTGTTTAATTATCCCTTTTACTTTCTGATGTCAGTTTTGTCGCAATGTGTATCTTGTTATTAATTAATAGCTACTGCCACCTATATTACACAAAACGTTGATTTCGGTGGCAGTAGACATTGAAAATTATCTAGCTATATTTAATTCCACTGTTCTCTACTGTCAGTGTTGTTCTTTGTGATAGATTACTGCCTATTGCAGCATTTCAGTCTACCAAGCATTCGGCAGTGCTGCTGTTGATCTGCACCTTTTTATATATATGTTACAGCCAGAAAACGGCCAATTCTAAAATTGTTTCTAGAACTGGCCGATTTGACGTCGAAAATGCTGGAAATTTCTGACTTTGGCCAGTCAGCTGGCCAAAGTCCAAAATGCACAAATCTCACAACATAAATAAAACTCAGAGAATTAATATAACTTAGTAATGAACTTTATTAATGTGGCAAAAACTGACATGTAACTTTTTATAAAAGTAAATGCACCTGTTTTTTAATGTCAAATTTATACTGGAATATTGTTCAACAGCATTAGTTTACTTGTTAGAGCAAGTCAAACTTTTATGACACTTGGAATTGCACAACAGTTTCTGTCTTCTACATTTGCAGTGATTCGTTGCACATTTTCCAGTGCAGCTGCAACGAGTATATCCTTGCCCGCCAGTCAGTGATTGGGAAGTTGCGATGGTCCGAAGTGATTTTTCTGTTTTGCCAACCGCTTCCAATGTTATCAATTTCTCATTGAGAATGGTAAACTCACTTCTGGCGAACAGCTGTTTCAGAACACCATGTTCTATTTCTAACTTGTAGAAACCATTCTCAACATTCATTACAACTGCAAGAACGCTTCTTGGGTCTCCACGGCCTCTGTCAACATCTGGTATATGAATGCGCACGTTATCACCAACTTTTCCTTGTGGGAATTTCGCATCTGAACTTTGGAACATCTTTGAAGGTTGAGCTTGCAAGCCAACATGGGCTGCTGATCTCTTCTTCCTGATTTCTTGTTTCTTATGGCATAACCATCAAGTAATTTCTCTTCCCTACCCTTCATCCGCAGCGTTGCTTACTCCACACATTTCATGAACATCATTTCCACAAGATTCACAGGTGTGAGCTGATGAACACTCTTTTTCACATACTGGACACAATACTTCTGTGTTGCTATTCTCAGGCGACTGGACTGAAATTCCTGATGCTCTTGCTACCACAGCATTTTCATTCTCGGCAGAAGCCTCTCCATGAATAGCTGTCTCTATTTCTTGTTCAATTTTCTCAAGATCTTCTTCTGTAACTAACTTGTCTACAATTTCTTTGGGTAGATTGGAAGTACTCAGTCCCACTTTTGCTGTGCAACCAAACATGGCCTCATATGGTGACTCGTGGATGCCTTGGTGAAAACAGCGTTTTTTCATGAATTGAATAAATCTAAGACTCTCAGCCCAATGTGTTGAATCATTTGACTGCATCCATGTCATCATCATATTCTGAACGTCCTGATTGGCACGTTCAACAGAACCTTGACTTTGGCTATGCTGCGGTTTTCCGTGTACCAGATTCAATTCAGGCCACATAAATTTCAGTTCATTAATGACATGGCTGACAAATTCTTTACTGTTATCAGACTGAAGGACGCTTGGCACACCTACGATGGTGAAAATGTCAAGTAATTGGTAAGCGACTTCTGCTGCGGTTTTGCTTTTCAGTGGGCTTAGTAATATAAACTTGGTTAAATGATCCTGATAATTGAGGATGAACTTGTACTGCCTGGGTTGCTTTGCATGTCAATCAGATCTACTTGGCATCTTGAATTCAATTCCTTAAATAGCAAAGGTTTAGAAACTAAACCTTTTTTAGGATTAGACAGTTTAGTCTGGCATGGCTTGCATAAGCTCAGATACAGTTTAATAGCTACTTTTGTGATATTTTTGAACTTAAGGTGTAGTTCCTTTTCCATCCGGGTGCGACCTCCATGACCAATTTTTAAATGCGTCTCGTGTAGTACGTCAAACAGTTCTTCTATATGTACATAGTACAAAACAGCACGTTTTTCTTTTGTTACTGGTGCAATCAGCTTTTCTGTTCCATCAACTACGATGACATCATATTTTCTTATTCGCCGATAGTCAACGCTTTCTTTCTTCTGCTTTGTTTCAGCTGCTTTCACCTGCTCTATAACATCACAGTATTTTTCTCTACTGAAGATAGCGCAATTACTTGATTTGTCCTGTATCATTGAGTTCAAACCATCCATAAATCTGGTTTTCATATCAAATCCTGGTTCCACAACTGCGTTACTTTCATCCAGCATGTTTGTAATTCAGAATGTCAGTTGCAGCTGAATGTCCAAAAAAGTATTGCAGAATATACATGAAGGTACCAAAGAATATCAGTCACAGCAGAATTACCCAAATTTACACCACTGTGAATGGCTTTTTCAAAGGCATTTTCCTTGGAATGACTGAATCAAATATGAAGATTGTTTAAATGATAGCATATTCCCATATTCAACTTTACTAAAATGAACAATATGAGAGACTGAACTTGTTCTTCAAATTTGTCTTACCATAAAGAATAGAATGGTATAGTATCAATAATATTTATCAGTTAAAGGGACCCTGAGCTTCTTTTTAAATCGATATTTGGACTTACCTGGGGCTTTCTCCAGCCCACCATAAGCCCCATGAGGTCCCTCAGTGTCCTCCTGTCTCCTCTCCCGGTCCCGCTGGCAGCTCCATTAATCTGTGACTTCAAGCTATAGTCGATGATGCACGCCCCTGCTGTGCACAATAGGCTTCATCACGCCGGCCGGTGTGAGTCCTGTGCATGCGCAGTTCTCTAAGACTGAACCACGCATGCACAGGACTCTAACATTGGCCGGCGTGATGATGTGTAATGTGCGTGGCGGGGGGCGCGCATCAGCGACTTATGGCTGAAGTTGCAGATTAATGGAGCTGCCATCAGGACTGGGAGAGGAGCCAGGAGGACGCTGGAGGACCTCGCAGGCTTATGGTGCACTGGAGGAAGCCCCAGGTAACTCCAAATATCGATTTTAAAAGGAGCTCATGGTCCCTTTAAGAGTTAGGTCCCATTCGCATTGAGTTGCAGTGGAACTTTACAGAGGCATTTTAATGCAGAAGGTCGCACTGCAGTAGTAAGTCTATACAATGTTCAGAGAAGATCCAGTGTGATGCAATCCATGGACTACAGTATCCCAGTGCAGTGCGCTACCCAAGGCTGGGCCAAGGCAGAGGCGAGAGAGGCTCCAGCCTCAGGGCGCAGTGTAGGAGGGGGCGCACAACTCACTCCGCTATCATTCCCCTATTGTGTTTGAAGCAGAGAGAAATAAGAAAAGGGGATACATGGCAGTGACTGCAAGCCAGATAACTAGAGATTAAGGTGTTTTGGTGGGTTGGGGGCCCTGGGGCACCTCTTAGTCTAATAGCAATCAGTGTGTGACGGCTGGATTGGGAGGGATGGAGGGGCGCACTTTGGTGTCTCAGCCTTGGATGCTGGAGGATCTTGACCCGGCTCTGGCGCTACCACATAACACGTGCGTTAGCAGTGGCAGTGAACCATAGTTGTCTTTGACTATATGCTTAAAGGAAATCTAAAGGCAAATAAAAAAATGAATGTAACTTACCTTGGGCTTCTTGTAGCCCCTGAAGTCATCCTGTGCCCACAACGTCAGGCGGAGTCCCTCCAGCAAGCAGCAGTGACCGCCACAATGCTGGCCGTCCATGTGCCTCCTCACCATGCTCCTGCGGCCTGGAGCGCTCTGTGCATGCACAGAGTCCACCCGCCCACGGCAGCTCGATCAGAGTCTGCGCAGCTCAGGGCTGCACATGCGCAGTAACCACCAGCTGGTCAGCTTTGCGGGGGTTGCCGCTGCTTTCCGGGGGAGTCGGACGGAGGACTGCAGCGCAGGAGCGATCGCAGCGGATGGGGCTGGAGGAAGCCCCAGGTATGTATACATTTTCTTTTATTCAGCTCTGATTTCCTTTAAGAGGAGATCCCTTTTGTTGCACCGTTCATGCCCTAGCCTCAAGGACCAACTTGTACATGCAGGCCCATGGCAGAAATATGCCAAGCCCAGAATCACTTTATCGGCTAAGACTGATTACTACAGGTGTTTCAAGTGTAACATCTGTAGTGCAGTGTGCTTAAAAACAAGAAGAGAATCGAGAGCCCAATATGGTGCAGTATTGTCAGGTAAAATGAAGAGTTCAATACAATTTTATGTATATATATATACTCACAAACACGGGTTACCCATAGGCAACCACTTTAAATGCAGGTGGAGAGCATTAGGACCTGACCCCACTCAGGTTAAGAAGTCGCTCTCTGTAGATAGTAGATGGGGATGCAACCCCTCCACCCAGGGTGGACTAGAAGATCAGCAAAAGCTCGGTATACAGAGGCGCCAGAGTAGAGTAAAACGTTTTAAAAAACGCTTAAAAGGAGAGGGGGATGTTAAGGTGGACTCATCTCCCTCTTACAAAAAAAGAAAACTCACTTAAAGGGGCACTATGGCGAAAAATTATGTTTTATAGCCACTGTACTATGCCTAGCTGTTTGTAGAGCATAGTGGCTTACATGTAGTGAGGCACAGGGGCTTTTTTTTTAAACACTGACATCACCTTGTATACATTATCAGTCACGTCGGCAGAAGTACCTTTCCGACGCCACTTAGCCTGTTCCATGTAGTTGTAGGGAGGCAACTTTCCCTGTTGCTGTAACTGACGTTACAGTTTTCCCCTCTCTGCAGCGCTGGAAGGTTTGTTCTAAATTTCAACTGCACGATAGTGCAGTTATAGTGATCCCCCATGAGCCGTAAAGAGTAGCAGCTTATGTGCTGTGAGTGGAGTGGAACGCACCCTCCCCCTTACGTGAGACGCAACTGCATGTGAGGAGGACTGTGGAGGAATGCATCATCATTACTGATGACGCTGCCTGGCAAGGACCCCTGTAGCTAAAGCTGGCATGTGCTGCGCAGACAGAGCGGCAGCTTGCAGAGCAGACACAAGCGCTGTAGCTGTGTCCTGCTAATTGTACAGTAGTTGTGATTGTTGTTTTTTTTGTGGTGAATTATTTTTTTTTACCCAATCGTTTTTTCAGTATTTTTTTTTCTAAAGCAAATTGCAGGTAGTTATTCATTTTTTTTTTTTATTACTCTGGCTGAATAACTACCTGCAATTTGCTTTAGAAAAAAAATACTGAAAAAACGATTGGGTAAAAAAAAAATTCACCACAAAAAAAACAACAATCACAACTACTGTACAATTAGCAGGACACAGCTACAGCGCTTGTGTCTGCTCTGCAAGCTGCCGCTCTGTCTGCGCAGCACATGCCAGCTTCAGCTACAGGGGTCCTTGCCAGGCAGCGTCATCAGTAATGATGATGCATTCCTCCACAGTCCTCCTCACATGCAGTTGCGTCTCACGTAAGGGGGAGGGTGCGTTCCACTCCACTCACAGCACATAAGCTGCTACTCTTTACGGCTCATGGGGGATCACTATAACTGCACGATCGTGCAGTTGAAATTTAGAACAAACCTTCCAGCGCTGCAGAGAGGGGAAAACTGTAACGTCAGTTACAGCAACAGGGAAAGTTGCCTCCCTACAACTACATGGAACAGGCTAAGTGGCGTCGGAAAGGTACTTCTGCCGACGTGACTGATAATGTATACAAGGTGATGTCAGTGTTTAAAAAAAAGCCCCTGTGCCTCACTACATGTAAGCTACTATGCTCTACAAACAGCTAGGCATAGTACAGTGGCTATAAAACATAAATTTTTCGCCATAGTGCCCCTTTAAGTCTCAATAAAACAGAATTGTCAGAGGCGCTCAAATCTATTGCTTGACCCACTGAGTTGTGCTCCCATTTTTGCCTGAGGAAGCGGGGTCACACCCGCGAAACGCGTTGCATTTGTGGAGTTGAATAAATTATTTGACAATTCTGTTTTATTGAGACTCAAGTGAGTTTTCTTTTTTTGTAAGAGGGAGGTGAGTCCACCTTAACATCCCCCTCTCTTTTTAAGCGGTTTTTAAAACGTTTTATTCTACTCTGGCGCCTCTGTATACCGAGTTTTTGCTGATCTGTAGTGCAGTGAACATGTGGAAGTATTTTATACAATACAATACAATAACATTTTACACATGCACGCGTGCAAAAGGTATGATATTAAACTGGGTCCACTTCTCCTGCATAGACTGGAGCCGACTGACGTGACAGGACCCGATACCAGAGCTGCAGACAGGGGAGGACGGCGGCGCAGGAGCGATCGGAGCAGATGGGGCTGGAGGAAGCCCCAGGTATGTATATATTTTTTACTGGTTTCAGCTCTGGTACCATTTAAGTCTCCTTTTAACTGTATGCAATGCAACAATTGCATAGTGTGCGGTGTAACTTCTTAATTCAATTGAGTTGCATTCCTGTTTTTACAGGGAACGCAACGCAGCTTTTGCTGTGAACCTAGCCTCAATCACCCTGCCTGCCTCCTTATGTTGCACTGGTAACTACACTATATCAAGATCACATTTTTATTTCAGCAGAGAAGGTGACAGCAATAAACGTCTGTTAGATTTGCTAGCAATTATAGTGTGTATAGTGTGAGAATGTGATCAGGGTTGTGTTCTTCAGTAGCAAGCAGGTCCTCCTTCTTCCTATTCCCATAGCCTACATTGAAGATGTTGTTTAGAACGTGAAAAGAACTGTCTGAAATGCATTACTAGATACTCTGTTAATGTTTTTACAACAGCTCAAATGCAGTCCAGACTGTCTGTCTATGCATTTGTGACTGTAATCATGTGCTCTGCTTAATCCAGAAAAACTGAGAAGCATGAAATTAAAAATCAAGCTTGAATTAAAGATTTATGAACATCTGGGGATAGTTCATAATCATGGATAAATTGAATTCTGCAGCAGAGGGGATTATTTACTAAATTTTACATACTGATGCCAATTGAACTGTGCAATTATTAACTTTATTATTATAATTCTGTATGAGAATAAAATATACTATTGTCTACTATAAATTTACAATTCTTAGTATATATAAAGCATAACATTTACTGATACATTTACAAAATGTCCAGAGGCCTGTAACTGCTTAAAGAAGTACTGAAACCTTTAAAAAAAATGAGTTCAACTTACCTGGGGATTTAACTATGGCTGGTCCCACAGCGGTTAACACCTAAACTGGGCCCAAAAAGTCGATTTTTACTTACCCGGGGCTTCTTCCAGTCCTCTCTAGTCTTTCAGGTTGATTGATGTCCTCTAGGTACCCTCCATTGTCTTGCTGCCCCCTCCAAAAGATCTGCAACTATAACTCCAGCTACTGCACAAGCATGGCCTCGTCCGTGCCTTCTTGATCATACTACCATCATTGCTGCCCATGCACAGTACAAATATTTTGAGAATTGTGCATGCGCAGAACACTCTTGGTGATGAAGGATTGTGAGCAGATAGCATGTACGCATGTACAGTAGCCTGTGACTGGAGTTCTAGTTGCAGGTCTTTTGGAGCACAGTTTCAGGGTGCTAGCATCCGTCTTATAGCCTAGGCCAGGCTTTCTCAACCAGGGTTCCTTGAGGACTCTGCAGGGGTTCCTTGGCATTTCTCCCATCATGGGGGAAGTATAATAGAGCACACTATAATAGGTGGTACTGTAACAAGAAGCACTAAATTGGGGGCTCAGGAGACAGTATAATGAGTATCATTACATGAGTATAATGAGTATAATCAGTGTAATAGGAGATAGTGAAATTAACAGCCACACCTACTTTTAAAGACCATGCCTCTTGAAAAATAAATGTAGGGGTTCCTCGAGACCAAAAAATTGTGTGCAGGGGTTCCTTGAGATCCAAAAGTTATTTGCAGGGTTCCTCCAGGGTAAAAAGGTTGAGAAAGGCTGGCCTAGGCCATCTTTATGTAGAGCAACAATTATTTTTTTAAATTGTACCCGAGCCAAAGCTTAGGTACAAAAAGAGATACTTAGCTAAAGAGAGGGAAGCCCCAATTTCCTATTGAGGCTTTCCTCAGTGTCCTGCAGTCCCCCTGTACTGAGTGCAGGGCAGTGCTCCTCTTCTGGCATCGGTGTGGCCATGCATGCACAGTAACATGTGCATGAGCAGCTCCGTGCTACTGCGCATGCGTGGCCATGCTCATGTGGCTACTACAGAAGAAGAGCACAGCCTCAATGAGGAGGGGGTCCGCACTCAGTAGTGGGAGAGCAGGGAAGGCTCAATAATATCCTAAGGCTTCCCTCTCTTTAGCTAAGTATCTCTTTCTGAACCCCAGCTTTGGCTTGAGTTCTCTTTAACCACTTGAGGACCCACCCTTTACCCCCCCTTAAGGACCAGCGTTATTTTTTGTGATCTGTGCTGGGTGGGCTCTGAAGCCCCCAGCACAGATCAGGTTTCATGCAGAGCGATCAGATCGCCCCCCTGTTTTCCCCCCTATGGAGATGGTGTGCAGGGGGGGTCTGATCGCTCTGGTGGGCAGGCCAGTTGCGGGGGGGCACCTCAAAGCCCCCCTCCGCGGCGAAATTCCCCCTCCCTCTCCTACCTGCTCATCCCCGGTGATCGGGGCTGCACAGGACGCTATCCGTCCTGTGCAGCCAGTGACAGGACGTCCCCTGTCACATGGCGGCGATCCCCGGCCGCTGATTGGCCGGGGATCGCCGATCTGCCTTGTGTAAACAATGTAAACAAAGCGGATTATTTCCGCTTGTGTGTACATTTAGCCTGCGAGCCGCCATCGGCGGCCCGCAGGCTATTCACGGAGCCCCCCGCCGTGAATTGACAGGAAGCAGCCGCTCGCGTGAGCGGCTGCTTCCTGATTAATCAGCCTGCAGCTGGCGACGCAGTACTGCGTCGCTGGTCCTGCAGCTGCCACTTTGCCGACGCACGGTATAAGCGTGCGGTCGGCAAGTGGTTAAGATCCTCAGAGGCTTCTCTGCCATGATGTACCATTTTGAACTTCCATTGATCAGTATGTGAGAGTGTAAAAGCAATAAGACTTAATTTAACACACCTGCTCCCCATTTACACCCGATACCTTGTATCAATTATGAGTAGCATGATCTCAGGGAAGGAAAATGTCTAATTGGGAAGAATGATTTACACTTCACTTAGGAGTGTACTCACTTTTGTTGCAACAGTTTAGCCATTAATGTCAGTGTGTTGAGTTCGTTTGTCTCATAAAAGGATACAATAAAATATTTACATTTTTGTGATATACTGTATATATTATACCATTTACAATGAGGAAAAGAACAGACTAGCTCACTCCTAGCACTCCTAGAGATAGTAACCAACCCTTTATCCAATCATGTAGTATGAGTGGGCATAAGAAGAAGGCCAGTTGGTGTGCAGTCCATCCCTCATAGGTGGATCAGCTAATTTTGGCGCAGCGCTGCACCAATCGTTTAAGTGCTGCCATAGGCCATAATGAGAATTACAGCTATAGTGCTGCTCAGTGACTAATTTGGTGCCAGCAATGGCCAAAGCTCAAAAAAACAAACAAAAAAAAAAAAACAGTGAGAGCAGGATGAGGAATTTTTCAGCTTCATCCTGCACCATACAGGTTGCAAAGGAGATTATGTGGCAAATCCCCCAACACTTCACACCCATCACAAAGTAGGTTTGTCCCCATGTTTCGGTTTATAGTACTATGTGGTCACCCTCTTAGTAAGGGAATGACCAGATCTCCTCCAGCTCAACTAAGCAGTGTACTTTTAGGACCCATAGCCACATGGTTAAACTCCCAAAAAATGCACACACTAAGAGAAAAAAAACACATACCTGTTTTTAAAATACATTTTATCATGGAAGCATTATAATCACAATCTTGTTTTTCCAAATTCTTCTTCTTTTATTCATTTGTGTTCTTTTATTCTTCATCTGTAATGTCTGATCAAACAGCAGTGGCCCCACCTTCTGCACTCACTGCATTCCTGCCATCAAATGTTGGGAACCTCGTAACCGACACATCTGACTTTCCTAACAAAGAAAACCCAATGGAGCAATGGGAACTCACTGCAAAATGTTTGAATTTACTGCTGAGGATTTCCATTGGACATCCAATGTAAAGGTGAAAGCTGGATCATATGGGCGAGGCATCATGCCGTCTGCATTTTGGTGACTTTGTGAATCTTACTAGATCACTGATTACAGAAATGAGTGACGCAGGCATCTGTGTGCCACTGCACAATACCAATCTTTACAAACTTTAATTTTTTGTAGTGTTACTTTAGGATTATATGAAATACTACAGCCACCAGTGTAGCTGGTAGCAGGATGTGCCAGGCAGTGAAAGAGGCATCTAAAATAGTCATTTGTAGATGTGAATGATTATTTTTTCTTTGTATGCGCTTTATAACATATCAGCGCTAGGAAATACATTTTCAGAAAATATCTGCAATGCTGGAAAGTAATGCAAACGGACATTCATTTTCTAGAATAAATTTACAAGCTTGAAATGAAACAAAACATGTTTAATGTACACTTGTTAGGATAGCGCTGATGAACAGTCTGCCTATATACAATGCTACCAGTATAGAGACGCCATCATTGGACGATTAAGATGACACATCAGCACACATTCTACTAAGCCACTCTTTTTCCAGAGCTGAGATTGTTAAAGTCCCTGCATTAATAGATGTGAGTAATAGTTTTTATACAGCAGTCATATTTATCCTTTCCACTGTGACAAAAAGTGTGGTGAAGATATTAAACCAATCAGTCAATTCAGTGGAAGTGGAGAGATGTATTCATCAATGAATGCTTCCAGCACAGCAGCTGTACACTGGTCCTGGTCCCTTGTGCTATTTACAGCCCAGATACTATATAATCCTTAATATATACATAGATAGATAGATAGGTGCTAGCTTCAGTGAGAAGCAAACAAACTCCTAAAATGAAATGTCTACTGACAAAGAAAGGGAAGTTAATGTGGACCTGATCTCAGAACGTCCTCTCTGCTCTAATGCTGGGAATACACCATACGTTTTTTTCATCAGAGAGATGGTTCGATAATTTACGACATGTCCAATCTTATTTTCAATCGTATTTCTGATCGATTTCTCATAGAAGTGATAGGAAATAGATAAGATAAGAGAATCGAGCGGGAAATAAACGGGGAAATCGAATCGAAAATCGATCGGATGGAAAATCGATGGAAAAAACGCATAAAAGATACACAACAGCATAATAACCTTTAAACAAAAAACATTTCTTTTTAACAGCTAATACAAATCCTAAAACAAATCTGCACTGTCTCTACTTCCTGATTCATGGAAGAAGACATATTGATAACATCCAGTGCTTTTAAATGAGCTTATCTGCCATCTCTGCCATGGCAGTCATGTGACGTGGGGAGAGATCAAATAATAACTTGTGATTAGACACAAATGAAGGGGAATTAAAAAGGCTAAACTCTCTAAATACATACAGGGTGCATTTCTCTATGTTTTTCTTCTGTCCTGTGCAAGAGTTCAGGTCCACTTTAACCAGCAGTTACAGTAGCTTGGATAAGTTAAATTCAATCCCTTCCTTTGATGCGGGGAGATTTGCATTTTAGGATATTTGTATTTATTTACTATTTTTTTCTTTTGCTCATCACTAGTTAACGTTATATTGTGCCTATGCATAGATAGTAATGCCCCAAGATTGGCACCCAGGTGTATGTGTGTGAGTGCAAATATATATATACATACATATATCTGCATCTATAAGCATTTGTGCTTATTGGGCAGTATATCCATCTGCATGTGTATTTTTTTTTTATTACCCAAATTGTGTGTTGCCCATTACTTTACATTTATTCAATGGAATGAGCATGCCTATTTTTTCCATCATCGTTGTTTTCTGCCTCTAAATAACTAACACATCAAAAAGCAAAGGCAAAAGAGAAAAATAAGCCTGAAATAATGGTGGTACGTAAAGGAATGATAAGCAAAATAATTGCTAGGGAGCCAGTTTGCTTGTTAAGGTCTTCAAGTTGGGACGGTAACATCACAGCACTAAAGGCACAGCCAACTCTAATAATAAAGCTTGCTGGGAAGGCAGGTCTGGGTCAGTTCCACAGTCAGGCTGGAGAAATCTGATTGGCTGTGACAGGCGATGCTGAGTAATTGCTCTAATCACTGTGCCAGGCAGTGTACCTTAGCACAGCAAAAGAATGATGCAATAAGTGGCTTCAGAGCCCTGACTCCCCTTCAACCTGACATTTCTGACAGTGATGCATTGTGTGTAATAGGAGGGTTATGAAGACTTTCTGCCATTCAACAGGAGAAGAGAGCTTTGCAAGGAGCTCAGTGAGAGCGTCTTAAGTTGGCTGGAGATAAGGGCCTCATTAAAGTGCTCCACAGTACTCATTTGCAGGTTGACTTGCTGCGATGATCAGTTGGTGGAAAACACTGGCAATGAGGAGCGCAGGACATGTCAGGCGCAATCGACTGCAGGTTTGTGCTTTTGTAGACTAACCAACAATTATAGTGGTCTATGATCAAAAACTTTCATGTCAACAAAGTAACACATCCAGTGTCAATGAGACAAGGTCAAGTCTACTTATAGAAATGTTTTCTTCTATTTCATAGACTAAAAATAATTTCTGCCTACCACAGTGTACCACAGGTACCATGTATTATTACTACTACAGTTACTACTACTACTACTACTACTACTACTACTACTACTACTACTACTACTACTACTACTACTACTACTACTACTAGTAGTAGTAGTAGTAGTAGTAGTAGTAGTAGTAGTAGTAGTAGTAGTAGTAGTAGTAGTGGTAGTGCTCCTGAGTCCTATTAATTATTGGTAATTTGTAATGAACTTAAATAGGCGCTGTAACGACATATAGTACAATGCAGTACATTATTCAAGATATCCACCTTTACAGTAATTTTCCTGCATTACATTAGCATCAGAAGCACTTCCTATAGCTATTTATTGTACTGTACTGTATTGATGTATATTTGTATGTATCCCCACCTTCCCATTTATGCTTAGCCTAGGCAAATTAGATATGCGGAATAATCCCCACCCCCAACCCCGATACTTGGGCACATATGCAATTAACTTTTTCTCCTGAGTTTTCTCCTGGGTGATATTTTCACACCTTGTCATAAAATGCCCTTAAAGAAAACCTGAACTGAAAATGAAAAGTCAAAATAAACATACACAAGTCATACTTACCTCCTGTGTAGTCTACTCCTCAATCTTTTTTTCCTCTCCCGCATCCTGTTTGTCCACTGTGATCAATGGAATTCTCCGTCCTCCATTTTCAAAATGGCTATTACCCCATAACAGCTTCCTGGTCAGCACACAGTTAAACTGTAACATCGCCCACTTGAGCCATAGGGAAACATGGACACATCAGTTCTCCTCTCAGCTGTAACTGACAGCAACTGATATATAACTGACAGCAACTGATATATTTCAGTTCTGACAAAATGTTGTCAGAACTGGAAGGGATCACTGTAAGAAGAAAATAGTGAGCTTCTGAGAGGAACTGATGGCAAGGTAACTATGTAATGTTCATTTGAAGTTACCTCATGTGTTAATTTTAAATAATTTTACTCAGTACAGGTTTTCTTTAAGCTCCCTGGCAGTCTATTAAAACCGCCAGGGGGCAGCACAGCACTTTACATTTTTTTGTAATTTTTTTTTTAATCATGTAGCTAGCCTAGCGCTAGCTACATGATAGCCGCTGTGCAGCGGCATCCCCCCACCCCCTCCGATCGCCTCCGGCGATCAGTGCAAACAGAAAATCCCGTTCAGAACGGGATTTCCTGTTTGGCTTCCCCGTCACCAAGGCGACGATCGTCATGGACGTCATTGACGTCATGACGTCATCGGGAGTCCCAATCCACCCCTCAGCGCTGCCTGGCGCTGATAGGCCAGGCTGCGCAAGGGGTCTGGGGGGGGGGGGCGGCGCGGTGGGTAACAGTGAATCGGCGCAGAGCGGCGGCAATCGGGAAGTACACGCAGCTAGCAAAGTGCTAGCTGCGTGTACAAAAAAAAAATATGCAAATCGGCCCAGCAGGGCCTGAGAAATCCTCCTGCGCGGCATAGCTCGTGCTCAGCACAGGCTTACCGCCAGGGAGTTTAAACAACCAGCAAGCAAGAAAATACTCACAAAAATGTTGAAAGTACTTTTTCACCTACTTTTTCAGTTGATGAGTGCTGAAAAGTAATTTAAACAGATGATGAAACATTATCTCCTAGCAGAAAACTTGACAGCCCAATGTCTGTAATTTTTTTCTTTTTAAAAAAAAATAATAATTATTTGTATTTATTTTGTATTATTTGTATGGGAATTCAATGCCACTGTCCAGGAATTTAAAGCAAAAGTCCCTGCATTCCCCCCACCTGCAAAGTATGTGGGCAGTTTTAATGTTTAAAGTAGGCATTTCAACTGACTGACTAGACTGAATAAGCTCTTAGGTCCCTTGCACACTACATGCCATTCCGATTTTTTTATACATCCGATTTTGTATTCCGATTTAAAATCTTAGCAGCATGCAGTACGTTTTTTAATCGGATTCCAAAAGTGGATCAGATAAAACAAATCGGAATCGCATGTAGTGTGCAAGAGGCCTGAGGGTTTTTTCTCATCAAACATGTTATTTTAATTAAAATGATTAATTTGTGAAAAAAATTATAAAATTAATTTAAAAAAAGCATTCAATACCAGTTCTCACCAGTTCAGCCCCGCGCTCACAATTCAAAATTTAAGAAAGTGGAAAAAATACCTTATACAACACTCAGTGCACTGAACATAAAATAAATAAAATGAATAAAAATGAATAAAACAGCTACCTCAAGCTGAATCTCATCAAAAAAGTGCTACTGTACGCAAGTGTGAACCAGTCCAGTTAAAATGCCAATAACTTCAAGTTCACTAAAGATCAACATGTAAAGTCCCAATAGGGAAACTTTTGGCTGCGCTTGTAGTCACATAGAAGCGAGTAACCCTTCTTATTAATAGAGATGGCCCAAACCTCCGATTTTAGGTTCGCGAACTTCCCCGAAAGGTTCAGTTCGCGCGAACTTTCGCGAACTGCAATAGACTTCAATGGGGATGCGAACTTTGAAAACTAGAAACATTTATGTTGGCCACAAAAGTGATGGAATAGATGTTTCAAAGGGTCTAACACCCGAGGGGGGCATGGATGAGTGGGATAGACACCAAAAGTCCCAGGGAAAAATCTGGATTTGATGTTTTAAGGGCAGAAATCACATTGAATGCTAAATTGCAGGACTAAAGGGCTTTAAAACATCTTGCATGTGTATACATCTATCAGGGAGTGTAATTAGAGTACTGCTTCACACTGACACACCAAACTCACTGTGTAATGCACTGCAAACAGCTGTTTGTGTAGTGACGGCCTTGCTGGACTGGTGTGCACCATGGCGAGAGTGCAGGCCGTGGCGGTTTTCAAGCCCATATGGTCGCCGGGCTGTGGTAGCTCAATGATAGAACAACAGTGACTGTCCAGCTGATCAAATTTGGTCTGTCCACAATGAAGCAACGACCTTATTATCTTCTTGTATGTAGGTAGGCATAGGTAGGTGCCCCAGTATAGGTAGGTAGGCATAGGTAGGTGTCCCAGTATAGGTAAGTAGGTAGGCATAGGTAGGTGTCCCAGTATAGGTAGATAGGCATAGGTAGGAGTCCCAGTATAGGTAGGTAGGCATAGGTAGGAGTCCCAGTATAGGTAGATAGGCATAGGTAGGTGCCCCAGTAGTTAGCTAGGCATAGGTAAGAGTCCCAGTATAGGTAGGTAGGCATAGGTAGGTGCCCTAGTATAGGTAGGTAGGCATAGGTAGGTGCCCCAGTAGTTAGTTAGGCATAGGTAGGAGTCCCAGTATATTATTATTATTATTATTATTATTATTTATTGTATTTATAAAGCGCCAACATATTACGCAGCGCTGCCGCTGAACATTAATTTTGGTAATCATTTTTATAACTTTTTATAAATTTTTATAGCAATGGTGAACATTTTGGGGTGAAGTGTAGTAGCGTACAGTTGTCCATATCCCTCCCCCCCCCCCCCTTGTCTCAATGCTTGGACAACTTCTACTATGGCATCGGCTATGATAGATTTTTCTGTGAGTTGCAGCCTAAGTACATTTCACGCACGCTTGCACACAAACAAAAAGATTCCTTTGCCTCAAAAAGAGAAAAGTCATCCTTCAGCCCAGTCAAGAAAGAAAGCAGTTTGTTACAGTATGATATTTTGAGAGAAACTTATGAATAGGGACGTATGAGTAGTTAAATTGTGTACGGGACCCGGTACCAGTGGATAGAGGCAGCGGAGGACGGCGGCGTGGGAGCGATCCAGGCTTATGGGGCTGGAGGAAGCCCCAGGTATGTATAAAATCTTTTTGCAAACGTCACTGGTTCTCTTTAAGCAAAGCACAATATAATGCCACATTGGAAGGGCTTATTGGTGATACAGAAACTTATGTAAAGTCAAGAGGAGACCCCACTAAACAATATTTGGAAGAACTAAGAGAGATTGTGAAAAAGGGGCTACAG
This sequence comes from Hyperolius riggenbachi, assembly GCF_040937935.1. Lineage (NCBI taxonomy): Eukaryota > Metazoa > Chordata > Amphibia > Anura > Hyperoliidae > Hyperolius > Hyperolius riggenbachi. Next base: position 262,243,833 of record NC_090650.1, on the reverse strand, counting down.
TAAGGAATCATTGAGGATACAGAGTTTGACTTTTTGATTCCTTCGGTACCTAGAATTCCCATAGTGTATCAGGTCCCAAAGATCAACAAGGATAGGGTCAACCCGCCAGGGAGGCCTATCATTAGTGGACTGGGATCAGTTACACATCATGTGGGAATATATCTTAATTAATTTCTTTAACCATTGGTACAACTATTGCCCCTTATCATGAAAGACACTAAGCACATGATTCAAACAATTGAAGGAATGGAGGTTGGTGAACACACAAGATTGGTTACGACTGATGTGTCAGCAATGTATACTAATATACGGCATGGGCTGGCACTGGAAGTGCACTATTATATGTCACAAGCAGGCATGATCCCAGAGGCTCAACAATGTTTCCTACTGAAGCTACTTGAATTTTCATTGGGTAAAAATTATTTTTGGCACAAGGGTGATTTTTTTTTTTGCAACGCAGAGGTTGCGCCATGGGAGCAGGATTTGCTCCGGCTCTAGCCAATCTATTTATGTCACGGTGGGAGGAGCAGGTCATATGATGTGAGGGCTCATGTTGCCTCAAATTTTGGGGGCGTTACATTGATGTAACCAATTACCTCCTATGGGATGGTGACTCGAAGTCACTGGAGAGTTTTTTTTTCCAAAATTAAATGATAATCACTGGAATACCCTTTGAATATGGAACATCATACACAAGAAATACAATTTTTGGATCTCACTATTTTTAAAGAATCTGGGAAACTTTTTACAATGAGTTTTTTTAAGGAAACGGACCGGAATGGGTTCATGCCTGTAAACAGTAACCATCACCCTAATTGGATCAGGGGAATCCCAAAGGGATAGATGATCTGTATGAGGAGAAATTGTAGTAAAATGGAGAATTATGTGGATCAAGCACAGTTGATGATAGAGAGATTTAAGGCCAAGGGGTATGAGGAAACAGAACTGCAGAAATGCATGATGGAGGTGGGTAAAAATAATGGATCAAATTATCTACAAAATCATACCAAAAAACAGGATGACCAATTGGGGTTGGCATAAATTACTAACTCTAGTAGACAATTTAGAAAAAGGTAGCAGGTAGTACGTAGACATTCGGGGGTCCTCATGGAAGATCCGGGGCTAAAAAAATGTCATTCCAACTAAACCGAGGGTCATTTACTGCAAGGCCCCTAATCTTAGAAACTTGTTGGTAGCAAGCTGTGTGGAACCCCCCCCCCCCCCAAACCTTGATACCTTGATGCACCTTTTTGGCAACAAGAGGGCTTCTTTCCATGCAGGAACTGTGTGGGGTGTAGAGAAGCTAGGGGGACCAATCTTCAGAGGATCACATACCATTCTAATGGGAAGGAAAAAAAATTAAGACAAAACATTACGTGTAACACTAAGGGGGTTATTTACCTACTGTGGTGCACATGTGGTATCCAGTACGTAGGGTGTACAAAAAGGCCACTACAGGCAAGGATAGGAGAACACGTACGGAATATAAAAAATGGAATTAAGGGACACAGTGTTTCCTCCCACTTCAGATGTAAACATCAGCAGGACCCAGCCCACTTATATTTTTGTGGATTAGAAAAAGTACAGAAACCACCTTTTCCAATATGAAAGGAAATAAAATGGATTTATGGGCTGGAAACGCTGACACCCAAGGGGTTCAATATAGACATAGATCTTAAATGTTTCATTGAACAAGGCTAGAGGAATGGGAGGGAACCTAGGGGTGTAAGACCCTGCATGGAAGGAAGCCCTGCCCTGAGTGTTGCCTCTCTCTAACATACAAACAGTGAAAAGTCCACGGGCCTCAGCTAATGACACTGTATTACGAGGAGTCACAGATTAAGGTGGGAGGTACATCAAGCCTCCAAAAACTAAAGTCCATACACATGCAATCCAATCCGGACTCGACTCTTCAGAACCAATTGTGGAATTTATTTGCAATAAATAGCGGTTATACAGCAACAAGCACAACGTTTCGGGCTGTCTGCCCTTTCTCAAGTACTTACTGGTCTGGATGACACACATACAAATAGATTATGCCAAATAGGCACACCCACATTAACTAATTGGGGGCGGGTACAAAAAGCTTACATCATATTAACTCCCTCTATGCAATGGACCACCTAACAATCATAAGAAGCACTTCAAACTAAATTCCATGTGGAGGCCGTTAGGTGACAGCATACCCAACCTGTCAGTCCACCATGCTTCCCTTCTAAGCAAAGCATTACGAAAGTCACGGCCTACATGGGTTGTACCACATCCAAAACCTGCCACCGTAATTGACTCACAGCGTGACCGTTTTCTATGAAATGCTTTGCTAGGGAATATTCTCTTTTTTTACTCTCCTTCTCCTCTTTCTTTTTCATGGAGCCGGGATTACGTATGTTACTTTTATGGTCGTTGAGCCTAATTTTGATGTCCCTTGAGTTCTGGCCCACATAGGCCAGACCACAAGGTCACCTAATTAAATAAACGATGCCTCTGGTATCACACGTCGCGAAATCTCCAATCGCTATGGGTTTAACCGATTTGGAGCTTTACACATTGGGCCCTTTTATAATCCCATCACAATGTTGGCAGCTTAAACAAGGAAAGGTTCCTTTCCTCAGGGTACCCAAAAATGTTTGGCGTGCGGGCCTGGATCTGCCAATGTCCGCTCTTACCAACTGATCCTTAATGGACCTACCTTTACGGTACACAAATCTTGGTGGTGCATGGCAGATCTGAGCAAGCTGGGGATTCGCCTCCACCAACGGCCAAAACTGCAGCATAGTGTCACGTAAAATGGTAGACTATGCAAAAAGTAGAAATAAAATTCACATTGGTGTCACTCTCATCTTCTTGTACACCATAAGTTCTCAGTGCCTCTCTATCCATTTCGCCCACCTCCATAGCTAATTCCTCACACCTTTTCTGACTGTACCCTCTTTTCAATAAAATCATGAGTAAGGAGTACTGCCTGTTTCCAATAGAGCGCATCACTAGACGTGGTCCAACTGACTCTGTGAGTCGCTCTCCACTGGGTGTCGGTGACTGGAGTGACTTTAGAATATTGCAGCGCTGGTCAAGCAATTGTCTGTTAAAAAAAAACATTACCTTATAAACTTAAAATACACTTGTTTGGCTAGTTTAATTACATAAAACTAGCTAAAAAGGATATATATTTTATGTAGGTTGTAATGGACAGTTCTGCACAGTGTAACGTGGTGCACTTCAAAGTCTATATTTCACGCCTCATCAGTTGCAATGAGATGCAGTTGATTCTGTTGGTACAACGCAGAATATACAGCGCATTGCTGGTCACACACATTGACGGGCACAAGGTTTGTCAATGAAGGTCCACATTGGTTGGTTGCTTCTTTGCCTGTGTCACACTGAATGCCACTACAAATGTACTTTTTGGTTGCATTATATGCACATTCTAATGCAATGCACCCATGTAAAACTAGCCTTACTAACAGAGTCCATGTAGATACAGAAGGAAGATATTATGCTAGAGTCACACTAGCATCAATCTGCATTGGGAGCAGACTTCATATCGGCATACAGTGTTTCCTGACATTAAAGTGGACCCAAATAAAAATACAAGATTTCAGAAATAAACTCTATTTTCTAAATTATAACAATAAATAGCAGCCTTTTTTCAGCTGCATGATGACAAATATCAAATATTTTACATTTATTGGAGGAACCACTCCCTTCCTTTCATATTGCCGGGACAGAATCCGGCAGACTGGTGGAGGAGATAAAAAACAAAAACAAAACACAGGCTGCTACTGATGATGTTACAGGGGAGGTGAGATTTCACATAGACAACGCCCCTGTGAGGGAGGATAGCTGATGACAAACACACCCATGATCTACTGAGCTCAGAAGTCATGGCTGCCACCTGTACAACCCTAGTTATGAAAAGAGAAGGGTGAAAAGCATGCACTGAAATGCTCATAGGCTTGAAGGAGTGTTTATTTATATTTGTATGTGTCAGAGTGGTGCAACAAAATATTTTGAATAAAAAAAAAAAAATGTTTGGTTTTGTTTTGCTTTAAAGGGAATCTTAAAGCGGAATATAACCCTGCATTTCAACTTTGCTCTAAAACATTATTTACAGTATATTATATGCAACCAGCATTTTTTTTTTTACTAGACCAGCATTGGAAGGGTTACACAGGGCTTTAAAGTCCCTAGAGATTTCTGCAACCGAATCCGAACTTGAGTTAGATACTTTTTGTTTACAAATATGTGTTTATTATGACTCATCTCTCTCACTGAGAAGGAGCTTGGAGGACAGCCAAAGAGATGTATCTATTGATAAACAGTTACACACTAACTAAATAGAATGTAACCATCTGAATGTCTGCACGGAACTTAAAACCTCTGTGTTTAACCCTTCCAATGCTGGTCTAGTAAAAAAAAAAATGCTTTTTGCATATAATATGCTGTAAATAATGTTTTAGAGCAAAGTTGAAATGCAGGGTTATATTCCGCTTTAACTGAGAGGGATATGGATGTTTTTGTATTAAACAATACAAGTTGCTTGGCAGTTCTGCTGATCTCTTTAGCTGCAGCAGCAAAACGGGCTCTAGGTCTGTGTTGGAACGCCCCCTCTCTCCCCTCTCCTCTCTCCCCTGTGACCACCGCCACCGTGCACAGTAAGCGCGCATGCCTGCTGCGCACGCCCGGCGGCCGCCTGGCCCGTCCTGCTCCCTGTCCAAAAGGTGTCCCTGTGGCACATGCGCAGTAGCGCAAACGCAGGGACACACACACGGACATGGGACGCGGAGACACAGGGGTTTTATTATTTATTGAGGATTAGCTGTTAGCATTAGCCTTTTCAACTTAGTGTTTGGTATCGATCTTGAAAACTGTTGAGCTCTTTGGAGTTGGTTAAAGGGACTCCGAGCAGTGCAGAAACTAAAAAGATGCATACCATTTTGAAGTTCTCTTTCTCCTCTTTCCAACGATATATAAACCGCCGCCCTACGCCTTTTAGTTTTCGCTATTTTCGCGATCAAAATCGCAGCCGCTGCTAAACTAAACTAAAAGGTGCAGGGCGGCGGTTTATGTGTTGTTGGAAAGAGGAGAAAGAGCGCTTCAAAATGGTATGCATCTTTCCATAGTTGCTTGTATTACGCAGGACGACTTTTCCCCAAAGTCGGCAGCTGAATGGAGCTGCCGACTTTGGGGAAAAGTCGTCCTGTGTAATACAAGTAACTATGGAAAGAGCTTCTTACTAATAACCGACAAAAGTTATGTGCATCTCTCCTTTAACATTATTAAACATATTGTTAGAATGAATACTTCAATGAATGCTTCAAACACACTAGCTACAAGGGCTGTCGGTTAAAATTCACACTATCTGGTCAATGATTTAGCTATACTTTAGTGCAGTTGGCGTTATTATGTTATTGCTTTATTCAGTGTTAGTTTACTGTAATGATATTTTGACCTAACATTTAATATATTGAATAATGTGTCATTGTGCTTGTTTTAGTGGACATCTCTGAAACAGGAAGATTTGTAAATTTCATAGCTGCATTATCAAGAACCTACATCTGTAGTGGGTTTTGGACAGTGGCGTTGGTCCACTAAATTTCAGGCAATACACAGCAATTTTTCTGATACTTACCCAAGCTACGTAAAGCGTGTTGGGCAAATGGCGCAGAATGCGTTACCTGAGTAATGCATGGGTTACTTGCAATGCACGTTACCCTACTTGCAATACAATATCAACAAGGCACAGAAACTGAATCTGACAGTGAGTGGATTAAGTAATTTATTTATGCTTTGAAAGCCAGGTGTACATCCCATTTATAGCTGGAAAGCCCCCAAAAATTGCATTAAACTGTTTCCGGCTGTTTTGGCTTCTTCAGGTATAGATGGATATGACTCTATGGGTAGGGCTTGTGACAATGCTATTAGGCTGGGTGCACGCACAACATAACATGAAATGCTGCATCTTATGTCATGTTTCATGTTATGTTGTGTGTGGTTTTTTGTGCATTTTTGCTGCATTTTTACTGTGCTTTTGCTGCATTTGCGTTATTGTTTTTTTTTTTACAGCAGATGCGTTTTTCAAGCATTTTGCATGTTTTTAATGCGTTTGCAGTTCGCATATACAAAACGCATATGCGTTTTGTATGTGTTTTTCATGTGTTTTTCTTTTGTGTTTTATGCAAATCACTATGAAGACAACAGGAAGCGGAAATACATAACAAAACAATTTTTTTAACCAAAAACACATAGAAAAACGCAGGGGCGTAGCAACAGGGGTTGCAGAGGTTGCAAACCGCATCGGGGCCCTTGGGCCAGAGGGACCCCGAAGGGCCCTTCCTCAACTACAGTTTTAGCTCTCTATTGGTCCTTTGCTCATAACAGTAACTTCCATAGATACTTTGAATAGTGGTAAACATTAACAAGCTCTTCTCCATCCCCTTCTTGCACCTCTGACACTGTAGTTGCCATTGGCAGATTTTGATGTGCCGTATCAATTGTTATGTATAGAGTGCTTGGGGGCCCCATTGTAAAACTTGCATCGGGGCCCACAGCTCCGTTTCCATTGATCTTCATTATGTGCGTTTTTCCTGCGTTTTTGAAGGTTATGCAACAAAACCTGCATTTTTGAAAACGCACGCATCAAAAGCGCATATGCGTTTTTGCCCGTGGCCCATAGACTTCCATTAGCGGCAAAAAATGCAGCCTTTTCCACAACGCTTGCGTTTCTGCTATGTGTACACTTAGCCTCACAAGGTGATCAGGTAAGTGACTCCAGGTAAACTTGAGCCTTCGCTTCCCTAACACTAGCATCAACAGCCTTCTTTAGCTGGCAAACGGCACATACTAGGTTTTTTCTTATTGCTAGAAGCACTATAAAATGAAATAGTAAAATGGAGCATGTATGCATCATTTCATTAACATACATCTTTCTCAGTTAATTAAAATGTTCATCTGCAATTGTTTACAGGTCTGTTTTTTTCACAAATAAATCGTCAAAACCTGTTTTAATTGTATGATGACACTTTGCAAGATTTGATTATGGTCGGGGTTTACAAGCATAACGTGGTGGAGAAAAATCAATTCTGTTTGTGTAATGAAGAAAAAGAAGCCCTTTTGGAAAGGAAATAAGATTACACATTCAAAGCTCACAATGGTGGAGCGGAAGACACATGAATACAGATGGTGCTTCCTCACTGGGAATATCTGCTATCCACATGCACAGGAATAACACTGCATTCCTGCTTAACCGATTCACTCCTGCAGCACATCAGTCTGTAGATTACAATGCATAACACAGTTCTGGTACAAATACAAGACATAGGGAAAACTAGTGAAGAGATGTATGAAATTCCCAAAATTCACTCCATTGGAGAATGATATGTGCACTCAGCAATAAGTGTGTGCTGGGGCCTAGGATTAACAGTTTGTTTAAAGGGATACTGTAGGGGGTCGGGGGAAAATGAGCTGAACTTACCCGGGGCTTCTAATGATCCCCCGCAGACATCCTGTGTTGGCGCAGCCACTCACCGATGCTCCGGCCCCGCCTCCAGTTCACTTCTGGAATTTCTGACTTTAAAGTCAGAAAACCACTGCGCCTGCACGCCCGTGTCCTCGCTCCCACTGATGTCACCAGGAGTGTAGTGCGCAGACACAGACCATACTGGGCCTGCGCTGTGCGCTCTTGATGACATCAGCGGGATCGAGGACACGGCACCGCAGGCGCAGTGGTTTTCAGACTTTAAAGTCTGAAATTCCATAAGTGAACCGGAGGCGGGGCCGGAGCATCGGTGAGTGGCTGCGCCAACACAGGATGTCTGCGGGGACCATTAGAAGCCCCGGGTAAGTTCAACTCATTTTCCCCTGACCCCCCTACAGTATCCCTTTAAGCAAGCAAAATACTATATGGCCTACAAAATTGCTATGATTAAGGACGGTGCCATGTCCTAAACATGTCAGCATGTGGTGTTTTGGATTAATTTGTATTTGATCGAATAAAGGAATTTTTTCAACCAACATAGTGCGGATCTCACCTTCACTACATGGAATCGTGGGTTTGAGCAGCCCGTTTTCCTGCACTGTCGGCTGACAGAGGTATGAGCGGAGTTTCACCTCTATCTTCTACAAAATAGCACCACACATAATTATGCAAAAGTAGTATAACAATTTATTCATATATTTATTCTCATGCCAGACTAAATAGTGACAGGGGAGATCTGATCTCCTGATCTACCTCTTATCTCCCTGCGATCATAGTCGCCTCATCACTTTCACCTGTCAATCTTGTTCCAATATGCACACGTTTAATATAATTAATGCACTTTATTTACTTGGTTGTTTGTGATTGCTTGATTCATTGGTATGGTCCTGGTGGACCCTTCTTTTACCATTTTTTCTACGATACAATACTATAGAACCCGGGTTCTGCAACTTGTAGGTGGTTCAAACTGAACACCACAGGTGGCTATTAGATATCTTTGATACTAATGTTTATTAACTTTCATATTCAGGTCCTGATTGGACATACTATACTATTGCTATATTGTGATCTTTGTGGAGAGATCTATTTTAAATGTTTTAAAGGTTTTTTCATGTTGACTATTTGAATATATGAATAAATTGTTATACTACTATTGCATAATTATGTGTGGTGCTATTCTGTAGGCCATATAGTATTTTGCTTGCATAAACAAAATTCAGCAAGGGATGGGCAGCGCTCCAGGCTGCAAATGAAATGAAACCTGCAAAGATGTGCAGAGCCCCCCTGGGGCTAAATAAACACCTTGAATACAAATCAGATGCAAATTATGTACTAATCACTATTCTAAAAATCTGAATGCAAACTGAAGCCCATGAAGGCAGCTAGCCTGAAGTATACTTATACTTATGATGTATGTATGTAATCTGCCCGCTAATCGAGCTCTGTCCACTTGTGCAGGTAGTGAATCAGGAGCAGCGTCTGTTTAGAAGCGCTGCCATTACCTTCTACTGTACAAAAAAACATAAGTATACTTCAGGCTAGCTGCCTCTGTGGGCTTCAGTTTGCATTCAAATGCTTAGAATAGTGATTAGTACATAATTTGCATCCAATTTGTATTCAAGGTGTGAACTTAGCCTTGGGGAAGGGGGGGGGGGGCTCTGCACATCTCTGCTGGTTTCATTTCATTTGCAGCCAGGAGCTCTGCCCATCGATTGCTGTCTTTTGAACGAATATGTGTATACCAGTTATGGCTATCAGCACCAGGTAAGAATTATGTTTTTAACTTTAGATTAGTGTTTGAGTTATACTTCAATGTTTGAATTATGCTTCACAGTTAGACTAGCGGTTAGGTCTCTCTCATGGGGGCACGTCATCATCATGGGAGAGTCTATTAGGGAATAATTTGTGCACAATTTATGCTGAAACTAGCGCCCTCCTTTTACTGTACCTGTTTTGAATGTAAGTTGTGTAATCTGCCCGTTATTCAAGCTCTGCCTACTTGTGCAGGTAGTCAGTCAGGTGCAGCATCTGTTTGGAAGTGCTGCCATTACCTTCTGCTGTTAGGTTACAGTGTAAGTAACTGTGCTTTACTGTGCTTTCCCACTGTGGGCTTTTATTTCAGATTTAAAGGGAACCCGAGGTGAGGGGAATATGGAGGCTGACATGTTTATTTCCTTTTAAATAATGCACATTCCGTGGCTGTCCTACTGATCCTCTGCCTCTAATACTTCAAGCCTTAGACCCTGAACAAGCATGTAGATCAGATCTCAATGACAAATCTGACAAGATTAGTTGCATGCTTGTTTCAGGTGTGTGGTATTTAGCCCCTACTCACCAGAGAGATCAGCAGGACAGACAGGCAACTAGTATTGTTTAAAAGGAAATAAACATGGCAGCTGCCATAGGTCTCTCACCTCGGGTTCATTTTAAAGACCAATTCCGGGCATGCATATTCATATCAGATAAAACCAGCGGAAGAGCGGCCTGTGTAAAAAGGACCCTGCCATAGACTTACGTGTTATTTGTTGAGAATAGTGGCTAAGAACAAGGCACGCATTTTTTTTTAAAGATTCTTTATTATTTTTTTCACAAATAATAACAAAATCAAGACAAGCATTAGAGTGCTGAGCTAGAAGGAAAAGGTATGCAATCATGCCGCGCTCCTGTGCTGCACACAGTTAATTAGTCAACACTTCTGTGTAGAAAACAAACAAATTATACAGAGGTACATGAAACAAATCATCTGTAATAGTCTACAAATCAGTCTATGAAAAATGCGAAACAGCATATGTTTTATGACCCTACTAGTGACCTTAGCCCGTTTAAAAACGGGCTAGGTCTGTCAGTAATCTGCCGTGCGCGCGCACGCCGCCAGCCGCCCGCGGGCACTCTGCGAGCCGCGCACCTACGACCACCCCTTTTGGCCCCGTCCTCCTCCGGCTCTCGGCAGTGTCTCTGCGTCTTGTCCCTGCACATGCGCAGTGCTAAAAAGCACTGACACACGGACAGACGCAGGGACACTTGCCTATTATTAGGTAGGAGAACCTAAGAGCTAGGCAAGCCCAAAGGGAATAAAACCCATGTTTCTCTGCGTCCTCCAGTGTCCCTGCTTCCAGATCTGACAGTTTGCTGTCTGTGAACCTTGTTGCATTGTGGGAAATAACAGCTTTTTCCAACTGCCAAAGCAAACAATATCTCCCTGTGTGCATACACTTTGTACAGCGGTGGGGAATGGGCGAGCGGGACCCGTCTGTGCGTGCGTTGCGGTGGGGGGAGGTTTTAGAAACCATGGCCCAGCGCCCATTTTTTAATGGGCAGGCATTTTTACTAGTATTATATAAATGATTACGGTTACAATACAGGACCTGATTTAATTACTAAAAACACTATAAACACTTACTTTAATATCGACTACATTTTTTCCATTTACATTTGCACCTAAATTGTACTAAAGTTGTCATCTGACGTTTACTAATTTCGGCTACAAATAACCGTTATATTTAAATTTTTACGCCACCCCCGATTACATCACGCCGACACGTAACGCTGTACGCGTACCGCCGCTCTGATCGGCCGCGGGATCCCGAAAGAAGAGCAGGCACATGGGGATCCCGGGGGCCAGGAGGAAAAGCCTGGAGTCCCGATGCGCAGCGCCGATCACGTGGGACTCAGAAAAGAGACAGGTATTTAGCTACCCTGAGCTGAGTTCGGAGTTACCGCTACTGACATTTTTTTCTTACACCGAGCTCAGCTCGGGGTTACTGCCAGGGAGGTTCAGGCCGCATTTCCACTTGTGCGGTGCGAATTGCCGCGGTAAAAATTTGCATGCGGATGCGAATTTCACATGCAGGTGTATGCGAATTTTCATGCGAATTCGCATGGATGGCGATGTATGCGAATTTAACCATGGCAGTGCTGGTGTGATTTTCCATTGTTTCTATGCGAATTCGCATACCCAAACCGCATGCGAATTTCCTATTAAATACATTGTATGCGATTCGCATAGCGGTATGCGGATTCTGATGGCTCTGCCATGCAAATTTTTTCTGCACAGAAAAACGCAAAGGAATCCTGACAAGTGGAAACAGTCCCATTTACTTGTATTACTATGCAAATTTGCATGCGAAAACCGCATGTGAATTCGCGATAGTGGAAATGGGCCCTAAAGGTAGGCCCCTTTGGACGAAAGGCCCTAGTGCAGTCACAAACCTCTGCATCTCCTATTGCTACACAACTGCTTACATCAAATAATTCACTTTTAAAATACCTTGCCATAAACCCCTACACCAACTATTTCCTGTAGCACTGACCAAAGCTAGGTACAGTATACACCTAATTGTTCCTGATGGTATCGGCCAAAAATCAGATGTACAGGTGTTCCCCAACATCTTTCGCCTCTTTAGTTATTCAGTGGGACTGATTGCTATCTTCTGAGGGTATTGTTCCTCAAATAACTTTATTTGAAGTTCCTTCAGCCACTTGCAGCTCATTCATCCTGCCCTTTTCCCTCTCCATAGAGCAGAACAGCAGAGCAGCACTCCTAAACTTCCTCCCACAACAATAAGAATCCTTAATTAGGCCAACGATTTAATATAATAAAGGGTGAATAGCGGTAGGCTGGAGTCTTCTAAAAAAAAGTGTTGCAGCAGAAGCCTCACACTCAGGGCCCATTCTCACTAGGGCGATTAGCAGGCAAAAACCTAATGGCAGTGATCTCACTGCCGCGATTGCCGCCGACGCAGGAGCCGTTGCAGGAATTTTGCAATTAGCAGCAATCGCCAAATGCGTTACCTGCAGCATTTTTGGCCAGAAACGCGTATTTGTCCAGTGATTTTTCCATGTTAAATCGTTTAAATATCACCCACGCAAAACCTGGTAAGTAGATTACCTACTTGCAGTGTCAGGTCTAGTCCATGCGTCTATCCACTGTTCATTACAGCTAGACAATGTACTGCAGCTTTTCTCTAAATAGCTCCTATCGCATGTCACATGACATGCAGGAACACTTGTGAGTGTAGGTATGCTGCAGCACAGTGAACAAACGATAGAAGCATAGACTGGACACGCCACTGGAACAGGATAATGTACTGGGCTTCCTGCACTATTCTGTGAGAAGGCAGACTAATACTAAATAAGAACTAAAAATGTCTTCTCATGTGGGTGATTCGTGTGGAATGCGTAAAACTTTAAAACATGAGGGGGCAGCCTTGGAAGGGTAAGTGAACAGGAGATGAAGGGAGGACTTTGTTAACCCAAATGTGAACCAGTTACGAGGGTCGTGAGTTTATTTCTTTAAAAAAAAAAGGGGAAGGGGGGGGGGGGATTATTTGAAAATATTTTTTTTCACTTAACAAATATGACAATTTATTAAAATTGCATAACGGAAATGCAATAAAAAAATTTCACTGAAAATGCACTAGATAAAACACAAAGGCAGGAAACCATGCAGAAAAGCTCATGGCAGAAAACTGATGCTTTTCTGCATGGACAAGGCCTCTAGGCACCAGCTGATAAGTCAACTGCCTGGAGTGGCAGATTTATCTGGGGATGCTTCCAGGGGGGAAAAAAGTTTATTTTTCCTGTCCTTAGAGACTGAAAACTGAGGATGCGGAGATAAAACGTTCTAATGAAAGCATCTGCTGCTCAGCCTCTCATAAGGAGTCTCCAAAACTTTTGTCTACAACTCTTTGTATGACATTCCCTAATTAGTTGTTATCTCGGGATCTAGAGTGTGTCTATTTGCTCCTGTCCTGCCTCTCCTTCCCCTCCTTATGACCATGAAAAGAAAACACATCAGCAGAGGAGGATGGTGTCTTTCTGGGAAGCAGGTACAAGGCATTCCAGAATGGACTGGCCGGGTGCAAAGGGGGGAGATTTTCCTCCAGGCTGCTGGTACAGTGCCTGGTGCATTGAGGTTTTTCTTGTATAAGGCAATGTGAAGCACTAGGCTGGCTGAGGAGGCTTGCCTTATACAGAGTCCAAAGAAAAAAACTCTGTCTGCTCTCTCACCATTGTAAAGTCTGCATGTGGACAGCTTGATAAGGTATTACATAGGGTGAAAAGTTTTCGACTGTCACTAGACTCCATGTGGCTGCTGCAGCCTTGTATGAGAGATTGGCAGGGCAGGCGTCACATTACAGGCAACAAGTAGCCTCTGTGTGGTATGGGACTGCAATACTATCTAAGCTCTCTGCTCCATCTCAGTATCTCTCCAATTCTCTTCTCTCCCTTATTAACCTTCGTTTCCCCCTTCCCCTAGTGCTGGCTGTCTTCCTGTCATAAAGGAAAGCTAAATAAAAGTTATTTTCTCCCCTCTCTCTGGATAGTGTAATGGTTAAGGGCTTTGCCTCTGGAACTGGCGACCTGGGTTAAAACCTCAGCAAACCTCAGCTATTCCTCAGCACTTATTCAGTAGGAGACCTTGGGCAAGACTCCCCAACACTGCTACTACCTATAGAGTGTGTCCTAATGGCTGCAGCTCCTGAGTCCTCCAGGAGAAAAATGCAATATAAATGTTCCTTGTCAGTCTCTACTTTGCCCCCCCTCTTACCATCACAATTTAATCACCCCGATCTTGTTACTAGTAACCCTAGTCTATACCTGTCAATACATGCATTCATTTTTACTAACAGATTCCTTCACTAGGATTGAATCTGGTGATTACCAACCACCCAGATCGATTATACTTTCGATCAATGAATCCTTTGCAAAAATGTATCAAAATTACGATCAAACAGTACATTTTTCAATTGGACACAGTGGTATAGAGGCGATAGATCGGCGGCTCGTAGTATTGCACTGAACCACTGCTGTAATACGATTATTTTCTGGTGAAATGCTGCAGCATTGTGATTATTTTAATGGGGGGGGGGGCGGCGAAAGATTTCCTTGCCTGGAGTGACAAAATGGCCACCAGAGGCGCCCCTGCTACATACAAACACCCATGGGCCCATATGCAATTAACTTTTTCTCCTGAGTTTACTCCTAGGATATAATTTTTCATCTTCTGTTTACAGTACATTTTCAGCGCACTCTGCAAATGTAAAAGTACCAAAAAGTAGGTGAAAAAATACTATCAACATTAATTTGAGTATTTTTCTTGCTGGTGGTTTAAATGGCATTTTATTGACAAGGTGTGAAAATATCAACTAATAGAAAACTCAGAAGGAAAAGTTAATTGCATATGTGCCATGGTGTGCAGAAAACGCACACAGAAAACTAAACTGACAAGTGTGCTCCCAGCAATAGGTGTGGATTTATTGTTGCTTTATGCGTAAGATACAGTAGCAATAAAAAGTATGTGAATCCTTTGGAATTATATGGAATTCTGCACAGATTGGTCCTAAAATGTGATCTGATCTTCATCTAAGTCACAACAATAGACAATCACAATCCACTTAAACTAATACCACACAAATAATTAAAGGTTTCCATGTTTTTATTGAATACACCATGTAAACATTCACAGTGCAGGTGGAAAAGGTGTGTATACCCTTGGGTTTAATAACTGGTTGAACCTCCTTTGGAAGCAATAACTTCAACCAAACGTTTCCTGTAGTTGCAGATCAGATGTGCACAACGGTCATGAGTAATTTTTGCCCATTCCTCTTTACAGAACTTTTTCAGTTCAGCAATATTCTTGGGATGTCTGGTGTAAATTGCTTTCTTGAGGTCATGCTACAGCATCTCAATTGGGTTGAGTTTTGGACTCTTACTGGGCCACTACAGAAGACATATTTTCTTCTGTTTAAGCCATCCTGTTGTTGATTTACTTCTATGCTTTGCGTCATTGTCCTGTAGCAACACCCATCTTCTGCAGAGCTTCAGATGGTGGAAAGATGGTCTTAAGTTCTTCTGCAAAATGTCTTGATAAACTAGGGCATCCATTTTTCCTTTGATGATAGCAATACGTCCTGGCCCTGATGCAGCAAAGCAGCCCCAAACCATGATGCCCCCACCACCATACTTCACAGTTTGGATGTGATTTTGATGTTGGTGTGCTGTGCCTTGTTTTCTCCACACATAGTGATTCTTCCAAACAACTCAACTTTGGTTTAATCTGTCCACAGAATATTTTGCCAGTACAGCTGTAGAACATCCAGGTGCTCTTTTGAAAACTTTAAACATGCAGCAACGTTTTTTTTTGGACAGCGGTGGCTTCCTCTGTGGTATCCTCTCATGAACTCCATTCTTGTTTAGTGTTTTAAGTAGATTCGCTAACAGGTATGTTAGCATTTTTGTAAGTCTTTAGCTGACACTCTAGGATTCTTCTTCACCTCATTGAGCATTCTGCACTGTACTCTTGGTAGTCATCTTTACAGGACAGCCACTCCTAGGGAGAGTAGTAGCAGTGCTGAACTTTCTCCATTTATAGACAATTTGTCCTACCATGGACTGATGTACAGCAAGGCTTTTGGAAATACTTTTATAACCCTTTCCAGCTTTATGCAAATCCATCAATTCTTAATCTTCTGAGAGCTCTTTTGTGCTAGGCATCATTCACATCAGGCAATGCTTGAGAAAAGCAAACCTAAAACTTGAGAATGTGTTTTTTTTTTAGGGCAGGGCAGCTGTAACCAACACTTCCAATCTCATCTCATTGATTGGACTCCAGCTGGCAAACACCTCAGTCCAATTAGCTCTTGGAGATGTCATTAGTCTAGGGGTTCACATACATTTTCCACCTGCACTGTGAATGTTTACATGGTGTGTTTAATAATAACATGGAAACAGTTAATTATTTGTGTGGTATCAGTTTAAGCAGACTGTGATTGTCTATTGTTGTGACTTAGATGAAAATCAGATCACATTTTAGGACCAATTTGTGCAGAAATCCATATAATTCAAAGGGTTCACATACTTTTTATTGCTACTGTATGTATTACTGCTTTTTATCACCATGTCACCTGACTTTGAAGGATCTAGATGTCAGGAATAACATATCAATTAATGTTAGATTTTTGTGAATCTGTCATTGCAACTGGTGTTCCTGTAAAATACTGATAGCATTTGAAGGCTTTAAAAAAACCTTTTGGGGTCCACTATAAGCACACAATTCCCACAACATACATACATATATACAATAACAGAAATGGGCCAGGAAAATTGACCTTTTTATGGGATTAAGCTATTACAACAATTACCACAGCTTCAGTAACACAGCATAACCTTTAAAGTGTACCTAAGTGAGAGGGATATGGAGACTGACATATTTATTTAATTTAAACAATACTAGTTGCCTAGCTATCCTGCTGACCCTCTGCCTCTAATACTTTTAGCCCTAGACCCTGAACAAGCATGCAGATCAGATGTCTCTGACAAAATTAGCTTCTTGTTTCAGGCATGTGATTTAGACAGAACTGATGCCAAACAGATCAGAAGAATGCCAGACAACTGGTATTGTTTAAAAGAAAATAAATTCAACCGCCTCCATATACTTCTCACTTCAGGTTCCCTTTAAAAGTGTACCAGAGATCAGACACTTAAAGAACTGATACTTACCTGGGGCTTCCTTCAGCCCCATAAACATGTCTGAGTCCCTCGTTGCCCTCCTGCGATCTGCCGTTTAGCAACGATCAGCCCCAGTAACAGGCTCAGTCGGGTCCAGTCTGGGTCTTCTGCGTATGTGCGGACCTCTTGTGCATGCGCAGTAGACCCGGACTGACGCGACTGAGTAAGTTACCGGGGCTGATTGACTGCGGGAGGTCGGCGAGGGGCTCGGATGGGATTATGGGGCTGGAGGAAGCCCCAGGTAAGTATCGGTTCTGTGTAGTTTCTGATCTCTCTTCTTTAAGGCTGCTTTGCTTTTTATCAGGTGCACAAATGGGTTTATGATACACAGAGGGGGAGCTAAAAGTATCATTATGCAAGCAGTGTGTTGCAATACGATAAAGGAGAGGAGGGGGAGACAATCGGCACTGCTTCTATTGCTATTTAATCCAGAGTGTGGTGGAACAAAGCAGTGTGTTGCATCAGGTTCTCGATGAAGTGCATATTTTGTGTTTTGCCATACCAGGGATGTGCTAACAGCTAAATAAATTTTATATTTTGAACATAAACGTTAACATTAAAGCATTGAGAATGTTGAGGAGGTGAGAAACATATGGACATGTCATTTTTACTTCCTTTTAAACAATACACATTGCTTGGCTGTCTTGCTGATCCATTGTCTCTAATACTTTTAGCCATAGACACTACCCTGCCCAGATGTCCCGCTTTACTCGGGACACGTCCTGGATTTGGGGTCGCATCAATGTGTCCAGGGAAATGAACTGGGTTAGCCACAGGACGTTCTGGCTCAGCCCCCTTCAGCCAATGCCACATACACAGCTGCAGCACCGCTCCTGGCAGCTCCCCCCCCCCCCCCCCCCCCACAGCAGGGTACTTTGTCTAATTACTTTTAGCGTCACTTTGCCTGACTGTTTTAGGAGGAAACTGAGTTACATTAGTTAGCTCCAGTCTCATCATGTTATGACCATGCCCATTAACCTAGCACCTCCTACCCGTTCCCCATCCCAGGTTGGACCCAGAAAAATGTGGTCATTGTATAGACACAGAAAAATCATACAGATAAGATGTCTCTGACTGTCTTATTGTATTAGCTGCATGCTTGTTTTAGGTGTGTGATTCAGACACTACGGACCAAAAAGATCAGCAGGACAGCCCGGCAGCTGGTATTGTTTAAAAGGAAATAAACATGGCAGCCTCCATATACCTCTCCCCTCGAATTCCTTTTAGGTCCATTTCACACTTTCCTTGGATTCCTGTGTTGAGGTCCTCTCCATTGCCGCATGGGGCCACCAAGGCAGTGCACTGCTATGGAGCCTTGCACACTTATTGAGGCCCATTGTGGTGCGCCAGAAGTGTCCGATCCGCCACTTGCAGAAGTGTCCGATCTGCCGATGCAGAGACAACGGTTAACGCTTTGATGCAGCAGCAGCGGAAGTAATGTAAATCAATGGGCATAGCATAACTTTTAAAAAGGTTGGTGCCAGTGTTGCAGTGCGAATGCGTGGCATTAACGGGAATATGATGGGATCCCTGGGAATCCCAGAGACTTCCTGTCCATCAGGGAGTATATAACTGGGCGAGGGGCTGCGAGGGGCCTGCGGGGAGGGTGGCGGATAGCATGTGACCCTGTCAGCATACTATGTTTGTGAATTTGTGCAGTGCTGCGAGGGCAGGGCGTAGCACTGCAATGCACACTTTAAGTGTGAAACCGACCTCAAAGTCTTTCAAATACCTCCCCAGATAAAGTCGACCTATGGACTTCACTATGAATCTATGATACAGTGACTAATGTTAAAGGGAACCAGAGACGCCATACTAATAAAAAGAAAAAAGATTTTATACATACCTGGGGCTTCTTCCAGCCCCATAAGCCTGCATCGCTCCCACGCCGCCATCCTCCGCTTCCTGGATCCGCCAGTACCGGGTCCCGTCACTTCCGGCGGACGCGTCCAATTGTCCGCATGAGCAGGGGCTCCCTCCTTACCCTTATGCGAAGGGTATGTCGGGAGCCCCTGTGATGCGGACAATTGGCCGCGTGCTGCCGCCGACTGGCCGAAACTACGGGACTCGGTACCGCCGGATACAGGAAGCGGAGGACAGCGGCGTGGGAGCGATCCGTGCGCATGGGGCTGGAGGAAGCCCCAGGTATGTATAAAATCTTTTTTCTGGGGCCTCTGGTTCCCTTTAAATGCCTATCTAAGAATAAGGACTTCACTAAATAAAAATGTTATTATTTACATTAATTGATGAAAACAAGAATCCTTTATAAATAATCACCATTATTATCCATAAGTATATATAAAATGGAACCAAATACAATAATAGGTTAGCGATTATAGCAACAATTTTCAAAGTCTGTGGGCACATGAAACTCCCACAACAAGCGTCAGCAAGTGGCAATTTCAGTAACCATGTGGTCACCATGATGTGGGAATATGGTCATTTTATTACACATGTATGCATATTATGTACACAAGAGAAAAAATACCTTGCAAATAGTTTTAGGAATTGAACATTGTACTTGACATAGCTTTACCAGCAGGGGTCTTTTTGATTCCTTTAGGCTCTCCAAAAAGAAAGCCTAGTAGGCTAGTTCTGGTTCTAGTTAACTTAACTGGACATTCAATAATCAATCAATAAAATATGTAAATAAATGATATCAAATTATTTTATTCTCATTTACATTATATAATTTATTCCTGGAACCTTGTAAACATTTTCCATAGACTTGGCAAGTAATTTACAAATGACTGCATTCTCAACGTATAAATCATTTACACCTGCCAAGCCTTTTTTAGCAGCACCTTTCCTCTAGGGAACATCACCACCTGGTGTAAACTCATTTTTAGAAACCAGGACCACTACGGATGACTTGAAGACTACATCTAAAATAACATCATCTGAATGATCCAAGAATACATCCAGCTACAAGTACTTTTCTCACTGCAAAACCTAAAGTAACTGTGGAACTAAAATTCACAGTACCACAGTGACACCCAGTGGATCATTCTCACAACTGCATGACAGCTATGCAAATACTGGGATGTAAAGAGTGTTAACATGCATTGGCCCTTATTTAATTCATTATTTCTCCTAGGTTCTTTCCTAGGAGATTATTTTTCATCATCTATATAAAATAACTTTTCAACACTCTGCAATTAAATAGGCAAAAAAGTACTATCACAGTTATTCTAAATATTTTCTTGCTTGCTGGTGGCTTGAAAGGTACTTTATTGGTAACGTGTGAAAATATTACTTAGGAAAAAAACGTAGGAAAAACGTGAATTAAATAAGAGCCATTGGCCCATATGCAGTTAACTTTATCTACTTTGTTTTCTCCAAGTTGACATTTTCACATCTTGTCAATAAAATCCCTCTTAACTACCTCCCGACCGCCTCACCCTGATGAGCGGTGCGAGGGTGGCACTGCCAGGACTGTCTACCGCCGATTGGCATTAAGTCCTGAAGGCGTGGATTAGCAGGTAATGCACGCTCGCATGCGCGCGTTCCCTGGTAGGAGACAGAGTGGGGATTCGTGATCAGCCTGCCAGCTGCGATCGGAGCCGGCACGCTGAATTTAAAAAAAAAAAAACTATTTATATTTGTACAGGGGACAGCATAGTCACTTAATTGTCCCTAGGAGTGGCTCACAATCTAATCCCTCTCATAGGCTGATGCCTATGAGAGGGTACTGTAATGTATGGATCGCAGTCAGAGCCAATTTGAGGGGGAGGGAGGGAAATGAGTCCTATGGGAGAAAAGCGCTTTACAAATGTTATTGTATTGTATTGTATTGTAAATGAAAAAAAATGATTTTTTTATTAAAAAAATACACATTTTAAAATGAATTTAAAACAATTTGCAGCAGCAATCAGAGACCACCAAAAAAATACTCTATTAGTGGCAAGTAAAGGAGGTAAAATTAATTTGGGTGGTAAGTTGTATGACCGAGCAATAAATCGTTAAAGTGGCACAGTGCTGAATTGTAAAAAATCGCTAAGGGGTGGAAACCTCTGGTCCTCAGGTGGTTAAACTCCCAGCAAGCAAGAAAATACACAAAATAATTTTGATAGTTCTTTTCCTACTACTTTTAGTGCTTTTCAATTGCAAAATGCTGAAAATTATTTTAAAAAGAAGATGAAACAAAATTATCACTTAACGAGAGACTGAAGTCTCATTTTTTCAGTTTTTTTAATTTAATTTTGTTAAGCATTATATCCTAAGTTAAATCCCGCAATCCCGCTGCAAAACGGGTGTTTTTCAATAGAGAAAAAGCGCAGCAAAGTTCCTGGGCTCACAGGGCTTTACTTCCTTGAAGAGGCAGAGCTTTACGCTGTAGCCCTGCCTCCTCCGCAGCCGAGCCAATCTCTGCCGATCGCCGCCTCTCCCTGCCCCTCTCAGTCTTCTTTCACTGAGAGGGGTGGGGAGGAGACACAGATCAGCGGAGATTGATTGCAGGGAGGCAGAGCTACAGCGCAAAGCTCTGCCTCTCCAGTGCAGCATAATCTGCGACCTGCAAAGTCGTGGAACTTCTTTTCTCTATTAAAAAACACTTGTTTTGTGGCGGGATTGCGGCGATTCCACTTAGGATATAATACTTAACAAGATTAAATTAAAAAAAAAGGAAAAAAATTTGACTTCAGAGTCTTTTTAAGAGAAAAAGTGAATAGCATATGGGCCCTTATGTTTTAGTGTATTTCTATAGTCTACTAATTTCTGCTCGTCATCATGAGTAGTGCTACCCCTCAACATGTTAAGTCCTACCTGACCTTGAAAATGCTGTAAGCATAATATTAATTAGACTATTGCATATACATTATGAATAATTTGATTATTGCATATTCATTCTAAGAGAAAAGATTTTCATAAGTTTTAGAGAACCTGATCATTACACAGTTACGGATTCTGTAATTTATATTTATTGCTCGTTGACCTCATAAAACCATACCTAGATGTGATTATTTTTGTATGGCCTATGTGCAAGTTTGGCGTAACACAATTAAAAACCTGAAGCCCAACTTCTGAAACTCAGGTATTTGTTAACTCACAGATATCTCACCTGCCTCAGGCCCAAATCAATGTCATCTAGTTCAAACACTAATCATAGTCATAGGCCATGTGATTGCTAGGAGGCAACTCTGACTTCCATTAGACAAAAAAGTTGGATAAAACCACTATACATTTATTTATTTATATATAGCGCCGACATATTACACAGCACTGTACAAAGTATATTGTCTTGTCACTAACTGTCCCTCAGAGGGGCTCACAATCTAATCCTTACCATAGTCATATGTCTATGTATGTATCGTGTAGTGCATGTATCATAGTCTAGGGCCAATTTAGGGGGAAGACAATTAACTTATCTGTATGTTTTTGGGATGTGGGAGGAAACCATGAAGCCACAGGGAGAACATACAAACTCCTTGCAGGTGATGACCTGGCTAGGATTTGAACCGGGGACCCATCGCTGCAAGGTGAGAGCGCTAACCACTACGCCACTGTGCTGTCCACTATACATTGTATTGCACTGTTTCTCAGAGGTGTTGCTAGAATCCTGGAAGATCCAGGGGAAACCTCTGGGCACCAAGAAGGCAGAAATGAACACCAAAAAAAAGAGTGGTCATGATGGGTCATGGATGGAGCCAAATGTATATAACCCTTGTAGCAGCGTAACTAAAAGACAGTGGGTCTGCTCAGGGAAATTTTGAATGAAGCCCCTTCTTCTTTTTTAAAGAAAATCTGTAATAATAAAAAAAAAAAACCCTCTGGGGAATACTTACCTTGGGAGGGGGAAGCCTCTGGATCCTAACAAGTCTTCTCAGTCCTCCTCCATCCCATGGTGGCAGCGCTAGAAGCCCCCAAACAGCAAGCACGTAAATATTTACCTTCTCTGGCTCCAGTGTAGGCACAGTAGCAGCTCTCCGGTCGGTGAAGAAGGAGATAGCCTGGGAAGAGTAGAGCAGCAGCGAAAGGTTCAGCTGACAAAGCCAATGGGTGGCAGTGCAAACGGACTGGATGCAAAATGGCAGGTATGTGAACGATGCAGCACAGACATCCTGGGCAGATGCACTTACTGTGTTGTTTCTGCATCCTCTGTGTTTGCATCTAAGGGTGAATTGGGCCGTAGGTAAACTGTGACCCCCTAAGCTTAATTAGGCACCATTTCACATAAAATGCCATTTTCTATTAACATAATTAGGCATAGTCCCCCAAAATCATAAGTAAACAGTTTACCCCAAAATTATAATTATTCAGAGTCCCACCTAAAATCTCTAAACACAATTAGGCAGACTAACCCCTTAACCACTTGAGGACCCACCCTTTACCCCTCCTTAAGGACCAGCGCTGTTTGTTGTGATCTGTGCTGGGTGGGCTCTGCAGCCCCCAGCACAGATCAGGGTGCACGCAGATCAGATCGCCCCCCTTTTTTCCCCCCTATGGGGATGATGTGCAGGGGGGGTCTGATCGCTCCTGCGTGCAGGCTAGTTGCGGGGGGGGGCACCTCAAAGCCCCCCTCCGCGGCGACATTCACCCCCCTCCCTCTCCTACCTCTCCCTCCCGGTGATCCGGGCTGCACAGGACGCTATCCGTCCTGTGCAGCCAGTGACAGGACGTCCCCTGTCACATGGAGGCGATCCCCGGCCGCTGATTGGCCGGGGATCGCCGATCTGCCTTACGGCGCTGCTGCGCAGCAGCGCCGTACAATGTAAACAAAGGATTATTTCCGCTTGTGTTTACATTTAGCCTGCGAGCCGCCATCGGCAGCCCGCAGGCTATTCACGGAGCCCCCCGCCGTGAATTGACAGGAAGCAGCCGCTCGCGCGAGCGGCTGCTTCCTGATTAATCAGCCTGCAGCTGGCGACGCAGTACTGCGTCGCTGGTCCTGCAGCTGCCACTTTGCCGACGCACGGTATAAGCGTGCGGTCGGCAAGTGGTTAAATCCCTACACATAAATATGCATAACCGTCTAAATCCTCAAGCATAATTCGACACACAAATCGCGAGTCAGAGATCTTTCACGCAAAATTATTGGTCAAAGCCCTCCTCCCAAAATAAAAAATAAATAAAATAAGTAAATAAATTAATTTGTGTCCCCCCACAGCCCCTCAAAAAATTATTTGGGAAGAATTCCTGCCCTAATGGTGGCCATACACTTATAGATTTACAGCAGATTCAACCATGAGATAGATTTCTGTGTCAGATGCCTGTCAAGTCGAATCTGACAGGAATCTATCTAATGTGTACCACACACCAGGAATATTCTGAAATCTATTGGAAATCGATCTAAATGCATCAGTGCACCATTAGATCCAATTCAACTCTATGGGCCATCGATCTGCAGCCGATCGACCTCGATTTTCCATCCTGTCAGATAGATCAAATCGATCGAAATTGATCGCAAATCTATTGGCTGATTTGAATCTATTTCTGATTGATCGATTCTATAGAATCTATGTTCTATAGAGTCGATCGGTAAATCGATGGCTGAAATCGAACAGTGAATGGGACCCTTAACTCCCCAGAGATCATTTGTTAACACACACCCCCCCCCCTCCACCACCGGGTGACTTTGTTACTTTCATATAACAAATTAAGCACTTGTGTCCCCATAGAACAATGGCAGCCATAATGTCCCGCAGCATTAAAGGACACCCTGAAGTGGGAGGGATATGGAGGTTGCCATACTTATTTCCTTTTAAACAATGCAAATTGCCTGGCTGTCCTGCTGATCATCTGCCTCCAATACCTTTAATCATAGAACCAGACAAGCATACACCAGAACAGGTGTTACATTTTTGTCAAATCTTACAAGATTAGCTGCAAGCTTGTTTCTGGTTTGATTCTAACACCACAGCAGCCAAGTAGACCAGCAGGGTTGCCAGGCAACTGGTATTGTTTAAAAGGAAATAAATATGGCAGCCTCCATATACCTCTCACGTAAGGTTCCCTTTAAGTTTACTGGATTGTCCCTGTTTCTTGCCAACACTGCAGTCAGGTATTTTCTCTACTAGGGGTCCTGGTTGCAGTTATGACCTCTGCATCCCCTGACTTTAGGGCCCTGACAAGGTTAGGGCCCTTCACAGTAGAGCCTCTGATTCTGATGGGGGAGAGAATCTGGTCCTGCAATCCAAATCTAAATAGAGCTGATATTTTACAGCTAGGCAGATAGTAGAAGTCCATATGGGAAAGGAATTGAATAGATCTTCCTCTCCTGGTTTCCAGTTCACTGATTTGGCAAATTGTTGTACTTTGCTTTCTGGTATATTCACAGTAACATCATACTATGTGTACGACTGACGACTATCCTTTGTAGAGCATACAACTTTCAATCCAGTCACGTCGCTGAAATGTGTTGAATGGACAAAGGAAAAGATTAGTGAAATACATATTCAAATCACCGTGATAAAAGCAATCTATTCTGCTTAAATTGACCACTTAAATGCTTTGACCCCTTATTGCTACATAAAGAGCAGATGGAGAAATTCACTTTAATTAAATGACTGATCTTGAGCAATGTCAAGAGCAAGAACAAAGGGTTAAATAAGCAGCGCTGACAGTTCAGATCATTGTATAAACTGTCCCAATTAGTTCAATCATATCAAGCGTTGCTGCATTGCTGTCATACTAATTTAGAAAGTGTGGCCTCACAGCGTTCAAGTACATGGAGCATCATAAAGGTATTCTCAAGCATGACATGTACCTTCTAAACTGTAAACTCTTCCAATAGCTACAGCTCAATAATGATGTTACACTTTTACTGAAGTATTTTATGTGCTAGAGGAATATATTTAGGGCTTGATACATTAAGCTAAAGCAGCGCAGCATAATTTGAGCAGCACAAGATAAAAATCTCTGTGCACACTACACGCTGTAGTGCTGCGTAGCATGCGCTGCTAACTTATGCGTGCTCCTTTTTATGTACCGGCCGCTTCATTAATCCTGACCTGAGCCCTGTCGGATCCAGTAGGTTTTTAGGACCTTCCAATCAAATAACTTGCATTGGTCATGGGATCAGGAGCCAGCAAATGGCAGCTAGGGATGCTCATTTGGATTCCACGGAATTTAAATTTCCGTTTTCCAATCAGAAATCGGCATTTATGCTCAATCACAGAACTAAGAGGCATTGGGCTAATCAGAGTATGCAGGGTTTTTTTTCCGCAGAAATAATCACTGCGGTAATTTTAGAGCAAACTCGACTGATTTTCCGTTTTTCCGGTTTTCTATGGTTCTCTGTCTTTTTCTGCATTCTCTGATGCAAAAAATGACAAATAAAATACTCCTCGGACATCGGAAGTTGGAATTGGTGGAAATCTGAATTTCTGGGGAATTGGAAATGGGCATTTCTGACCATCCCTAAAAGCAGCAGAGAGTGTGCAGCTGTAAAGAATGGAAGAGACCAACAGCTCTGGAAAGGTAAAAATCCCCCCCCCCCCCTCCCACCCGCTCCCTTTGCTACTCTGCATGGAGGTGGGGAGAAGGAGGAAGAGCAGGCACCCACAGCCCTACCCTCCCCCCTGGCAGGGGCTACTGTTATGTCCATTGCCACAGGCAAATCTATGAATAGAAGGGGAGTCACCAGCAGTAATTAGATTAGCATAAGATGCTTTTCAAACAACACAAAACCATAAGAAAGGGGCCAGGCTGCAATCAACATATGAAGAAAGCTGCAGTCAACAAGACAACAGCAACATTGCAATCAGCTCAAGAAAGGGGTCCTGCAGAAGAAGGTCAAAGTCTATTTAAAAATAAATAAATAAATAAATAAATAGTAAAATTCGATATTGAACTGTGCTTTTACTGACAAATTTTGGGAAAAAGTGAAATGTATCTCTTTTTTGTAATCTCTTTCCACAGAACATACTCAGCATCATGGAAAGCTCACACAGGTACAACACATAACAAGCAATGGTTAGGCATAGTGCACCAATTGCAGAGCTGGATTTGTACTTTTCACCACCCTAGACCAGAATTTACCAATTGAACTTTGGTGTCGGAGTACAGCTACTGTATAGCCAAACTCCAGATCAGTGGTCCTCAAACTAAGGCCCGCGGGCTGAATGCGGCCCCCTGAGGCTTTTTCACTGGCCCCCACACACAAAATGTATTACTTATAATGTCACCTGCTGCATCTTTAAATATTGGTGGCTCATATATAGCATAGCATTTCTGGCACCTTCCTTCCACATGGAAGCCAGGAAGCGGTGTTGGGGGGCATACTATCTGCACATACTGTGTTGGTGGCATAATATCGGCACTGGATAAATGGGAGACATGATGGGCTGCCCATGTTAATAGTCGCTGTCTACAATACCTAGGTTCAATACAAAGTTTTTTTTACATCATTTTATGTATTCTCCGGCCTCCCAGCAGTTTGAAGTATGTT
The DNA here is from genome assembly GCF_040937935.1 of Hyperolius riggenbachi. Classification (NCBI taxonomy): domain Eukaryota; kingdom Metazoa; phylum Chordata; class Amphibia; order Anura; family Hyperoliidae; genus Hyperolius; species Hyperolius riggenbachi. Next base: position 262,216,462 of record NC_090650.1, on the reverse strand, counting down.
TACCCGGCCCCTGATCTAAAAAGTTTAGGGACCCCTGCTCCAGATAGTTGTGGTACAAGTATAGCTGAGTAAGGGTATTAGTTATATCTACAGCCGCCTACTGTTGCAACACTGAGTGGCATTGTAGCGGTGGTCAGGTGTAGTTTTAGATGTAGGTAAGGGGGAGGTTAGTATTAGGCATATAGGTATGGGAGAGGTTAGAGTTAGGTGTACATAAGCGGGAGGTTAGTGTTATGTGTAGGTAGGGAGGGTAAGTGTTAGAGGATATGGTAGAGGGGAGGTTAGTTATAGAAAGGAACAGTACCAGCGCCCCGCTGATTCACAATGCTTAGCCACTATCCGAATATCATTAAAGTTATTCTAATAACGACACTATCCGATTCCCAAACTACCGAGCGCAGTTTTTAGATGGACATTCTGTTAATGGCTGAGTTGTGTGATTGGAAAGAGAGTGGCTAAGACATTTTTGATGGCTAGACATTTTCAAAACCAGTAAATCTTTGAGCACTTTTGGGGGCAGATTTTTCACCAAAATGTTTAACAGTCAAAGAGGACCCCTGAAATACTGAGGAGTCAATATTCCAGCTTAACTGGCAGATCTATCGAGTCAGTCATGCCAAAATGTTGACGAAATTGAAAAATGACCTTGGGAAATGGAATGCATCTAAACCATATTTTACTGGTGGAATCAATTGAATCAAATAGTTACTTTACCCAAACTTCTATGGCTTTTTAGATAGCTGCCTATACCATTAAACACACAACTCTTATCAACATACCAAAAGCTAATTAGCAGATCTCTGGTTGATGGCTTAAAGGGACCCTGAGCAGTGCCTTAAAAAATGAATTTGGACTTACCTGGGGCTTCCTTTAGCCTCCCGTAGGCAGCAAGGTTTACCTCCCCCCCCCCCCGGCATTATTCTTCTTCCTTTCCGCAGCGTGCACCCGTCACCATTAGCGCCCTGTGAATGTACGGTTCTCTAAAGACTCAACCACGCATGTGCAGGACACTTACAGCGACAGGCGTGATGACGTGACGGGTGCGCAACGGGTGCGACATGCGCTTACAGGAGCCTGCACCAGGACCACGGAAAGGAAGAAGAGGATGCCCGTGGGACCTCGCAGCCTACGGGGGCTGGAGGAAGCCCCAGGTAACTCCAAATTTCTGATTTAGGGCACTGCTCAGGGTCTCTTTAAAGGACATTTTATTGATAAGGTATGAAAATATCATTAGTGAATTTAATAAGGCCCATGATGTTCAAAAAGAAAACATAAGGACTGGGCATTTCAAATGTATTTCAATACTATGAGGCGGCTGAACTAGCACAGCTGATTCTGAGAAATTTGCATATACCACTAGAGAGGGGGGTCCAAACGTTTTAGGCTGAGGGCCATATCACGGTTCTTGAGAGTGCTAAGAGGCTGAACTAGCAAAATTAAACACAATTTTTGCTGATCGCCATTAGGTACACTGTGCCTGTGAGATTTTGTCAAATACAGGGAGTGCAGAATTATTAGGCAAATTAGTATTTTGACCACATCATCCTCTTTATGCATGTTGACTTACTCCAAGCATGTTGACTTACTCGAAAGCCTACTACCAATTAAGCATATTAGGTAATGTGCATCTCTGTAATGAGAAGGGGTGTGGTCTAATGACATCAACACCCTATATCAGGTGTGCATAATTATTAGGCAACTTCCTTTCCTTTGGCAAAATGGGTCAAAAGAAGGACTTGACAGGCTCAGAAAAGTCAAAAATAGTGAGATATCTTGCAAAGGGATGCAGCACTCTTAAAATTGCAAAGCTTCTGAAGCGTGATCATCGAACAATCAAGTGTTTCATTCAAAATAGTCAACAGGGTCGCAAGAAGCGTGTGGAAAAACCAAGGTGCAAAATAACTGCCCATGAACTGAGAAAAGTCAAGCCTGCAGCTGCCAAGATGCCACTTGCCACCAGTTTGGCCATATTTCAGAGCTGCAACATCACTGGAGTGCCCAAAAGCACAAGGTGTGCAATACTCAGAGACATGGCCAAGGTAAGAGAGGCTGAAAGACGACCACCACTGAACAAGACACACAAGCTGAAACGTCAAGACTGGGCCAAGAAATATCTCAAGACTGATTTTTCTAAGGCTTTATGGACTGATGAAATGAGAGTGAGTCTTGATGGGCCAGATGGATGGGCCCGTGGCTGGATTGGTAAAGGGCAGAGAGCTCCAGTCCGACTCAGACGCCAGCAAGGTGGAGGTGGAGTACTGGTTTGGGCTGGTATCATCAAAGATGAGCTTGTGGGGCCTTTTCGGGTTGAGGATGGAGTCAAGCTCAACTCCCAGCCCTACTGCCAGTTTCTGGAAGACACCTTCTTCAAGCAGTGGTACAGGAAGAAGTCTGCATCCTTCAAAAAAAACATGATTGTCATGCAGGACAATGCTCCATCACACGCGTCCAAGTACTCCACAGCGTGGCTGGCAAGAAAGGGTATAAAAGAAGAAAAACTAATGACATGGCCTCCTTGTTCACCTGATCTGAACCCCATTGAGAACCTGTGGTCCATCATAAAATGTGAGATTTACAAGGAGGGAAACCAGTACACCTCTCTGAACAGTGTCTGGGAGGCTGTGGTTGCTGCTGCACGCAATGTTGATGGTGAACAGATCAAAACACTGACAGAATCCATGGATGGCAGGCTTTTGAGTGTCCTTGCAAAGAAAGGTGGCTATATTGGTCACTGATTTGTTTTTGTTTTGTTTTTGAATGTCAGAAATGTATATTTGTGAATGTTGAGATGTTATATTGGGTTCACTGGTAAAAATAAATAATTCAAATGGGTATATATTTATCTTTTGTTAAGTTGCCTAATAATTAAGCACAGTAATAGTCACCTGCACACAGAGATATCCCCCTAAAATAGCTAAAACTAAAAACAAACTAAAAACTACTTTCAAAAATATTCAGCTTTGATATTAATGAGTTTTTTGGGTTCATTGAGAACATGGTTGTTGTTCAATAATAAAATTATTCCTCAAAAATACCACTTGCCTAATAACTCTGCACTCCCTGTAGAACATGAAAACATGTCCACTGGAAATAACCTATGCACCATGTGCAGCTAGCACAATGGCAGCTAATCAGTGGCTGTTGCTGCTGCTGGACCCTGAATGTGGCACTTTAGCTACAGCCTACTGTCAGTGGCCACATTTAATAAACAACTGTAGAGAGCTTTGGGGGCCACCAGAAATGGCTCAGCTGGCTGCATTTGACCCACAGGCTCGACTTGGGACATGCCTGCACAAGAGGCATAATTCAATATAATCTGAACGCAGAGGCAGACATAGGCCAGTGCAGACCGTGCAGCTGCACAGGGGCCCCATGTCCTCTAGGGCCCATGCCATTGGACCAGTTAGGGCCCGATTATCCTCTAAGCTTTTCTCCTTGTATATCTCTGAAACACAAGAGAAACAGTGATCATAACTTGTACACCAGTCATATACAAGTTTAAAGTGTGTGCTACATTAATACAGCGCCTACAGAATGTGACCTGGGTTCATGTACTTTTATCTTATTGGCATTGTTTGGATCCAACCATGATCTGTTATGACCACGCCCACTCACATGGGGCCCGATTTATTTATTTTTGCACAGGGGACCATAGTTGGCTTTGTCCTCCACTGTCTGAACGATATTAATTAATGCATCCCCTTGTTCCATAGCACCAATCCATTGCTCGCTAAGAATTCTGTTCTTTCTAGTTTATTACTGAAATAAGCATTGGATCTATAATTATTTTGCTATATTAATTTGAGTTTGTTCTTGAATAACAGAAAGAGACTGTTGATTGATATGTCATGTCTGTTGAGAAATATATTGTTACCTTGTGAATAAAGCTCTCCATGTACAAAAGTTATGAAAAATGTATTTAAGAACTCCATTTCAATGAATCACAGATTTGTCATTATTTAGTGAACTTTCCCCTTAAATAACACTCAACCCTGATGTAGCAGCAGTGTTATGCGGGAGCCCTACTTTCCTACTTTAAACAGAACCTCTAGCTGTTTTTCGTCAGCCTACTCTATGATCAATCATATTTTCTTAAGTTTACACAACTGCTAACATCTTGTGCTGTTGTCCCAATTTATGAAATGATGCGTCTTAATAATACACATTGACAGTTTCAATGTGAATCACATCATTTCAAATAAACACGACCATGTGGAGTGGAGGTGCAGAGATGTATGGTCCTCAGACCTAAAAGCAACTTTCTGCCAAATTTCAATAACACCGGGGACAAATTATTTTAAGTATTAAGGTTTCTTTGACAAAAGTGAGGCTAGAGCCAAGCAATATCTGACACTGTCTAATTTTACTGACAAGCACGGCTCATGCCAAGACATCAGAATGTGACATGTTTTAGCCTGTCAGGCTTTTCCGAAGGACATTTATCTCCTTTATGATTCAAGTGCCAAGATGATTGTATTTGACATACAACATATATCCCTGGGTACTTTGTATTTGAACGTTGACTTTGATAGCAGTAGATATATGCAATTTCATTTTACTGGATTAAATTGTCAACAGTAACATCTGATTTAAAAGATTCTAAAATAAACACAGGAGAGAAGAAAATGGCTCTAAAGAGGACTTGTCATCACGGTACTGTAAAGGTTTTAGCTCAATGATGAAAAGTATTGTTTATTCTTTTTCCTTGTTTTCACCAGCTTTGGGGTGTTCTGTATGCCATATGAAAGATCTCTCATCTACCAGCTTAAATTTTACTTCACTAGTATTTAAAGACAAAACAGTGTAACAATGGCATGAGTTTGCTGGGTATGGGTAATAATGCAAGCAGAGATTTTAAAGAATCAATACATTGTTCATAACTAAACCCATATTTAGCTGATAGCACAGCACCCTTAAAGCAGCATGGTCAGCCATATTATGCCAGATGTATTGCACTGTCCACGTTTTGATTTCAGTAAATCTTATATAGTAAATAAAGAGAATTCTGTTCCTGGCATTTGCCATCTTGGTTCCCTCTGACTGAAGCCAATACTGATGTCATTTCCTCCCTTACTCTTTTTTTTTCCTTCTAGAATCTGAACTGTCATAGCTCGCTTGCTTTGTAAACATGTGAGCATAGTAAGATCAGATTTCCGCCTCATATCACACTGAACTGCCCTCAGCCAATCAGTGAGGAGCAGCAATATGGAAGGGTGATGACAAGTTTCTGTCTCGTCTACAATGAACCAAATAGAGCAAGGTTGACAGATGAGAATTATTACAGCAGAAACATTTCTGAACATTGGAGTGCTTGCAATGCAGGGTAAGGCTGCAGGATGCATAATAAACACAGTGCAGTGGGTAAATGGAATTTGATTTTGAGGCTGACAATCCCTCTTTAAAGGAATCACAGCCAGGAGATGTACTTACAATGAAGGACTACATCTCCTAGCATGTATTGCAGCGGCCAGAGATGTGCGGCTCTGCCACGAGAGCATAAAACTGCTGCTACTGTGGGTCTGGCTGAAGAAGATGGGGTAGACCATACAGACTGTGGGGGTAGTAATACTTGTTAACCCCCAACCCTCACCTTCCCAAAGGCCCACACTATTTACGAACCCTTAGAGGGAGGTCCATTTTATATACATATGGTACATTTAAGTATATCAGTGCTGAGTTGCATTTAAAGAGAAACTTTACTGAATGTAACCTTAATGATTAAAATTGCTTGTTTTACGAGATTAATTATAAAATCTGCTGTGTGTTACTACTGATCTCTGGCTGTTTGCAGGTCTTATAATAGTGACTAACAGGACAATTTCTAAGCTAAATTGCTACCAGGGCAAAAAATTATGTGCGTTCCCCCCCCCCCCCCCCGCTTGAGAATATTATTTGCGACGCGTTATTTAGCCCCCCAGTATAGGTATGCATGTATAGGTGCCCCACCAATATAGGTATCCAGGCATTGGTGCCCCCAGTATAGATAGCCAGGCATAGGTGCTCTCAGTGTAGGAAACCAGCTATAGGTGCCCCAGTATAGGTAGCTAGGCATGGGTGCCCCCAGTATAGGTAGCCAGCTATAGGTGCCCCAGAATATGTAACTAGCTATAGGTGCCCCACTATAAGTAGCCAGGCATAGGTGCCCCCAGTATAGTTGACCGGCTGTGGGTTCCCCATGCATAGGTAGCTAGCTATAGGTGCCCCAGTATAGGTGCATATTAATTTGGCGCCGCTCAGTTCGGCACAGTGAGAGCCAAATGACGGCTCTCACCGCTGCCGCTAAACTCCGAGATCGCGTTAAATACTATTCCCCCTCCGAGTTGTCGAGAGATGTAATTCAGGGTCTGGCAGCCGCCAGAGCTCCAAATTACCGCTACGTGCCCTGCACAGCATAACAATGCTGCTATGGGGTGCCCAGTTTCGGCGCTCGGCTCTCAGAGCACCGAAATCAGCTGATCCGGCCGGGTAACCAGCTATATGTGCCCCAAATATAGGTAGCAAGGCATAGGTGCCTCCAGTGTAGGTAACCAGATAAAGGTGCCCCAGTATACGTAGCCAGGCATGAATGCCCCAAGTACAGGTAGTCAGCCATAGGTGCTCCAGTATATGTAGCCAGCTATAGGTGCCTCAGTAAAAGTAACAAGGCATAGGTGCCCCCAGTATAGGTAACCAGCTAAGGGTGCCCCTCCCCGGCTGGGGGATTACAGTGAAGGATGGGGAGCAGTGGCACGCTGGGACTCAGCCACAGTGGAGGGGGTCCCGACTCCTCCCTTCTTCTCCTTGGGCCCCCCTCCGTGCTCCCCTCTCCATGGCTGAAATGTATGCAGGAAGCGGTAAGTGGAAACTCACCTTCGGGATTCCAAGTGAGGATGACATACCGCTGGGCTCCTCTGTCTCTAGTGCCTCTTACTATGCCGCTAATCAATAATTACTACGTTCCAAATCTATCTCTCAGCTCTTGACCTCTCTCTACACTATAATCTCGGGTCCCTGATTGTGTATCTGCTGTTTCTGCTTTCATGTCACCCAGTTTCCTCAAACAAGTTTGTACAATTTACTTGAACTTAAACCTGTACCCCATCCCTTGGACAGTAGATGCCAAATACTGTAATTATTGACTTTTTTGTCCTGTTCCAGAATTGTCTCTCTGCCATGCAAGAGTTTTATAGCCTGTAATTAGTTATCAGTGAGTTTCCCCACAGTCTGTCATTTAGAGCCCTGTAATTTCAACCCTTACAGTGGGAAAAAAGGAACACATCCTAGTTCTGTATAGGCTTGGACTGTACATACCCATGTCTATCTTATCATGTCCCGCTGAGTGGATCTGTCAAATACAGTCTTATCAGTCAGCTGACAGACTGTACACACGCACTACTGTCGGCAGAATTTCCGCCCAGCGGGAGGGTCTGACAGACCCGTCGTTTGTTACAATAATGTGTGTATACACACCTTATAAGACTATTTTTAAACTCCTCATCATCTGCCTACCATAGATATAGATAACATTATGGAGGGTCCCTTCCCCCAAAGTTCCACACCAGCAGAATTCCAGAGGATGTTTAGGAGCCATGGCTGCCAAGTAAACCCCAACATTGTGGTCTTTTCCTGTCACTTCTGTGAAGGATGGTGGCATTTGGCCTTTCTTGCCAGATGGCAGAGACATATGTGTTACAGCCACTGACCCCCAGTCTATCAGTGGGAAAAACAGCTAGAGCTTATAAAGTTTAAAGGTGTGCGCACTGTGCGGTGATGTTGGATCAGAAGCATGTAACACCAGGGCTTGGAGGAGCACATATAGAAGGAAGCTGGCAGAGAGGTGGGGAATACGCAGCACTGGCACTAAGAATAAGCTGTTGTGTTTCAATTGTAAGAGGGAGGACGGCTTTATAAGAGCAGCTTAAAAAAAAAGTCTCAACCTGTTACCTAAGAACTGCATTTTCCAATGACTGCAGCAATGTGCACAAAAGCATTCCTGCCATTGCCCTGGCAGATCGCCTGGTTGAAAGCTGGAGCCATGCACAATCAGTGAAAAGCAGAGAGCACACCTTATGAGTTATTGCTCTTACTAGTCTAGTGCATGGCTCACCTATTTTCCTTAACAGTGCAGGCCCTTTATACTATGTATTTCATATGTGCATGAAGCAGTATCTGCGTTTGGAAGGCTACAGAATGGACATTAGAGGACAAAAAGCACACATAAAGGGGTGTTAAACACAAAAATGTGATACTTACCCTGGTAATTGGAAGCCTCTGGGTGGTCCAGAGGCTTCCTGGAACCTGGTAGAGCCCAATTATTCAGCACAGGGACCCTCTTCATCTTCTGGCTGTGCGCACAGCCGTGGACGAGTACATCCAGACTGAGCATACACATGTAAGGTCTGTGCATGTGCAGTAAAACAAAGCCGCTTGTGCACAGCCTTTTTCCTCAGGGCACAAGCACTTAAGGGGCCCATACACTGGTCGATTTCAGACATCAATCGATCAATAGATTCTATAGAATCGATCGATCAGAAATCGATTCTATCAAATTCCCCATTTGGTCAATTTGTGGCCAATTTCGATCGATTTGATCTATCTGACAGGATAGAAAATGTAGATCGATCTGCTGCTGACAGCAGTTCGGTGGCCCATAGATTTGCATTGGATCTAATGGTCCAATAAATACATTTAGATCTATTTTAAATATGTTCCTAGTGTGTGGCACACATCAGATAGATTCCTATCAGATTCGACTTGACAGGCATCTGATGGTCGAATCTGCTGCAAATCTAAAAGTGTACGGCCACCTTTAGTTCTACTGGGTATGAGTGGACCTTCTTTGCACACGCCCAGTCAGGATGCACTCATACATGCCCATGAAGCTGGCAGGAAGAAACTGATTTGACTGGTGCAATTGAAATGGGTAAAGAGGAGCCATTCGCTGGAACGATGAGCTCTACCAAGATGTGGAAGACTGATGCACCGTTAAGAGGCTTTCCACTACTGAGGTAAGTATCTATTTTTTTAATTGCTTCAGGTGTACTTTAAATATGGTTCTTATGTTTGATGCAGAAATCAGTGTTGTCTTGTATTGCCTGGCTTTGTTCAAAGTCCCTAGTTCCCGGCACTGGTGGGAATCGCCTGATTCGTCGAGCCTCCAATGACATCCTGTAGCTTCTGGCGGCTTTCCGCATTGGGTCGGACGCAGCTAGGAGTTATAGGACATAGCTGGATGCTTTGTGATTATTTTATGGTTTTATGGCTGGCAAACCCCTCCCCCCCCCCCAAAAAAAAAAACAGACCCTGTTATCCCCTCAGGCATGCTGGTCAGTCCAGACTTCAATTTGTCTGAGTTCTGGATAGCGGGGACTTTGCTGTACCCAGATTAATGTGTACATTTTAACACCCAGCTTTAAAGGGAACCCGATCTTAAGGTGGCCATACATGGTACAATTTTTCAATTAGATATTTTAGTTCGATTATTCTGTTAGATCGAATATAAAGATTTTTCCAGCATGTCCGATCATTTTTCCCGAAAAAACGGGATAATCGTTCGAATTTCTTGATCGAAAAAAAAAATATTTTCAACTTTCATTCAATTCGATCATTTAGATCGAATAAACGGGAAAATCGAACATTTTTATTGTATCGTGTATGGGCACCATTAGAGGGATATGGAGGCTGCTATATTTATTTCCTTAAAACAATGCTAGTTTTAAATGAAAGTAGATTAGTGCACTACCCCAACACTTATATTACCTAACCACTTAGCGTGCTGCACTTTAGGTAATGTCACTCAAACATCCACAGTATAATTAAATTATATAGTAAGTGCGCTGCTATTCAAACCAACAGTCCTTAGTATGCAGAGTCAATTCCAACTGTGAAGGTCATAGAAAGTCCAACAACTTCAGCTTTTCATCCAACCGAACCTCAGGGATAGAAAAACTCTCATTGCACAAATATAAGAACTCTAAGGGCTCGTTTCCACTAGAGCGAATCTGCGTTTCCTGCATGCACATTCGCTCAACCAATACAAGTGGATGGCGCCGTTTCCACTTGTCAGGAATTCTGTGCGGCTCGCTATGCAGAAAAAATCTGCACAGCAGAGCCAGCAGAATTCGCACGCCGCACACCCGCACGCAAATCGTCGGTCATGTAACTAAATAGGAAAACCGCAAGCACTTGAGTCTTGCGGTTTTCCCGGCGTTTCCGCGCGCGATTTCATGAAAAAACCCATGTCAATGCTTGCCGGCATTGACATGGTTAAAATCGCGTTGTTAAAATCGCGAACGATTCCGCGTGAAAATCCGAATGAAAACGTCAACGAATCCGAAACCGTATGCGGATTCGTTGACGCGTTTTCTGCGAGCAAATCTCGCCGCACAAGTGGAAACATACCCTAATAGTCCAGTCCCACTCCCGACCAAGATACAGAGCACCGTGTGTTTTCTTAGTGGTTAACACCAAGGTTTGTGTGCAAACACTACACCACCATTCAGGTCCTGCTCACCTTTTGTGGTAGCTGCCCAGACCTACAGACAGCACCACACATCTATACTGATACTGTATGTCGCTTCACTCTGCTTCACTGGTGTTGCTGATGAGATCCGTTTCTGGTGTATGGGGCTTTCGGAGCTGTCTGTGGTTTGGGGCAGCAACGGTACCAGGTGAGCAAGGCCCCTGGAGGTTGGGGAGCACTGGGTGGTGACCCCATAATTGTAAAGTCACAGTGAATAAATAGGTTTTTAGGATCCTACAACCACATTAATCTTGATATAAGCAATCTGTGCTATGATACGGTGTTTATATTCCTTTCTATGACGTGTATGGGTTGAGAGCAACACCAATGAAGCATACTTAGGCCCCGTTCACACTTGTGGTTTTTTAAAAACCGGAACGGATGTCCGGACCGCACCGGATCCGGACCGGATCCGTACGGTTCCTATCCGGATCCGGTCCGTTTGCATCCGTTTTCCGTGCGGTATGAACACGGTTGCGGTCCGGATCCGTTTGAGATAACAAGCTGTATAATAATACCTGGGGTCTGGGAGGTCGGCAGAAGCTCTGGGGTCGTTGTAGGGCCTCACCTCCTCGTTATCAGACGTATCGGACATGTTGCTGCCGGGGAGCTCCAGCGTGAGGTCGCTGCTGCTCCACTCTGTGGGCGCTGGGCCCATGTGTCCCCGTCCAGGATGGCCGCTGTAGCATGGAGGAAGCATGGGAGGTGGGGTGGAGCGTCCGTTTTTTACGGCCAGTGTGTTGTGCGCTCTCCGGTTCTCATTGGTTTGTATTGGCCGGATGCAACAGTCCGGCTCCGCTCCGGATACGTCTGCCGGAGGAGCCGGACCAAAAAATAGCGCATGTTGGATCTTACGCCGGAGTCCGGATCCGGTCCGGCCGGAACGGACGCATGTGAACGGACGCATAGACTTTCATTGCTGTGCCGTGCGTCCGTTCCGTCCGTTGCGCATGCGGTCCGGCTCCGGCACGGCGATTCCGGACGGCGACCGCCAATGTGAACCGGGCCTAAAGCAGAGTGAAGCAACATATCAGTATAGGTGTGTAGTGCTGTCTATGGGTCTGGGCAGCTACCACAAAAGGTGAGCAGGACCTGAATGGTGGTGTAGTGTTTGCACACCAACCTTGGTGTTAACCACTAAGAAAACACACGGTGCTCTGTATCTTGGTCGGGACTGGACTATTAGAGTTCTTATCAGAGCCTGGCCGAGGCAGAGGCTGGCGAGGCGCCAGCCTCTGAGCGCAGTGCCTCAAGGGCGCATTCCTCTCCACTCTCCCCGCTGGCCTGTTCCTGTCTCTGAAGTATTTGCAGTGGCGCACAGTTTGCCCGCTGCCAATCAATTGCCATCTGATTCCCAGAGCTGTGCCCCCTTCCCTGTAGCTGGTGTTTGGGTGCTTTTGAGGGACGGCTGTCTCGGGTTGTCTCACAGCTGATTGGCCCGCGGCTTCCGTCTACCCACAACTTCCGGCTTGCCTCCTCTCACGGAAGTGAAGTCTCCGCTGCTGCCCAGCAACTTGAAGGAGAAAGAAGCCGCCAGCTGGAGGTAAGATGCGCTTGTTTTGAAAAGATCCTGTTGTGTTCAGCACACAAGAGTAGCTTTCTGCACCAGGAGACCATGCAGCAGGTAGAAACAGTCCCGGAGCAGAAAGCCAAAACCCTCATTCTCCCCAGCTTGTCCGGGAAAAGCTGCTGACATCGGAATGTATTTACATTTGAAGTTCACAGTGTTTATTTTACTTGAGGGGGGGAGGTCTGTCAGTTTAATAAAGGGGCCCATACACCTAACGATTTTCCCGCCGATATACAGCAGCTGTGAAATCGTTGCGCAAACGCAAACGATTGATTTCCGTCCGACATCAATCGTTCCCATCGAGCCGTCCGTGCGGCAGATTTTGCTCGATCGCCTGCGGGTCGGGAGTGCGTCGATACCGGCATCTGAATGCCCAACGACCGACGCAATACAGTGGCAATACATTACCTGCTCCGGACGGCACGAGTCCTCCTGGTCACCGCTGTCTCTTCTCCGCTGGGCTGCAGCTTCACTGAACTTCCAGTGAAGCCAGCCAGTCCGGAACCCAGCAGAGAAGAAGACAGCAGTGACAGCGGGGACTCGCGCCGGCCGGATCAGGTAATGTATAGCTGGCGGGGGGGGGGGGGGGGGAGGCAGCGGCAGCACCACCACAGCCGGGACCTACCACCCATTTTCTGCGCCAACTGAAGCGATTGCCTCCCATCCTCTCGCAGAATTGATCTCTGCACTGCGTGGCAGCACCTTGCCAGCCTCAGTGACCGGCCTCCAGGACCTTCCGCACCACTTTCAGCAGCTGTGGATCCTGCCAGGCCTGCCCTGTGCCATCCATGGTGAGTCCCTCTGCTGCTCACTTCCTATGGTGGATCCACTGTCTTGTCCCTGCCCTCTGCCTGCTTCACATCTACTGCCACTCATACAGTGCTGTGCTGCCTGCTTTGCTTTACCACCTACATGTACCCTATACTGTGCTGTGCTGCCTGCCTGCCCCTTACCATCACCCGGGGCCTACCACCTATTTGTGCCCTGCCTGCCTCACACCATCATCCGGGGCCCACCACCCTGCCTGCCCCTGACCATCGCCCGGGACCTACCACCCATTTGTGCCCTGTACTGTGCCCTGCCTGCCTTATACCATCATCCGGGCCCACCACTCATTTGTTCCCGTACTGTGCCCTGCCTGCCTCATACCATCACCTGGGCCCACCCACCACCCATCTGTGCTCTGCCTGCCTCATACCATCATCCGGGCCCACCACCCATTTGTGCCCTGTACTGTGCCCTGCCTGACTCACACCATCATCCGGGCCCACCACCCATTTGTGCCCTGTACTGTGCTGTGCTGCCTGCCTGCCCCATACCATTACCCGGGCCTTCCACCCACTTATGCCCTATACTGTGCTGTGCTGCCTGCCTGCCTTATACCATTACCTGGGCCTACCACCTTCCACGGAGGCACCTGTACCATGTGCACGGATCGGCCACAAAATTCTGCCACCCTGTCTAGAGAGGCCCTCCTCAAATTGGAACCCCTGGACCAGGAGAGGACTGGGACCTTTTGGCCTGGGGGGAAAACACAAACTAGAGGCCCGTTTTCACGGAAGCCGAAGCCCAAATTACATCCCACATACGCCCCACATGCTATACACTGGTAGTCACATGGGGCGCTAATGCAGAAATACAGCAAGGACACTCGAGGGACAGTGTGACAGGTTAATTATAAATGCACAGGCACCGTGGGGCACATAATACATTTGGAGCAATGTCAGGTTTTGGATAGGCACACCTTGCCGTGTTTCTGTAGTCGGGTGCTCAGCCTTGATGCAGAAGCAGCATCAGTCCAATACAAGCAATTCAAGGTTGGCTGGCACACCAGTTCAAAGTTCCAAGCAGTTTTATTGTATGCACAACATGACAATTGTTTCGGGGCCACGGAGGGTCCCCTTCATCAGATAAAAAACAGACTGCACTTTATCTGATGAAGGGGACCCTCCGTGGCCCCGAAACAATTGTCATGTTGTGCATACAATAAAACTGCTTGGAACTTTGAACTGGTGTGCCAGCCGACCTTGAATTGCTTATAATACATTTGTAGGGACAACGGCCAGGGTTTCCATCGCGTTCATCATTTGTGATTATCGTACTTGATCAAGCACATCGGCCCGAGATTTCCCAGCATCTCAGATCGATACTTTCAACTAATTTCCACCCAAAATCAGTCGAATCGTTGATTGGACATGCTTGTGGCAGTACAGATTTTCATCCAATTTGATAATCATTATCGAAACGGTTGGTGGTTCGGCCAGCCCTAAATCATTAAATGGGAGGCAGCCTGGAGGGAAATCTCCCCCCTTCCCCCCTGGCCAGTCCTCCCCTGCCCTGGACACCCCCAAGACTTCATGGGGCTCCGCCCTGTGGGTTGGCTGCCCCCCAACCGTCCCGGATTAGTCGGGATTCTCCCGATTTGGGGGGGCTCTCCCGCTATCCCGGGAAGCCCCCCTTAAGTCCTGGCCGGTTGGGGAGAGAAGAGATGACAGAAATGATCGAGGCGCCAGCCGCGCTAATAAGGGATGCAGGAGCCTGCTTTATTCCTCCCTCCCTCTCTCCCTCTGAGTGCCCCCACCTGCTGTGAATGTCCCCCCCCCCCCCCCGTAGGCAGTGTGTGCGCAGCAGAGCGGAGCGGTAGGTCCTCTTACCGCAGATCCATGCGCACCAGCAACTAGTCTCCTGCTTCCTATGACGTCATGGTAAACAGGAAGCAGGAGGCTAGTTGCCGGTGCGCATGGATTGCGGTAAGAGGACCTACCGCTTCGCTCTGCTCCGCACACACTGCCTACAGGGGGGGACACATTCACAGCAGGTGGGGGCATTCAGAGGAAGGGAGGGAGGAATAAAGCAGGCTCCCGCATCCCTTATTAGCGCGGCTGGCGCCTCGATCATTTTCTTCCTGTCTTCTCTCCCCAGGGCAATCTCCTCACACACAGGGGCACCTTCCTCCCCACCCACGGATATTCTCCCCCCTCCACTGATGACCCCCCCACCCACTGGCACCCTCCTCCTACCCACTGACACCCTCCTCCTACCCACTGGCACCCTCCTCCCCACCCAGTGTCACCCTCCTTTCCACCCACAGGTACCCTCCTCCCCACCCACTGGCACCCTCCTCCTACCCACTGGCACCCTCCTCCTACCCACTGGCACCTTTCTCCCCCACCCAGTGTCACCCTCCTTTCCACCCACAGGTACCCTCCTCCCCACCCACTGGCACCCTCCTCCTACCCTCTGACACCCTCCTCCTACCCACTGGCACCCTCCTCCCCACCCAGTGTCACCCTCCTTTCCACCCACAGGTACCCTCCTCCCCACCCACTGGCACCCTCCTCCTACCCACTGACACCCTCCTCCTACCCACTGGCACCTTTCTCCCCCACCCAGTGTCACCCTCCTTTCCACCCACAGGTACCCTCCTCCCCACCCAGTGTCACCCTCCTCCTTCCCACTGACACCCTCTCCTACCCACTGGCACCCTCCTCCCCACCCAGTGTCACCCTCCTTTCCACCCACAGGTACCCTCCTCCCCACCCAGTGTCACCCTCCTCCTTCCCACTGACACCCTCCTCCTACCCACTGGCACCCTCCTCCCCACCCAGTGTCACCCTCCTTTCCCCCCACAGGTACCCTCCTCCCCACCCAATGTCACCCTTCTACCCACTAACACCCTCCTCCTACCCACTGTCACCTCCCCCCCCCCACCCACTGGCACCCCCCTTTCCACCCAGTGTCACCCTCTCCAACCCACTGGCACCCTCCTCCGCAAACTCATTCCTCCCATTGTCACCCTCCTGCAAAAGCAGGGGTGTGGCTTAAGGCCGCACAGGGGGCGTGGCTTAAGTGTCCCTCTTTCCCATCTTCAAATGTTGGGAGGTATGCTGTCACCACCCACGCCAAATACCTCGTCTCCAAGCCCGCTACGAACAAACGCCGCCACAGAGGTAGGAGGGCGGGGGCCCAAGTCCGACTCAAAAGAAAAGGTCTGCGCACTCCCGTCCCTGCCATCCTATTAGCAAACGTCTGCTCACTCCCCAACAAACTAGACGAGCTGCTCCTTCTACTAGGTAGCAAACCCCAGATCGGCAATAACACCCCTGTCCTCTGTTTTACTGAGACCTGGCTGAGTGACAGCACCCCCGACAATTCCCTTCATGTACCAGGCTACAACCTCCTCAGAGCAGACCGTGACGTATCCCTCTCTGGGAAAACGAGAGGGGGGGAGGCATCTGCTTTTACATCAACACCTCCTGGTGCTCCAACATCACCACTCTCAACAAAACCTGCACCTCCGATGTCGAGTTTCTGGCCGTAAACTGCAGGCCCCAGTACTCCCCCAGGGAGTTCTCTTCCCTTGTCATTGTTGGAGTCTACATCCCTCCCGACGCATGTTCCAAGCCGGCCTTGCAAACCCTCAGAAACTGTATCTCGCGGTGGGAAACTGCCCTGCCGGAGTGCCTGTTCATCATCCTGGGTGACTTTAACAAGGCGAGCCTACGACATGAGATGCCCCGCTACAAGCAGCACATAACCTGCCCTACCAGATACTGTAACACCCTGGACCACTGCTACACGGTCCATAAGAACGCTTACAAGGCCTCCCAAGGTGCTCCCCTGGGGAACTCTGACCATAATACAATCCACCTGATTCCCACTTACAGGAGGCTTCTGGAGACTTCTAAGCCTACCATCAAAACCATAAAAAAATGGACAGCCGAGGCAAAACTGGAGCTCCAGGCTTATTTTGATACCACCGACTGGTCGACCCTTGAGGCACCCTCCCTTGATGTATGGGCCGAAAACGTCACCTCCTACATCAGCTTCTGTGAGGAAACGTGCATACCATCCAAGACCTTCAGGGTCTTCCCCAATAACAAGCCCTGGTTCAATGGCAAGCTTCGCCGACTTCGGAAACGCAAGGAGGAAGCGCATAGGTCCGGCTCACCTGAGGAGTACAGGGAGGCCAGGTACACCCTGAAAAGAGAGCTGTGATCAGCAAAGAGGGCTTACTCCGAGAAGCTGGGGTTCTGCCTCCAGTCAAACAACATACGGGAGGTATGGAAGGGCCTGAGGGTAGCCACGAACTTCAAACCCGTTCCTCGGCCTGTGAGGCTGTGACCCCAAGCCTTTGACTGGCGGAGGAGCTCAATGAGTTCTACTGCAGGTTCGAGCGACAACCCGACCAGCGCACAGACCAAACAGCCACGGCTAAGGTGACCCCCCCACGGGTGAATCCGGCACCCCGGCTCCTGCTGTCATCCATGAAATTTGCGGACGACACCACCATCATCGGCCTAATTGGCAGCAACAGAGAGCATGAATACCGCAGCAAAGTCGAGAGCATCTGCAACTGGTGCAGAGACAACAACCTTGTACTCAACACAGCTAAGACGGTTGAATTAGTTGTAGACTTCAGGAGGAATCCTCCCCCCCTCCCACCTGTCCTCATTGGGGGAACCGAAGTCTCTAGGGTGTCATCTGTACGGTTCCTCGGCACGACCCTCACAAACAACCTGAAATGGGGGCAAAACACCATCAGAATTCAGAAGAAATCTCAGCAGAGGTTATTCTTCCTGCGCCAACTGAAGCGATTCGGCATGCCCCGGAAACTGCTAACCAGCTTCTATACTGCCACCATAGAATCCATCCTCTGCTCCTCAGTCATTGTCTGGTACGCGGGCGCAACGGCCAGCGACAAACACAAACTGCAGAGGGTCATAACTGACGCAGAGAAGATCATCGGGTCTCCTCTTCCACCTCTTGATTTACTCCACTCCGCTAGGTTGAAGAAGATAGCCACCATGATCTCCCGGGACCCCTCCCACCCAGGCAGTCGCTCCTTCGAGCTCTTCCCGTTGGGCCGCCGCTACAGGACCTTAACATCCAAAACCACCAGGCGGGAAAACTCCTTCTTCCCCCAAGCGGTTCAGCTGCTCAACTCCAACCTTCCCCATCGAGGCCCGCCTACTAGCATGCCCTAGCGGGGTCGGTCGGCCAGTGCTCGCCGTCTGCCTGCCCTGGTTCCCAATGCCCAGGATGCGTTGGGGGGTGTCTTTGTCATCATTGTCGTTGTTGGCATTATTTCTCATCACCTTTACGATGCCTTGGGACTGTTATACAAGAAGGACATATCTATACCACTACTGTAGTTTGTAACCTGTATACATTGTTAATTGTATGTGCTGTGCGTCTGTCCTCATAATATGTCTATGCCATGTGTACCATAAGCAATTCTGAGTATGGCTCTGCTATACTTGGCGAAATAAAGTGATTCTGATTCTGAGTTTCATGCTGAAATCGATTCACAATCTGTTTGCAGTAAAGGCAGCCTTACGATCCCTCTCTGATCAGATTCGATCAGAGAGGGATCTATCTGTTGGTCGAATCTGATGGCAAATCGACCAGTGTATGGCCACCTTAAGGAATACCAATTTGATTACTATCTCTAGCTGATCGCAAAATGCTACATTCAGTAAGGACTGATGGAAACCATTAAATCCGTTTACAGCATGATTTTCTCCCAGATGTAGTCATCCTCCTGCTGCTGAGATTTCGGTGTGATTAAGCTCTTATACTTTGCATAGGAGCTCAACTATGGTCATGGAAATTAGGAAGAAATGCGATCACAGTGGGAATGTGATCACGTTTCTAAGTGGACAAGAGCCCTGAGGGCTCATTCACACTATGTGCATTGCTTTCAGTAACGACTCACTGCATATAATGTGAGATGCTTCACAGTACAGTGAGCTTTTGCGAGCATTGCATTGTAATGCAGCAGGAAACCTCTTGGCACACTACGCATGTGTTTCCCATCGAGCTCAAACATGTCAAGGCTGCCGATGTTAAGTTGTAGAGCATTCTGCAAGTCTGTAAGAAACGCATGCAGGAAATTGCGTTCGTGCATGTATTGTGAATGAGCCCTTAGGGCCAATCTACACATGCGTTTTTAAAAATGCAGATAACAACACATCCAAAAATGCATTTTTAATGTGTTTTTAAATGCATTTTTACGGCAATACCTTGCCTACCAGGGCTGGGCCAAAGCAGAGGCTAGAGGGGGTGTCAGGGGATTGAAAGGGGGGGGGGGGGGAAGCACTTTTGAGTCTCAGCCTCTGTTGCTGGAAAACCTTGTCCCGGCACTGGTTCTTATATTTGAGCAATGAGAGTTTTATCTGTTCTTCTATCCCTGAGGTTCAGTTGAATGAAAAGCTGAAGTTGTTAGACTTTTTTATGGCCTTCACAGTCGGAATTGAGTCTGCATACTAAGAACTGTTGGTTTGAATAGCAGCGCACTTACTATATTATTTATTTAAACAATTTTAGTTGCCTGGCAGCACATCCTAAAAACTAGTGACTGAGACATAACCTTGGAACAAGCATTTGGTTAAGCCAGTAAAACCTGAGTCGGAGTACCTGATCTGCTTCACGCTTGTTCAGTGTATATGGCTAAAAGTATTAGAGAAACGATATGAGGAGGAGAGCCAGGCAACTGGTATTGATTAAAGGGAAATAAATATAGCAGCCGCCATATCCCTCTCACCTTGGGTTCCCTTTAATACAAGGGGCTTGATGTACAAAGCAATGGTTATATTGCTCTGTGCAGGCAGCACACAACAGTTTTGCCAGTAATATCGATGCTGTTACCGCTCCCCTACCTGACCAGAAATCATATGGAGCACAGTGCAAGCTGGTCAGGCAGAGGAGTGGTAACAGCACCAGAACTACAGGCTCTAAGCGCAAAGTCCTGCCTCTGTAATCATCGCGGCTGCAGGCACTTGCCTGAGCCGATCATCCTGCAAAGTCTGCTGGCTCTATGGGACTTCACTCCAGGCAGGAGGGGTAAGCTGCAGCGCGGTTTGAATAAAACGATTAAAAGCATTTTAAATAACTTTATCGGCATCTCTGTGCGCCATTATTCATCCCACGCCATTTTTCACTGTACCACAGGTGTGGTGTACCACCATGCAGCCGCTGCATTTCCTCATCTCAGAAAGTTGAGTGATACGAAAAACTTAAAAATATATAAACACCGGTATACTATAATTCTACTCACATTTTCCAATATTTTGCATAAAGCACCGTAATGCTAGGTACACACGATGAGATTTTCTGGCAGATTTACTGTCAGATCAATTATTTCCAACATGTCCGATCTGATTTCTGATCAATTTCCTACAGTTTTTAGAGATGTCCCGAACCGTTCGCGGGCGAATCTCTATGGGCACTGTACTACTTCCGGGTCGCTATGACCCGGAGTCGTACGCCTGCGTTGGCCCGGCAGTGCAAGTCTTTGATCACGCGCCTGTTGCCAGGCACTCTCTGCGCATGAGCGTGACGTCACGCACGTGCGCAGAAAGTGCCCGGAAACAAGAGCGCGATCTAGGACACGCACCGCCAGGCCAGCGCAGGCGTACTACTCCGGGTCGCTATGGGTACAAGGGTGAGATTTTCGCTGGCAAACTGTTCGGGAACTGTTCCTCGACATCTCTAACAGTTTTCTGTTCGCTTCCATCGGAAATGGATCAGAATATAATTGGAAATCAATCTGAAATCAGATCGGACATAAATGTGCCAGAAAATTTCGTACCTACCTAGCATAAAAGAGGTCAGCAGCAGGGCCGGCGCTACCATAGAGGCAAAGGAGGCAATTGCGCCAGGGCCCCAGAGCCTGTAGGGGCCTCCAGTGGGTACAAGAGGATTTTTTTTTTTCAAATAGACCTTATAGTTTTTGAGAAAATCGATTTTAAAGTTTCAAAGGAAAAAAATACACATTTAAAAACCCACCAACTTTCATGGTTAATAGCAAATTCACCTTAAATGCTAGAAACCCCAAAGTTGCAGGATATGTTAAGGAGATCATTGGAAATAAGATGAATTTTTTTTTTTCAAAAAGACCTTATAGTTTTTGAGAAAATCGATTTTAAAATTTCGAAGGAAAAAAGTATACTTTTAAATGCCTCCTGAAACTTTTTAACCGCTTGTCTCCATGCAGGCTGGGATAGCCAGAATGTGGAGCTCCGACTGATTCAGGTTTTACACCCCGACTATACCAGCTGCAAAAAGGTCCCTCAATGCTGATTTTTGTTCCGGGGTATCTGTTGGGGGGGGGGGGGGGGGCAGGTTTATTTTGCCCTGGGCCCCATTGTTGCACAGGTGTTCCAACATTTTAGCATACCCGACAGAATAGCATACAATTGCTACTGAGCATGTGAAAAGTCATGCAGGGCAGACATTAACCCCATAATACCCATCAGCAGCATTAACCTTTTCAACCCCAGTTACCTGCCTGTGTGAACACCGGCCCTGGTCAGCAGTGCACTACAAAGCAATCAAGATTAATTGAATTGCCTAAAGCCTGCATTGTTTGCAGCATACAAAGAAAATTCAACACCCAGCCATTCGCTCAATGCTTTTATACATCCTGGAGACAGAAAAACACTCTGCATACAGTATACGTATTTTAACATACGAATAAAAAAGTCAGTACAATACAAAAGGCATCCACTGAATGCTGCTATTTTCCAGGAGCAGCACCCATTCACTCCTGCCCCGTCCTATCAACTCTATGATTCAGCAAGGAACACGCCTCAGTATCGGCGAGTCCCAATCACATATCGCAGCGTGGGTGGAGCCCTTGCTTTGGCCAATGGGTGGAACGCCATTTCGGAGGGCGGGGTAAGAGCCTAGTGGTCGTGGTCGCGTGTGGTTGCTAGTTTGTTTCTTTCTGTTTACGTTTGCTGACCAAGATGGCTGTGGAAGAACTGATCGCGCTGGAGAAGTGTCTCGGCTTGAAGTCAGGGAAATACAGCAGCCGAGCTCAGGGGAACGGCCAGGTAATTGGTGGACGTGATATATGTCATTTCAGATGCCATGGTTAGTGAATAAGGTGCTCGAATCAGAAGCGTTGCCCAGTTCCTATCAATAATTGCAGAGGGTTGCCCTTTAAGTGGGCAGTATCTCTCGCACATGGGATTTCTGGATGTGTCTAACACGTGCGCCTTGCTAGTACTGTGTAACGTCTAATCGATATATTTATCCTGTAGTAAAGGCAGCTGCTAGCTATAAATAGTTCCCGAGTGTGCTGTGCTGCTGATGCAACAACCGGCTGGTCTTGGCTGTTCAAAGAAACATTCTAGCTTGGAACTTGAGCAAGTAGTTCCTGTAAAATCCTCTGGGAATCTCCGACTTAGATTTTACTGAATCAAAAATATACCAGTTATTTGTTTATAAAATACTTTGCACATATACTATTACTGTTTAATTAAATACGCCATGTTTAATTAACACAGTATAGATGGGCACTTGTTACATTAGAATCAATGGAATAAGCTATGCCTAGCGAGCGCACAGCACAATGCGCTGTGAAGAGCATACAGTAATGTCCCTAGTGTGAACGAGGCCTTATGCTGGCCATGAGAGAAAGGTAACAACACAGTGCATTTGCAGCATGGTATGTATGTGGCTGTGTAACTGCAGGTCAGACAAAAGTATCTATGCTGACCACCTGTTCGCTGCTGGAAGAACCTACAACAGGCATGCTGGACAAAGAAAACAGTGACCTGGTCTAGTTAATCACATTTTCTTTCAGGGTTTAGACACAGTATTACACACTGATTTGCCAAAACAGTAACATCCTCTGGTTAATATTGTCAGTCTCCTTTTCTGCTGTGAAAATAGCTCTGTCCTGTGACAAAAGACAATCGCACCAGATTTTTAATCCAGATCCAGCGAAGTAGAGGCTCTGTGTATCATACTTAACTTTTTTTTGCAAATGAGCTGCAACAATCTGATACCCAAAGGTAAAATTTGCATGATCTGAAAGAAAATATGATTTCCCAGACCAGGTCACCTTCTGTTTTCTTTTTCCAGTTCTGATCCCAGCATGTAGGTACTTTCAGCAGTGAACAGGGGTCAGCGTGGAATCTTACCTGCAGCTACACAGCCATATACATACCATGCTGCAACGCACTGTGTTCTGTTGCCTTTCTCTCATGGTCAAAATAGGGCCTCGGTCACACTAGGGGCGTTGCTGTACGCTTTTCACAATGCATTGTGCTGTGCGCTTTGCTAGGTAAAACTTTTCCATTGATTGTAACAAGTTCCCATCTATACGCTGTATTACAGGTACTTTCCGCTTGAGAAACCTAGCGTTGCATGCATTTTCAAATGAAAACAAATCTTTGACAACTGCTACATCAAACACGCTTAACAAGAACACGTTTAAGCGCACACGTTCGATTTAAAAAAGCACACTGAAATGTGTTACGAAACCTGCATCAATGCTTATGTGGTTTTGTATCATGCGCTTTGATATGTTTCTGAACACACCCAATGTAAACGAGGCCTTAACTGGGACAAACTGCTCCTCTGGTTTACCTCAGCGAGTCTGTTTCATTTTTGTTGACTGGCTGTGCGCACTCGATCACACTCTCGCCGACGGGAGTGTCCTGCGCATGCACAGGGTGAGAAAATCTCATTTTGCTTGGGACGCTTGAGCCACCGGGAGCGTGATCAAGGCTGCACAGGCGCAGTGCCCATTGACTGGCTAGTCGGCAAAAATGAAAATGACTCGCTACGGTGGACCAGAGGATCAGTTTGTCCCAGCTTGGGCAGGGGGCGGCTAATTGAAGCCCCAGTAAGTGAAACTTTGGGGTCAGTTTAGGTTCACATTTAAGCTCCCTGGCGGTATTATTTCTGGATTTTAGAGTCTTTTCTGAATGTTTTGGACCCTAAATCCAGGAAAAAATCATGCCAGCAGCAGCCCCAGCACTCTCTTACCTCCCTGGGCTCCAGCGCTGCAATTTTCCCTCTGTCCTCCGGGTTGCGCTGTAAGTCTGTAGTGAGATCATTGATGGAGATCTCACCAGAGTGATTCAGAGCCTCCGTGGAGAGGAAGTAGAATGCTTTCCTGCGCCTGGATCCCCCGGCAGGTGAGTAAAAACGCCTGCTGCGCTCCATTGCTCTGCATTGAGCTCCCGGCGGCTAGCCCGAGCATAGATCAGGATTACCGCCAGGGAGGTTAAAGCAGACCGGAACTCAGAACTTCCTCTCTGCTATAAAAGATATGCATCAGCATAATAACCTTTAAAGAAAAACATTTCTTTGTTACAGCTGATACAAATCCTGAAATACATCTGCACTGTTTCTACTTCCTGCTTTCACGGAAGCAGACATATTGTTAACATCCCGTGTGGGCCGGATTTACTATAAGGCACTGTAGGCACATGCCTACAAGTGCCTGATGATGGAAAGGCAGTTCACTCCCCAAGCCCCTCCCACCAGAGTCCTGATGAGGGTAAATGAGAGGATACTCACCCAGCTCTCTACATTCCACTGATGAGATCTCCATTCAGTTGGGGACACCTCTAGCAACTTAATACTGAGGGTATACCTGGCTACCTAATATTAAGGGGCACCTGTGGCTATAGGGAAGTAAGGGAGAAGTGACAGCTGGGTCAGCCAACACATTTGTGGTGTAGTTCAGAAGGGGGGGAGGTTGTAGGTTCATGGAGGGTGAAGTCTGAAGGTGCCTACACACGTCGTGTTTTTCCAAATGACCGGTCGTTTGCACGTCTGAACGAATCGGGCGTGTGTACAAACGTTCGTTCAGCTGATAACGCTGGTTTTGACGGTTCCGCTTGGCGGATCGGTCAAATCCAGTCTTATCAGCTGAACGACCGTATGTACACATGCCCAATTTGACGTTCAAACCACCGGTCGTTTGGAAAAATCCAACGTGTGTATGTGCCTTAATGTGCCAGGACACCTGTGCCTATAGACTCCTATGATGTAAATCTGGGCCTGCATCCTGTGCTTTCAAATGAGCTTATCTGCAATCTCTGCTGTTAGTCATGTGACACGGGAGAGATCAGACTACAACTTGTGATTAGGTACAAATGAGGAGGAATTAGACAGGGCAAACTCTTTAAATACATACAGGGTGCATTTCTCTGTTTTCCTCCTGTCCTGTGCAAGAGTTCGGGTCCACTTTACCTTTTTCTTAATTACATACTTTATTGCTGCTTGATATTGAGGATGGCGTTTCACTTTATTTAATGATCAATTTCTTCACATGCAGGTTCCTGTGCTTCAGACCAACGATGGTCCCAGCTTGGTGGGATTTGCCACCATTGCAACGCATTTAGTTACAGAGGCCAAAAAAGATGCCCTCCTTGGTGTTTCAATTGAAGAAAAGTCAATTGTACAACAGTGGTTGGAATATAGGATTACAGAGATAGATCGAATATCTTCCAAAGAAGATGTAAAAACTATTCTAAAGGTTAGTGAGTAACTTGGGGTTTTTTTTTGTTTTCATGTGTAAAGTCTTGTTTTTATTTTTGTGGTTGGTGATTTGAACGTATTGAACTTTTCAGTAAAGGTGCCCATACACTCGTCAGATTGGCAGCAGATAGATAAGAAATGCATCTGATGGTCTATCTGATGCGTTTTTAGAACATTTTTTACTAGGATAGAATTCCAACAGATTTCAGTTTGAAATCTATTGAAATTCGATCTGATCGCATTTTTTTGCCATCAGATTTCCATTAAGGCCAATGCAAACTGATAAGCAATCTCTTCAGATCGACCTAAATTTTCCACCCTGCAAGTTCGATGGAAATCCATCGAAATCGATCGAAATCGGCCATCGATCGGTCGATTGGCCAACCGATTTGCGATCGATCGGGATCGATCGGTCGGCCAGAAAATCGGCTGAGTGTATGGGCTGCTTAACTTGAGCATGCATTGGATGACTGTTCTAAATGTAGATGGGTGCACACAGGTCAATTTCTCTACTCTGCTTAAAGAACAAGCGACACCCATGCTAATCTAGAAATAAAAAACACATATATAAGTAGATACATATGACTTCTACTTACATAACAGATGTATTGTGCTATCCAAGTAATGATTCCTGTGAATTTTACAAAGGAAAAGCAGAAAATCCTTTTCTAGGCAGTGGCCATCTTGCCGAGCTAATTGCTGACATATCCTCCCTGACTCGTTTTCCCCCCTCCCTTCTCTTGCTCATTGTGTATTCATTAGCTGCCTTCCTCCCAGAGTCTTTTTTTAATTTATTTTATTTACACATCCAATCACTGAGTCACCTCAACCTTGCTTGTAAACACAAGTGATCAGCTAGGCAGGGGAATAAATGGAAGAGGAGGAATATAATATAGATAAAAAGAACTCCGAGCATTCAAAAGAACTTCAACTTTTTGGCACCAGGGCCAGTGCTCCTAAAGTATGTGATAACTCCAAACCATAACAGCAGAAAAAGTTTTGAATGCATTATTAGCATCTTCATTACTTAACCACCTTGCCGGTTATCCCAAGCTCAGCTCGGGATAACCCCCCCCCCCCCCCAGACCCCTGCGCAGCCTGGCCAATCAGTGCCAGGCAGCGCTGAGGGGCGGATCGGGATTCCCTGTGACGTCCATGACCTCATACCGCCCCGTCGGCATGGCGTCCAGGGAGGCCCTGCAGGAAATCCCGTTCTGAATGGGATTTCCTGTTTACTCTGATCGCCGAAGGTGATCGGAGTGGGTGAGGAGGGATGCTGCCGATCAGCGGCTATCATGTAGCGAGCCCTGGGCTCGCTACATGATTTAAAAAAAGTTCTGCGCTGCCTCCTTGCCGGCGGGAATTAGACCGGCAAGGAGGTTAATACACTCAGACCAGTTGCTGTTGAAATTTGATTTTTTTATGGTGACAATACCGCTTTAAAGGTGCACTCCATACACACATTTTGCTAGGTCTAGCGCTCAGTAAGGGCCCTTTTCCACTAGCCGACATGCGTCCTACGAGATGTGCAGTCGAATCCTGGAAGCCGTGCCATGCACAGCTATGGCAGTCGCTGCCAATCGCGCGGGCAAATGCTACAATGTCATCTGAATCACAATGGTAAGTAATTCGGACGGCTGCTGCATTATCCCCTATTGCAGAGTTTCCACGCACGACTTGCCTGAGGATTAGGCTTGATTTTCGCAGCAGTGGAAACTGGCCCTAAAGCTCGTTTTTGTTTGTGTAGGCTCTGGCCACTTCTTGACCTACAGGCTGTCATTGTTATAAGCCACAATCTCTGAGGTTCAGGCTGTGCCTGCCGGTTTGCAGAATGTTTAGTAAAATGTCGCAGTTGCCCCGTCCACAAAACTTAAATCAACTCAGCTTAGCTGTTTCTGGTGACATGTTCAAAATTTAAGTCAGGAAGTTGCAAAAGCCTCATTTCACACACACAAACATTTAGCTTTTGAACTACTAAGCCATTAGATTTGTGCCTAGAGATGTGCTTTAATAAAAGGGAAATGCTCCCCAACAACCTACGTTACAATCCTGTCTAGAGGAAATGCAGTAATTTTAATTTTCTTGAACTGGGTTTGCCAGCAAGGCACATGGAAATGTTGAGCATCATTTTAAAATACAGCAGGAGAGGGGTTATGTGTTGACCATATTAAATACATTTACAATATTTTGCTGAAATGTAAATGCAAAAGTAAAGGGTGCCATACATCTAGCGATTCAACCAAGAGACAAATCTCTCTCTGATAAGCAAAAGATCTGTCATCTGCCCATACACCACAGGCAGATTCCCGATCAATTTCTTGCTGAAATCGATCCGGAATCGGCCTGGTGTGCCTTATTTGTCCACCTCGTCGCCCCGGTGCTGTCCTCTAATGAACCCCACCCCCCACCAAACAACCCCCCCAGGCACTTGTAAAGTATACATTACCTGTCCGCGGCCTGTGCTTGTCCCCCTGCTGACTTCCGGGATTCCTCCATTCTGCATACACGCGCACCTAAGTAATTACATGGGGCGCGCGTGTATAGATAGCGGAATGTGCCCGGAGCAGCAGAGGGACAAGCGAAGGCCGCAGACAGGTACTGTATACTTCAGTGGGTGCCAGGGGGGACATTTATCATTAGGGGGACGGCGTCGGGGGTTTCGTTGCGTTTGTCAATCGCCGTTCCCGCAGCGCACCCGATCGTGCAAGTCGACACAACCTCTTGCAGCATGCACGGGTGACAATGCGGACAATTTTCATCCAGAAATTGGTCGCTTTGTCCGGGCATGCACTTGGCGGTACTGATTTTCATCCAATTTGATTAGAATCAAATTCAGCGGTCGATTGGCCTCAAAGTCGCCTGAT
Source organism: Hyperolius riggenbachi (assembly GCF_040937935.1). Taxonomy (NCBI): domain Eukaryota; kingdom Metazoa; phylum Chordata; class Amphibia; order Anura; family Hyperoliidae; genus Hyperolius; species Hyperolius riggenbachi. The sequence goes on along the minus strand of NC_090650.1, from coordinate 262,188,240 downwards.
GTAGCAATAGACCCTGAATGAGCATGCAGATCACATGCTCTAAGGCCTGGTGCACGCCAGAGGAGTTTTTCTGAGCGTTTTGAGTTTTTAAATCTGCTGCTAATGTTATCCTATGTGTTTTGTAATAAACCCCATAGCATTACATTGGGAAGCGCTTTTGAAACCTCTAAAAGCTCTTCCCAATGTAATGCTATGGGTTTTTTACAAAACCTCATTGCTCCAGTGTGCACAGACACATAGGATAACATTAGCAGCAGATTTAAAAACTCAAAACGCTCATAAAAACTCCTCTGGTGTGCACCAGGCCTAACTGAAGTCTGGCTGGATTAGCAGCAAGCATGTTTCAGGTGTGTGATTTTAGAGGGGGCCAAAAAGATCACACAACTGGTATTGTTTAACCTCCCTGGCGGTTAATTTTTCTTGCCAAATGGGCAAAAACCCTTTTTTTTTTTTGTTTTTTGTTTTTTGTTTTTTTTGTTTCATGTAAAGCTACCAGAGTGGTAGCTACATGAAACACCACTAGAGGGTGCATGTGTCCCTCTAGTGCAATCGTCGCCGGCACTAATAGCAAACGAGAGCGCGTATATAACGCGTTCCCCTGTTTGGCTTCTCCTGTCGCCATGGCGACGATCGGGATGACATCATGGACGTCAGCTGACGTCAGGCGCACCCGATCCAGCCCATAGCGCTGCCCGGAACTCATTGGTCCGGGCAGCGCAGGCCTCTGGCGGGAGGGGGCCTCTTACGCCGCTGCGTGCGGGCGATCGCCGCAGAGCGGCGGCGATCAAGCTGTGCGCGCGGCTAGCAAAGTGCTGGCTGTGCGCACAGCACTTTGAATGGGGCGAATCGCCCGAATAGTGCCGGAGAAATCCTCCTGCGCGGCATAGCCCGAGCTCAGCTTGGGCTTACTGCCAGGGAGGTTAAAATGAAATAAATATGGCAGCCACCAAATGCTTCTTTGTGTATGATTTTTAGAGTCTTTAAATGCGTACTTTAAACTTAATGTCATTACTGGAGTTGTTTTCCTTACATCTGACAAGGACTACATGTAGCTGTTATGCCTATATGACTTGATCTCAGTGTTAGTAACACATTATTTAATAATGTGTTAAATATACGAAATATAATTTGTTTAAATATCGTGTTTCATTTATGACTGTAGTTTGAGGTTAAAGAAGTCTCTCCTGTGGTTGTTTTATTTAATCTTCTTTAGCATTATATCCTAAGTGGAATCGCCACAATCCCGCGGCAGAACGAGAAATAGACCTGCAAAATTCCATGACTTTGCAGGTCACAGATTCTGTTGCCCTGGGGAAGGCAGAGCTTTGCACTGTAGCTCTGCCTCCTAGCCAGTCAATCTCTGCCTCTCCTCACCCCTCTCAGTAAAAGAAGACAGAGGGGAGGGAGGAGGCGGAGATCTGCGGAGATTGATGTGAGTAAAGGCAGAGCTACAGTGTAAAGCTCTGCCTCTACCAGGGAATGTGGTTTGCAGAGCCCAGAAACTTTGCTGGGCTTTTTCTCTAGTATAAAACCCTCGTTCTGCTGTGGGATAGCGGCAAATGCACTTAGGATATTATGCTGAACAGAATTAAATAAGGGAAAAAATGAGTCTTCAGAGCCTCTTTAAGCTGCAGAAAGGAAAAAACGCTGAAATATTGCCCATTTGTTTTAATAGCGGATGTAACCGCTACCAGTGTTTGGCTTTATTACATTTCACACTGTCCATCCTTTTGTACTGGCATGCTTGATAATACTGCACAAATCCCATAGCTGTACTATGTCTGGGAGCGCTGTGTTAAGCACAAAGCACCAGGATTATCCAGTGATAAGCTTGAAGGGTATTCCAACATGTCAGATCACTTATAACTGGTACTAATTTGAATATGTTGTGGTAAACGCTGTTGGCCACATCTTGCCGTAGATAATAATAAAACTGTTCAGAGATGAAGAAAAATGATTTAGAGACACTCTGCTGTGGGCCAAATTGTACATTTTACAATGTTAAATAAAATCAGGAACTTTCTACCTCGAAGTATTTTCAGAATAGACAAACTGCTGCACATACTCCTATTATAATAATTTGTATCGAGATCAATTTAGTTTAAAGTGGACCTGAACTCAGAACTTGATCTCTGCTGTAAAAGATAAGCAACAGCATAATAACCTTTAAAGAAACATTTCTTGGTTACAGCTGATCCTACAATAAGTCTGCACTGTTTTTTTTTTTGTTGCATGCTTTCATGGAAGCAAGCATATTGTTAACATCCTGTGCTTTCAAATGAGCTTCAGTCAGCTGATACAGGGGAGAGATCCAATTACAACTTGTGATTAGACACAGACCAGGGGGAATTAGACAGACTAAAGGTGCATACCCACGTTGGATTTTTTTAAACGACTGGTCGTGTGGACGTCAAATCGGGCGTGTGTACGGTCGGTCATTCACCTGATAAGACTGGTTTTGACGGATCCCCTGGGTGGATCGTTCAAATCCAGTTTTATCAGGTGAACGACCGACCGTACACACATCCGATTTGACGTCCAAATGACCAGTCGTTTGGAAAAATCCGACGTGTGTATGCACCTTTAAGCCTCATCTACACCATACAAAATTTTTTTTTTTTTTATGTTTTTTTTGTCCGATTTTGATTCAATCCGACATGTCTGAAAACAATGGCAAATTGAATCGAATCCCGATAGGACATGTCGGATTGAATCGGACAAAAATTGTATGGTGTAGATGGGGCTTAAACTCTTAAGTACATACAATGTACAGTTCTGTTTTCCTTCTGTCCTGTGCAAGAGTTCAGGTGCACTTTAAAGGAATACTGTAATGAAAAATTTTTTAACTTACCTGGGGCTTCAAATAGAGAACACAGATTCCAGGCTTGAAACATTACTCTGTTTAAGATGGTCATAGCAAGCTTCAAACTGAGATGGGAAGATAGTCTTCTATTTCTTTGTTATAGAAATTTGCCAGCAAAAAAAAAAAATGGTCCATTGGCTTCCTGAATCCTCTTGCAGCCCACCGTTCCATTGCAAGGTCCCTGTATGCCTATTTGACTTGCGCCAGTCGAACAGGTTTCTTCCGGTGCCATGGGTAAGTGCTTCCTGGCTGGGCATGCACAAGTAAGATCCATGCATGCCCAGTAGATTGAAGCAGCTCATGCTTTTTTGCAGTCATTTGCAAAGGACAAAACTCTAGAACACTGGATACATATTGTAAATCGCAAGGATTTTTTTCCACTAGTGAAACTCAATTGTGTTCCAACCTGGCCTGATCACAAAAGCTGGTCCTGCGCTTGCATAGCCAATTCTGTGAAAATTGCGAAGCACAATCACTGACTTAAGACTAAGCTATCAATTATATTGTAAAAATTGCACTTTGTTTTGCGATTTGCAAAACAGCCTCAAGTTGATTACACATGTGCTCATTAACTTCACTTTTCCGACCCTCCCACGACTTTTCTCACCACATATAGAGTGAGTGGTACAACCCTGTATGGTACTCATACACGGAACAATAAAAATGGTACATTTTCCAGTTTGTTTGTTTTTTTAAAAAAAAAATCAGATCAGACATATTGGAAAAATCTTTATATTCGATCTAACGGAATAATCGAACTAAACGATCTAATACAAAAAAAATTGTACCATGTATAGGCACATATACTCAGATTTTTATTTTAATATTAAGCTCCATTCTCATCTTTGGAGCACTTCCATGTGATTAAATGGATCTTGACAATATTCCTTAGATATTGTCTTAAGCCACATCTACACGCGTAGATGCGGCGGCAGTGTTCCTTATCAATCGAGCCGATAAGGCCCGACAGGTCGGATCTTGCTACCGCCGATTCCCTGCTCGTTCCCCGCGAGGGGACAATGGCAGGGAATCGAGCAGAGGATAAGCGGCGCGGGGACGAGCAGGAATCGAGCGGGTATTGATTCCGACGTGCGAGCGGGGACACAGAAGAGGCGATCCGGCGGCTAACCGAGCCGCCGGATCGTCGCCTCATCTACGCGTGTAGATGAGGCTTAACTTGTTACAGAGCACCCTGTAATCAGTGTTGTATAGCCACAGAGAAGTTTTGTGCTATGCTACTGACGGATACTGTATTTGTCTCCTGATCACACAGTTCATGGTTAGATTGAATAAACAGTTTGTAGATGCACTCATCCACTTGTGCCTTAGTGTCATCAGCCAAACTGCATATTCTGCAACCAGTCACTATAGACATTCCCCATGGATAAGGCTCCCGTATAAGGTGTTCTCTCTGTCCACTGTCTATAGGAAGTAGAGATGCACACTAGGGTGAACCAAACAGCAGGTCTGTACATATATCGCAAGTTTCACATAAAGCTCTCTCACCTTCGCTCTTCCCTCACATAACAATGTTTACCAATAATTTGACACCAAGTAATTTATTTAGAAAGTGGAATTTACTGTTAAGGAATTTTACTGTTGCACATTTAATTTATTGTGTTTTTGGTTTGTTATTTTAGGACCTTAACTGTTATCTGGAGGACAGAGTGTACATGGCTGGGAACAAATTCACACTAGCAGATATTTTAATTTACTACGGCCTGCATCCATTTTTTGTAAGTATATATAATCATGAAAGGAGAGATCATCACAGAGAATAAAACGGCAGTTATCTGCATTTTTTTTTTAAAATTAGGTAGTGCAAAGAAAAACTCAGTGATGTGGTCCTAAAAGGATTTAGGACCGTTTCAAGCTTGTTTTAAAAACGTATCTATGGGATACATTTTTAAAGCTCTGTAGAAACTCTGGAAGCAGATCCTATGTTAAAAATAGGTCCTGCTCCCACTCGTGCAGAAACACGGATCTGTGTTGCAGAGAACGAAAACATTGCAGAGTCCAGATTTGACACTTTTTTTTTTTTCCCCCAGACTGGATGAGAAAACGTTTCCAATGCAAGCCTATGAGAACGGACACTGTCCGCTCTCACTAGGATAGTCGCCCATTTCGGCCGCATCCCGTTGCCGCTGTGGAGTCCTACTCAGCCCTCCATCAACGCCGCTTGGTCCAGGCTGAATAGCCCGGAGGCCGACAGAAGCATGAGGATTTTCCATTGTGCTGCAATAGACCGGTGGGAATACTCAGCAATAGAGAGAATTCTCATTGGTTCATGTTGAACCAATGAAAATTCTCACTGTTGCTAGGCAGAATTGGCCTGTTGCAGCCTATGGAGAGCCAAGTTTCTTCTGGCCTCCAGGCTGTGGAAGAGACTGAGCAGTGGCGGCAAGACAGGTGAGCGGCGATGCATAGGTACCGAAGCGATCGAGGTGCTGACGCGGATTGTGCCCTACCATCCAGATCAGATCTGTGTTGAACGGATCCGTTTTTTAGAAAACTGGATCCAATCTGAAACCTGACAGACAATTGTCTATTTGCCCTAAGTCGGGGTTGGTCAACTTTAGTTCTCAAGTACCCCCATTAGTGCATGGTTTGCAGAAAACCATAAAAATTCACAGGTGAGGTTATTGGTGTCTGAGCAGAGCTCATTAGCTACATCTGTGGATTTCCTCAAAACATGCAATGTTGGGGATACTGTTCTTGTTAGCCCACAATGACAAGGAAACAGTAGGATACAAACCAAGAACAGTAATTCCCTTACAAAACCGCACCACTCAAACCAAGATCAATGCAATTCAACTTTATTCAGACAACAAAAAATAATAAAAACACTTAAAAACAGGTATGGTTGACAGCCACGACAAAATTCATATAAACAGTGAATTCCCCTGAGTCCAAAGGATTATAAGTACATCAATGTGTAAATACATGAATAAAAATACATGCAGGGGATCCTAGTAAAATAAATAGTCCCTTTAAGGTCAATCTGCCTGGCAGACTACAGCACTCAAAAAATACATATGAAAAGTGCATTGCATATAGTACAAATCATTATGTGCGTAAATAGCAACCAATTGTTAGAAAAAGAATCCAGAACGGATTTAAAGTGACAAGTGCAAAGATCACCAATGTGAAGTAAGGTGACGGTAGTGCCAAAGTGATGAAAGTGAAGATGAGGAGAGTACCCAGTACTTACCAAGGCAGACACGACTTTCTAATCTAGGTGTCTGCCTTGGTAAGTACTGGGTACTCTCCTCATCTTCACTTTCATCACTTTGGCACTACCGTCACCTTACTTCACATTGGTGATCTTTGCACTTGTCACTTTAAATCCGTTCTGGATTCTTTTTCTAACAATTGGTTGCTATTTACGCACCTAATGATTTGTACTATATGCAATGCACTTTTCATATGTATTTTTTGAGTGCTGTAGTCTGCCAGGCAGATTGACCTTAAAGGGACTATTTATTTTACTAGGATCCCCTGCATGTATTTTTATTCATGTATTTACACATTGATGTACTTATAATCCTTTGGACTCAGGGGAATTCACTGTTTATATGAATTTTGTCGTGGCTGTCAACCATACCTGTTTTTAAGTGTTTTTATTATTTTTTGTTGTCTGAATAAAGTTGAATTGCATTGATCTTGGTTTGAGTGGTGCGGTTTTGTAAGGGAATTACTGTTCTTGGTTTGTATAGTGTTTCATTAAGTTCCCCTTCTGCACACTCATAGATTACCTATTGTAGGTGTTTGGTTGATGGTGCTTGCCCCCTTTGTGTGTAAAAATGTCAAGGAAACAGTAGGAGGCGTGCCCTAGTCCAAAATTGTGCTATGATAGTTGAGGAGCCTGAAAGAATTGGTGACAGAACCTACAACATGGTGCATGACTACCAGGGCTGTGGAGTCAGTCGAGGAGTCGGAGCAATTTTTGGGTACCTGGAGTCGGGAAAAATTACTCGGACTCCTAATTAATTTAAACTAATTTAAAATAGAAATTATGATAAAATGTTCTCATACATAATTTATATATACAGTAATAGCTGTGCTTGGTCCACAAAAATGAAATGAACCAATCAAAAAATAGTTACTTGTGCTGCTTCAATAAAGCAGTCCCCATATTTTTAAAGAGAACCCGAGGTGGGTTTGAAGAATATTATCTGCATACAGAGGCTGGATCTGCCTATACAGCCCAGCCTCTGTTGCTATCCCAAACCCCCCTAAGGTCCCCCTGCACTCTGCAATCCCTCATAAATCACAGTCACGCTGCTGACAAACAGCTTGTCAGAGCTGGCTGTGTTTATCTCTATAGTGTCAGTCTGCTGCTCTCCCCGCCTCCTGCAGAACTCCAGTCCCCGCCTGCATCCCTTCCGTGCCTGCTGATTAGAGGGAAGGGACGGGGGCAGGGACCGAAGCTATGCAGGAGGCGGGGGAGCAGCTGAGACTGACACTACAGATGTAAACACAGCCTTACAGCATGGCTGTGATTTATGATGGATTGCAGAGTGCAGGGGGACCTTAGTGGGGTTTGGGATAGCAACAGAGGCTGGGCTGTATAGGCAGATCCAGCAGATAACATTCTTTAAACACACCTCGGGTTCTCTTTAAAGTCAGATATACATATCTGATTGTGACTGTATATATAATGTGTACACAAGAATCTCTTATGTATACTAAATAACATTTATGCTGTAAGAATAAAGCCTGATGTGTAGCCGTGTCACTAATAGAGATGGTCAATGAGATGGAAATAATTCTGTGCTGATGCTGGTTTATGCAAATTTATGCACTCCCTTTGCTTATAAAATCAAATAATTTGATATGTTAAAATTTTGGTTTGATGACTACGAATTAAAGGGTACCTGAGACTTCTGAAAAAAGTTTTATACATACCTGGGGCTTCCTCCAGCCCCCTTCAGGATAATCAGTCCCTCGCTGTCGTCCTCCACCACCTGGATCTTCTGCTATGAGTCCCAGTAATAAAGCCAGTCAGCGCAGTCCGGCCGTGTGCCACTCCCACAGCCAGGAGCATTCTGCACCTGCGCAATAGTGCTGCGCAGGTGTAGTACGCTTCCGGGCGCTGAGTGTGTGCATGCACACAACGCCTGATTGGCTCGAGTACCTGGACCCAAAGCAGAAGACCCAGGTGGCGGAGGAGGACGGCGAGGGACTGATAAGCCTGAAAGGGGCTGGATGAAGCCCCAGGTATGTATAAAACTTTAATTTCATCGGTCTCAGGTTTACTTTGTTACACAGTAGTACTATATTCTACATATGCACTCCCCACAAAGCTGCAAGGAATCCACTGAGAATGTTGTGCACATTGAACACCTCTGTGTTCAGTCACCCATAAACTTGGTTCAGATTGTGCATGAAGAATGTGTAATAGAGGAAGAATCCCCTCATTCCCCTGCAGAGTACCTGCACATCACTCTTACATGTACCCACAGTTACATTGCCTAGGGCCTGATAGATGTTCTTTGTTCCGGTTTGTACCTTCTACAAGTACCCTTACCAAGGACTAGTTTTAGTCTGACTGACTGAAAGTATTAGATGCAGAAGATCTGCCGGATATCCAGATAACTGGTATTGTATAAAAGGGAATAAATATAGCAGCCTCCATATCCCTCTCACTTTAGTTGCCTTTTAAAATTACTAAGCGTTGGCAGTTAAGAGATGCATTTCATGTTCCATACTTTCAATCACCAAGATTGTAATATGCAAATTAGGAGTCTGAGTCAGTGGAATCCTAAACTGAGGAGTTTAAATCGGTGGCTTTTTGTACCGACTCCACAGCCCTGATGACTACAACATGACTTGAGCTATGGTTCCACTGTGCGGGCGTAGAATGCATTAGAATCTCTCTAGCTGTATGGGGATTCTGACGCACAGGTCCGCTGTGGGAAACAGTCACATAGTGGCAGGAGGAGGGCATTGAAGCAAAGCTTACTTGGTTTACACTCAGGCTTTTGAAATGCAGTTAATACTGTATTTCTCAGTTACCTTTGATCAGTTTCTTTATTTTGCTAGACTGAATTAATAGACTTTGCGTTACATGGGTTGTATGATGTTTTTAAAAAGGATAATTTTGGTTTTCTTTCCTAGGTTGACCTTTCCTTCCAAGAAAAGGAGACTTACATCAATGTATCGCGCTGGTTCAGTCACATTCAGCACAATCCTGAAGTCAGACAGCATCTCCCGAGCTTAGTCTTCATTAAGAACCGAATCTATACCAATATCCATTAGACTAGCTGACAAAACCTCACTGGCAATCCCTCTTACTACAAACTACATGCTTCCTGTTGTAACACGGCCATTGACACCATATGGCCTTAGGTGGTCATAGTAGCCATATGAAGTGTCTGCAAATATTTCCAGAGCTCAGTTTTGTATTTATTTAAAAATAAACTAAATGGAAATGAAGTTACTTTGTAAAAGTATAAAAGATATGTATGGTTCCTCTTGCAGGATCTCCCACTAGGATGTTGGCAGGCTGGTAGCTATTGCCAGCGGATCCTGCCCTCTCCTTCGTGCTCTAGGCCTCGCTTACACACATCAGAGCGAGGCTTGCAAATGAGACCCATACATATTCCTATCTGTATTGAATTTTGCACATAGTGTCACGCAACATTGCACAGTTAAGTATCATTCTTTGTATATTTTCCCTTTTAGCGAATTTTTTTTTTATTTTTAGCACTAATATTGTGCCTGTAATTGTTTTTAGTACATGTTGCCAAATGCACACAATAAGTTGTTTTGTATCATTTTATTAAAATTACATTGTAAAGGAACAGCTGGTATCAACTCAACAAATTTTAATTTTATTCTTAAAAATAAATATTCATTTCTAAGTGGATTTATACGTTTGTGTGTGTGTGTATATGTATATGTAGCGTAGCCTTCCTCGACCTTTTAACTTGGAGGAACCCTGCAAATAATTTTTTGATCTCACTGAACCCTTGCATTTATTTTTGCAGGAGGCATGGACTTTTAAAGGCTGTCACTACCACCTCCTGCTCCTTATTTTGATGCTTTTTATTGATGTTTTATTATTTTGACTCCCAGGGAACCCTGGTTGAGAAAGGCTGAGAGGGAGATTGCTCCTAATATTCAGCACAAAAATGAGGTGGTTCCCAGCTTATAACACTAATATCACAAATATGATACCTAAGTACCCTCATCCTAACCTGCATTCTGATGTATTGTTACCCTTATTCATACACAATACTTTAACCTAACCAGTTAACACAGTGGTACGTTGTGTTCCATGTTCAACAGGAACCTAACAAAAAAGTCATATACCCGTGTTATGTCACATTCAGTAGGTACAGTGAATCATACAGATAATGAAAAGGTATGCTTCCCTGTACCTGCTAACATGTGCATGTATTGGTAACTCACTGCATGCAGTGCGTTACCATAACGCAACACATTACACTAACTGAATGTCGCGTACACCTAATGCAGTGCGGTAAGCAGCGTTACAAGATTTTATAACGTGCATCCGTAACATCCCACTGTGAACCTTTCCTTACTTGACTCACACAGACTCAAAAAACATTCTGATCTCCTCTAACTTCCTAAAACGCTGGATGCTCCATGATTCCCAAGTTACTGTTGCATTGCAAAATATGTGCAGTGATTTGTTGCTTTGGTAAAGGGTGTTTTTTTTTTCCCCTCATTCTCTCCTTTTAATTATCCTATTCTCTGCTGAATCAATGTTCAGGACTGGTGAAACTGTCACAGGCCACTGGAGCCTTCCTGTTGGTTAGTAGTGATGGTCATGTCCAGGAGAACTAATGGAGAAGCATGTGATCTGTTTGGGCAGCTGATAAAAGTGCAAGTCTCTAATTTGCTAGTCATGATCATGTGCTAAAGCAGGATGTGATCACAGTAAATCGGAGCTTTGCAAATCCATCAGCTGATCAAACAAATCACATGCTTCTCCATTTATTATTATTGATTTATATAGCGCCAGCATCTTCCGCAGCGCTGTACAATAGCATACAGGGTATAACAATACATAGCATAAAATACAAACAGTTGATACAAGACAAGAGGGTATAACAACTAAAACAGTGAACAAATTAACATTTTACACAGAGGTGGGAGGTATGTACACCTATTACACACCATTGTGAGATAAAAGGGAAGAGAGCCCTGGCAAAAAGGCTTTACACTCTAAACATTTAGGCTACTTTCCCACCAAGACGTTGCATTTTAGGGGACGTTATGGTCGCATAACTGCCCCTATGCAACGCATGGTGGTGTTGAAGTTGGACGTCAGAATGAGCTGCGTTATGCAGCTCTCAAAGCAGCCGCTCCAGGTTAGTGATAGGAAGTCTGGATCTTTTTAAGGATTCGGATCATTTGAATCGGATCTTTGAACCGAATCATTTTACTAGGGAAGCAGACTGGTTGTGGTGATCCGGATGATTCGACTCACAAAAAAGATCCGGATCAAATGAACGATTCGTTCATGATCTAGACAACACTACAGTCCCACCACCAGTCACCACAGTGCAGTGAATATTAATTAGCCATGTGGCTGGCTGCAGAGGAGGGGAGACCTCCTCCTCCAACATTACTGAGCATGTGCTTAGCCTAGTATAATGTACAGCATGTAGCACTTTATTTAAACGTGCTGCGTTGCTATGTAACGCAACGTGTGCACTGTGAACAGCACATTGATTTTTCAGTGCTGTGAGTTAGGCTGCGTTACTGGCTGCTGTAACGTGGGACTTTAACGTCCCACTGTGAAACCAGCCTTAAAGGACTTACGAGGCGACAGTAAGAAAAAAAGTTAATCACCTGCCTCACCTTTTAAGGCACGGAGGACGCCGTCCGCGCCCTCCGTGCCGATCCGCCGAGTCCCCCCGCTCATTGATTTATATAGTGCCAACATATTATGCAGTACTGTACAATAAATAAGGTTATAGACAACAATAATAGGGGTGACAGACAATACAAGTAATAAGAATTAAGATATGCAATGCTAGATCATACACTGGAGTAGTAGACCCCAATAATACAAATGCATGTTATTTTGTTGGTACAGTGCATAATCAAGTGCGATACACAAGGCGGGAGTGCCCTGCCAAAGGCTTACAATATCGGTGATGACATGATAGGAGGGGAGCTGCATTGAGCGGTTCTCGGCAGAGAGAATTAGGGCATCGGCGGAGTAGGCCTTCTTGAAGAGGTGAGTTTTGAGGGCTTGTTTGAAGGAGGGGCAAGCCTGATGGGCAGCACAGTATGTAGGCAGCTGTGGTGAAGTCCTTTAGTTGCGCATAGGAGTGCAAGATCCATGGGGTGGTTAGGAGGAGGTCATTGGAGGAGTGAAGTGGGTGACCCTGCATGCATCTGCTGACCGGGTCAAAGATGTAGGTCGTGCAGGACTTGTGTAGAGATTTGTAGATTGGCCAGACTAAGGGTAGGAACACTAGGCAGTGCAGAAAAGATGGCGTTTTGCTGCATATGCGGTTTTTTTTTTCTCATTTGTTTTTTTTGCAAATCACTAAGAAGTCAACAGGAAGTGTTTTGGAAAAATATGCAGCAAGACTAGCGGTTTTAATAAAAGCACATTGCAAAACGCAAACATGTTTTTTTTAGGCGGCCCATTGACTTTCGTTATGTGCGTTTTCGCTGCATTTTCTGCAACACTAGCGTTTCTGCCTAGTGTCTTCCTACCCTCAGGATCTTGAAGCAGATTCTGAAGTGGATAGGGAGTCAGTGGAATGATTTGCATAGGGGAGTTGTGGAGACAGAACAGTTGGAGGAGTAGATTAGTCTGGTTGTTCATGATGGATTGTAGGGGGGATTCAGTTCAGAGGGAGGCCTGACAGGAGGGTGCTGCAGGAGATGAGGGCATAGATGAGGAGTATGGCAGTGTCCATGGTGATTTACCTGTAAATCACTCCTTTTTATATAATTGGTAAAATCTTCCAAGTGCACCTTATGCCTTCTTGAACTTTCTAAAAATTTAAAAGCCCACCAAAAAAGGAAAAATAAAAACTTGCCATGCTAATCCATAAACAGTGACTAGTAGGATAGGGCTGGATAGTGTAGTGGTAGGACTGTTACCTTTGATGTAGTATTTGTTCCTTTGAAAAGTGTTTGAAATCCTGCCTCAAACCAGTGTGCAAAGCAGTAAGGAGTCTTTGGGTAAGGCTCTCTGATGATCCTGGTCACCCATGGAGCGTGACCTAAGAAGCTGCAGCCCTGAAGTGCTTTTGAGTCTTGACTAATGAATATTAGAACAGAAAAAGATCTGTCACAAAAAATTTTTACACACACACACACACACACAGACACAGACACAGACACAGAAACACAGACACAGTTTTCACATGTGAATAAACTTGACCCTGGATGTATTTATACGCCCCTGCTCCGGTTTTCTCCAACATCCCAAAAACCGAAAGGTACACGATATATGCATAGACATATGACTATGGTAGGGGTTAGATTGTGAGCTCCTCCGAGGGGCAGTGACAAGACAATATACTCTGTATCAGGGGCGTAACTAGAAATCACTGGGCCCCCCTGCGAATATTTGGATGCCAAATAATCGTAATGGGGCATCGTTTCACTGTAAATTAATTGTAAAGTGGGCAGCATTTCACCAGACAATCGTAATGTGGGCCAGAAAATCGTAATGTGGGCAGAGTTCACCAGAAGATCGTAATGTGGGCAGCGTTCACCAGAAAACCGTAACGTGGACAGCATTCACCAGACAATCGTAACGTAGGCAGTGTTCACCAGTATATCGTAATGTGGGCAGCGTTCACCAGAAAATCGTAATGTGGGCAGCGTTCACCAGAAAATCGTAATGTGGGCAGCGTTCACCAGAAAATCGTAACGTGGGCAGCGTTCACCAGAAAATCGTAACGTGGACAGCGTTCACCAGATAATCGTAACGTGGGCAGTGTTCACCAGGAAATCGTAATGTGGGCAGCGTTCACCAGAAAATCGCAATGTGGGCAGCAGTCACCAGAAAATCGCAATGTGGGCAGCAGTCACCAGAAAATCGCAATGTGGGCAGCAGTCACCCAAAAAATCAATGTGTGCAGCAGTCAGCAGAAAAAGAAATGCCCCTGTAAAAAAACAATTCACTTACCTGTCAGGAGTCTCTCCCGGCTGCTGGTGCGCAGCTCCTCCAGCGACGATCCTCCTGTGCACTGCAGCACATCTCCCGCGCTGACAGGCAGAGTGCAGGGCTACGGCAAGATGGCGCCCGAAGCCCTGTACTGGAGACACAAATAGTCTCCAGTGCAGGGCTTCTTCGGCAGCCATCTTGCCGTAGCCCTGCTCTGCCTGCCGGAGGAATATGCAGGCTGCTGGAGCGGGGCTGCGGGGAATGAACTGGCGCAGCGTCTATTAGACACTGCGGCCAGTTGAGCACCTTGCTGGGAGGTCCAGAATCGGGCGGGCGGCAGCGCTCCCCCCGCGCACAGTGAGCAGGCCCCCTGCGGCTGATGGGGTCGCCAGGGGCGTTTCTAGGGTCCTTGGAGATCGGGGGCACCAGGCGGGGAGGTATATGCGGTGCGCGCAGCGTGCTGCGTCAAAAAATGGGCGTGGCCAAGAGGTGAGTGGGCGTGTCCATGGGTGGGGCCAAATGTACATGAACTCAGCAGCGGTGTAATCTACAGATAACGGGCCTGCCCATCGCAATATTGGATGGAGCCCCCTGTCCTTTATTTAGATAATTTACAATCAGTATAGGCATAGATCAAAGATGTATACGCACATACAATTTTGATTGGTCAGTCACAGACCCCCAATTTTACCACCCCCGTGCAGTAAGTGGGCCAACAGACAATGAATTTTATGAACAGAGCTAAAATTGGCTAATCAAAATTGTATGTGAGTACCAGACTTTACAGCTAATACTGTACATACTGAAAGTAGCAGGGATCAGCATACAATATAGCTGGTTTACAATCAGTAAAGGCACAGAGTAACACCTTACACTGTACACACTGGAGGTAAATCAGCACACAGTGCAGGCACTAGAGAACAGCGTATACTGTACATACTGTAGGCAGCAGAATTCAGCACACTGCAGCTAGCGTGCCAAAAATATGAGGATCACTTTGTGCGGCGTGCTTATCGCGCCGCACCGAAAAATGGGTGGGCCATGCACCAGAATATAGGTGTGGTAACGGGTGGAGACAAATTTACATGAACCTAGCACTGGTGGGACATTAGATTATGACAGTGGTGGCGAACCTTTTGGAGGCCGAGTGCCCAAACTGCAACCCAAAAGTCACTTATCTATTGCAAAGTGGCAACAGCAATTTAAACTAAATACTGTACAAACGTTTTAACTCATACATGAACATTATGGAAAATCCAAGTTGAAAATAAACTGTGAAGATAAACAATTTCATCCATCCTACTCCTGAAAAATGTATTCAATTTTTTAGAACCTCCCAGTTTTATTTTCTGTTTTAAAATGCTAAAAAAGTAGGTTTAATGCTATTGTCTCATATGATAAGGATTCAGCTTTTCCCATAGTCTCGCAGTTAGCAATCATGTGACCCACAAGACAAATTCAGCAATCATGAGGCCCCCAACAAATCATGAGGCCCCCAACAAGACAAATTCAGCAATCATGAGGCCCCCAACAAATCATGAGGCCCCCAACAAGACAAATTCAGCAATCTTGAGGCCCCCAACAAATCATAAGGCTCCCAACAAGACAAATTCAGCAGTCATGAGGCACATAAATAGACAGCATTTCACATAAATAGGCAAAATGCCCCCTTAATATGGTAGCCCCCCAAGTTAGGTAGTGAGTGACAGGGACCCCCAGCAGTGGCGTAGCTAAGGAGCTGTGGGCCCCGATGCAAGTTTTACAACAGGCCCCCCAAGCACTATATACATAACAATTGATACAGTGCAAAAAAACCTGCCAATGGCAACTACAGTGTCAGAGGTGCAAGAAGGGGGCGGGGACAGCTTGTTATTGATTACCACTATTTAAAGTATCTATAGAAGTAATTATTATGAGCATAGGACCAATAGAAAGCTAATACTGTAGTTGAGGGAGGGCCCTTCGGGGCCCCTCTGGCCCAAGGGCCCCGATGCGGTCGCTACCTCTGCACCCCCTATTGCTACGCCCCTGACCCCCAGGTTAGCTAGTGAGTGACAGGCGCTTCCAGTTAGGTAGTGAGTGACAGGGAGCCCCTTTAGGTAGTGAGTGACAGGAAGCCCCTTTAGGCAGTGAGTGAGTGACAGGGAGCCCCTTTAGGCAGTGAGTGAGTGACACGGAGCCCCTT
This sequence comes from Hyperolius riggenbachi, assembly GCF_040937935.1. NCBI lineage: Eukaryota > Metazoa > Chordata > Amphibia > Anura > Hyperoliidae > Hyperolius > Hyperolius riggenbachi. The sequence continues at coordinate 262,172,079 of NC_090650.1, read as the reverse complement.
TAAGCAGTGAGTGAGTGACAGGGAGCCCCTTTAGGTAGTGAGTGAGTGACAGGGAGGCCCTTTAGGCAGTGAGTGAGTGACAGGGAGCCTCTTTAGGTAGTGAGTGAGTGCCAGGGAGCCCCTTTAGGTAGTGAGTGAGTGACAGGGAGCCCCTTTAGGTAGTGAGTGAGTGCCAGGGAGCCCCTTTAGGAAGTGAGTGAGTGCCAGGGAGCCCCTTTAGGTAGTGAGTGAGTGACAGGGAGCCCCTTTAGGCAGTGAGTGAGTGACAGGGAGCCCCTTTAGGCAGTGAGTGAGTGACAGGAGTCCCTTTAGGTAGTGAGTGAGTGACAGGGAGCCCCTTTAGGTAGTGAATGAGTGCCCGGGAGCCCCTTTAAAAAGTGAGTGAGTGCCAGGGAGCCCCTTTAGGTAGTGAGTGAGTGCCAGGGAGCCCCTTTAGGTATTGAGTGAGTGCCAGGTAGCCCCTTTAGGCAGTGAGTGAGTGACAGGGAGCCCCATTAGGTAGTGAGTGAGTGACAGGGAGGCCCCCCCTCTAGCCGCCGCCGCTTCCCCCTCACCTGGCAGTGTAGTCAGACCTCAGGATCAGCGGCGACCCGACCAGTAGTACGAGCGGGCACCGGACGCACCCGCTCGATATGCGGAAGTGATGTCACTTCTGCATATCAGTGCGGGTGCTGGGTCCTAGCGCCCGCACGATTGGTCGCCGGCTCGCCGCCTGACCCTGAGGTCTGAGTGACGCGGCGGCGGCGGCTGGAGGGAGCCGCTGACAGGGGGTGGCGGCGCAAAGAGATCCGTGGCACCCCAGGACAGTTTGGGGGCACGTACCCCCCCAAAATAGAGCTAGCGACGCCCCTGGGGGTCACATCCCCGGTAGGTACGCCGGTGTACTGTACATACCTGGGCTGAGGAGTTGAGTCGGAGCAAATTTGGTCACCTATAGTGGGTGGTTTCTGAGGAGTCAGATTATTTTTGCACCATAGCCCTTGTAAGTATTAGATGTCGGAGTTGTGGATTCAAAGCCATTTTGGGTACCTGGAGTTGGTTTCATAAACTGAGGAGTTGAGGTCGGATGATTTTTGTACCGACTCCACAGCCCTGGTACATACTAGTCTAAAACCGGTGGAGACGGTCTCAGCTGACCACCTTTGCCAAGAATCTAGAGCAGGCATGGGCAAACTCGGCCCTCCAGCTGTTACAGAACTACAAGTCCCACAATGCATTTGCCTTTATGAGTCATGACTGTGGCTGTCAGACTCCTGCAATGCATTGTGGGACTCTCGTGGTCTTTGTCTGTTGTCCCTTCTCCCCTTCCATAGCAACATAATGCAGTGTTAAGCTAAGTACACACTTGAAATAAAAGTCTTTGGAAAATGAAAGCTCACAGACCAATTTTAACACCTTCCATGTAGTATGAGAGCCATACCTACACAGTCTGTTCTAGTAAGCTGAGTACTCCTCTCCCTTCCAGGGATGCTCACCGAGGTTAATCATGAGTAATCACTTCAAGCCGGAAGGAGGAAGTGCGCCATAGCGAGGCTTGCAACGCGACTAATAGGTCGCTTGCAATCTCGACGTGCAGGGTGGACGGCGGCATTATGGGTACTTAACCCCGCCACATCTAGCCCCGCACCTGCAGCAATTAACCTGTATTTGAATCACAAGTAATCAGTCGCGATTACTCATGATTAACCTCGGTGAGCATCCCTGCTCCCATCAGATAAAAATCTTTGCAAGATGCTGCAAATAAAGATGCTGTACACATGCAAAAGATCAGTTCCTGCAAAATGCATTCATAGTCTATGATATCTGCAGATTTCATACACACCTTGTTTAACGAACACTGATCTGCAGATCAGACATTCATCTGCAGATCTGAAGAGCCATCCTGGTGGATCTGATCTGCAGATGACTGTCCGTTAAACAAGGTGTGTATGAGATCTGCAGATATAATAGACTATGAATGGATTTTGCAGGAACTGACCTTTTGCATGTATACGGCATCTTAATGGTGTGTACACACTTGAAAGATAAATTAAAGATATCAGACCAATTTTACCCCCTTCCATGTAGTATGAGAGCCATACTCTACACAGTATTCAATTGAGCTGAACTCCCCATCAGATAAAAATCTTTGCAAGGTGCTGCACACAAAGATGCTGTACACATTCAAAAGATCAGTATCTGCAAAAGATCCGTCCCTGCAAAATGCATTTATAGTCTATGATATCTGCAGATCCTCATACACACCTTGTTTAACAGACTTCATCTGCATATCTGATAATCATCTGCAGATCTGAAAATCCATCCTGATGGATCTGATCTGCAGATGAAGTCTGTTAACCTCCCTGGCGTTCTATTAAAATCGCCAGGGAGGCGATTTATAAAAAAAAAACTATTTCATGCAGCCAACTGAAAGTTGGCTGCATGAAAGCCCACTAGAGGGCGCTCCAGAAGCGTCATTCTGATCGCCTCCGGCGCCCAGAATAAACAAGGAAGGCCGCAATGAGCAGCCTTCCTTGTTTTGCTTCCCTCGTCGCCATAGCGACGAGCGGAGTGACGTCATGGACGTCAGCCGACGTCCTGACGTCAGCCGCCTCCGATCCAGCCCTTAGCGCTGGCCGAAACTATTTGTTCCGGCTGCGCAGGGCTCGGGCGGCTGGGGGGACCCTCTTTCGCCGCAGCACACGCGGCTGGCAAAGTGCCGGCTGCGTGTGCTGCTTTTTATTTGGTAAAAATCGGCCCAGCAGGGCCTGAGCGTCGACCTCCGGCGGTAATGGACGTGTATACTCGTCCATACCGCCAAGGAGGTTAAACAAGGTGTGTATGAGGATCTGCAGATTTCATAGACTATTTCTGCGTACACACTGGCGATAACGATCGTTCACTAGGAACGATAATTGAAAGACGAACGATACAGCAACGATAGGAATGCAACGATGGGATGCAGCAATCATCATACACATTGTAACGATCGTTCTCGCAGAAAAGAACGATCAGAAGGAAATGTGGCGTACATACTTATATAAAATAAAAAAACACTGACATGGAGTTACAATAGATACAAATATATGATTGTTAACTTGAAAACAAAAAGTTTAATGGAAATGAGCAATGTAACAATCTTTACGGCCGCGCTACACAGGAAGTACTGAAGCTGGGCAGAATTTAACGCAGACGCATTGGCCCTTGTAACGATCGTTTTCGGCCGATGTCTGTACACACTATAGTTTTGTAACGATTGTCAGTAGATACGATCCGTCAGGTTGGATATTTCCGTCGTCCCGATGTCGTTCTTTTGTCGTTCGTGTTAATGATCGTTGGGTAAAGTTTTTTCCCCGATTGTCGGCGGAGCGATTGTTAATTAGCTGTTTCAAACGACCATAGTCGCCAGTGTGTACGCAGCATAAGAATGCATTTTGCAAGGACGGATCTTTTGCAAGGACGGATCTTTTGCAAGAACAGATCTTTTGCAGATACTGATCTGTTGAATGTGTACAGCATCTTTGTGTGCAGCATCTTGCAAAGAGTTTTATCTGATGGGGAGTTCAGCTCAATAGAATAGACTGTGTAGAGTATGGCTCTCATACTACATGGAAGGGGGTAAAATTGGTCTGATATCTTTCATTTATCTTTCAAGTGTGTATGTAGCATGATGCTGAATACACACCATGCGTTCCCGCGTTCGATGCGTCCGTCGATACGCATCGATTCGATTATTTCCAACATGTCCGATTCACGTTTCGATGGATCGTTAGGTCGATTTACCATACTTTACATGGCAATCGACCTAAAAATCATCGAAATGCGCTCGATGACGCATTCGACGCGGAAACGCATGGTGTGTATTCAGCATTAGAGAGATCAGTCTTTCAAACCTCCCTGACAAACCTATGCGACAGTTTGCAAAGATTTTTATCTGATGGGAGTACTCAGCTTGAGAATAGACTATGTAGGGTATGCTCTCATACTACATGGAAAGTGGTAAAAATGGTCTGTGATCTTTCATTTTCCAAAGACTTTGATCTCAGGTGTGTACTTAAATCTACTGCAACTGCATTTGATCTAATTTCAAACCGTTTACAAATTACAACCAAATTAGCATTTTCTGCAGGTGACTGAGGTTAGGACCACACATATCTATGCGGAAAACCATGAGTATTCTGCAGTATGTTTTGCATTTTTCTTTAAGCGAAATAATACATTATCAAATCTGTTTTTCTTTCCCTTTTTCAAATATGCATGCAAATTGCATGGTTTTTAACTCCCACAGGATAGCTTTGCATGCAATTTGCATACAGTGTGTGGGTAGAAGGTACTTGAATTTATCACATACCGTAGGAAAATGCATCCCATTGCGATCTTTGTGCGGCCCATAGACGAACATGCATTTTCTGCTATGCGGAAAACACGCGATTCTAAATGGTAAGGTAGTGTGATTTCAATTGCACTGCAATCATGTTAATTCCTAATTTCCATGACTGCTATTAAGCCACTATACTCCGCATAGGAGCTCAATCGCACCCAAAAAGCGGCAGGATGATGATTACATTCGGGAGAAAATTGCGCCTCAAAATGGATTGCACTAATGGAAACGGTCGCTGCCAACATTTTGACAAGCTGGTGTTGTAGTTTATGCATCAGGACTTATCCTGCTCACCCTCCCCTTCCTCACTCCACATAGCAGAATAGCCTACTGTGTTGTGCAACAACTTTTTTGCATGCGCAGAAGAGCCAACTGACACAACTGAGCCAGTTTACCAGGAGTGATCGCGGCTGAATGGAGGTACTCTGGAGGGCAGCGAGGGACGAATCAGTGCTCATGGGGCTGAAGGAAGCCCTGGGTAAATATCAAATCTTTTTATGCTGACATCTCTGGTACACTTTTCAATCTGAATGGCTAATCTTTTGTAGGCTAGTAAATAGTACTAGGTCTCTTTCAAATTCAAATTTGGGTGTCATGGCTGGTTCTCCAAAAAATGTCCTGGTCCAGCAGCCAGGGCTAGGAAGACTGTTCTACATGTTGGTGGCAGCAGGTGCCCTATTAGATGTCAGTCAATCACCTGGTATTTGGCAGGGCCGGTTTTCTCATGAAGCAAGGTTTGCATCAGGCGCAGAGATTACAGGGGCAGCATTTTTGTACTTTGTTTACACTAACAGTATGCAGTCAGAGTAGGAGGAGAGCGAGGTGAAGGGGTCATCATTGGGGAAAAGCAGCTTGTTGGGCTGTGTGAGGAGTTTGACATTGAGTGAGGAGGGGGGAGGCAGGAGAGCAGGAGTGTTTCATTTGACTTGCACAGCATAATGGAAGAGGTGGCACTACTGTCCTGACTGAGAAGGAATGGAGTGGCTGAGGGTGAGCAGTTTGTTGCACACCCACAGCCAGCCAGTGTGCTATTGTGTTGAGCTGCAGCATGCCATGTGAGAACATTAAATGAAGCAGAGTAAATTGTCAGGTTCTGCGCGATCATTCCAAAACAGGAGGGGGGGGGGGGGGGGGCGCATCTTCACAAGTTTGCCTCGGACAGCAAAATGTCTAGAACCTGCCCTAGTATTTGGCCACAACTAGGGATTGGATGCCTGTCAATCACCTCGTATTTGGACACACCTAGGGATGATCAATGAGATGCAAATCATTTCTCTATGCATTAAAATTTTATGCATTAATATTTTATGTAAATTATATGCAGCTTGAAATGGCACCAATCAGAATAACTTCTGTTTAATTTTTATTGGTTCAAGCTGCATAACTTTTACATGAAATTTGAAGGCAAGGAATAATCTCATTTATCATCCATAGCCAGGACTACACTAGTTTAGGACTGAGTACTAGGACTGGAGAAAGTGGATGTGTATGTTCCCTTACACACTTCCAATTTTGGCCAATCTTACCACCTCCATGTAGAGCTGTCAGAATTCTAGCGGTTTATTTATGCAGGAAAAGCTTTAATGTACTATGCAAAATTGAATGGTAAACTGTAAAGTTGGGGTACTTTTTTAAAATATTGCTCTGGGACATCTCAGCACATTCCAGGCAGTGAAACTCATAATTAGATTATTTTAGTTACAGACTCTAAAACATTTTTGTTTGTTACAAGCATCTTTCAAATGTCAAGGTTATAGATAAGTGTACTGTGTGAAGAAAAGAAAGAAGTTAAAAGTCACATTACTGCAGCAATCATATACAGGGCTGTGGAGTCGGTACAAAAATCCACCAACTCCTACTCCTCAGTTTAGGATTCCACCGACTCAGACTCCTCTAATTTGCATATCACAATCTTGTTGATTGAAAGTATGTAACATGAAATTCGTCTCTTAACTGCCAACGCTTAGGAATTTTAAAAGACACCTGAAGTAAGAAGGATATGGAGACTGCCATATTTATTCCCTTTAGTCATAGACTAAAACTAGTCCTTGGTAAGAGTACTTGTAAAAGGTACAGACCGGAACAAAGAACATCTATCAGGCCCTGGGCAATGTAACTGTGGGTACATGTAAGAGTGATGTGCAGCTACTCTGCAGGGGAATAAGGAGATTCTTCCTCTAATACACATTCTTCATGCACAATCTGAACCAGGTTTATGGGTGATAGACAACACCTCTGTGTTCAACGTGCACAACATTCTCAGTGGATTCCCTGCAGCTCTGTGGAGAGTGCATATGTATAGTACTACTGTGTAACAAAGTAAACCTGAGACAGATGAAATTAAAGTTTTATACATACATGGGGCTTCCTCCAGCCCCCTTCAGGCTAATGAGCCCCTTGCTGTCCTCCTCCACCACCTGGATTTTCTGCTATGAGTCCAGGTACTTGAGCCAGTCTGACGTAGTGCGCATGCACACACTCCGCCGCCGGGAGCGTACTACACCTGCGAAGCACTATTGCGCAGGTGCAGAACGCTCCTGGCTGTGGAAGCGGCATGCGGCCGGACTGCGCTGACTGGCTGAATTACCAGGACTCATAGCAGAAGATCCAGGTGGTGGAGGTGGACAGTGAGGGACTGATTAGCCTGAAGGGGGTTGGAAGAAGCCCCAGGTATGTATAAAACTTTTCTTTTCATTCTTCTCAGGTACCATTTAATTTGTAGTCACCAAACCAAATTTTAACAACATATCAAATTATTTGATTTCATGAGCAAAGGTCATCTTTGTGACCAAATTGTTGATCTTAAATTTATGATTATTGATCATATCCCCAAACCAAGAAGGGGAGGGGTTCGAATATTGATGCTAAAAAAAGTGAGGTATTATGGATTGATAGGCTGGGTAGTCTGTACCCAGGAGGTCACAATCGTGACTTTGACCTTCATCTCTTTTTATAACATTTCAGGTTTGGAATCTCTGTAAACAACCAATATATTTTTCGGGTCTGGATAAGACATTATTGTACATAAAGTTATCTGCGATCAGATAAGTGGATCATGCATTATGGACTGCCATATGTGTATTTGCAATTTATTGTTTTCTTTGCTATGTTTACTTCCTGGTTGGGAGAACATGTGATGTGATGATGTCATTTCCTAGCAGGTATAAAAGTGATCATGTGATATGTATTAATTAGCATTGATAAAGGCTGTGGACAGCCGAAACGTCTGCTGCTGTTGTAAGCTTTATTATTTTGCTCAATAAACTGAGCTTGTGTGCTGCAATTCTCTGGACTTTTTGTTGTACTTCAGGGGAACTGGGCATCCCTAATTGCGTGCACACCACCAGGAGAGTGTTTATCCGCCTGTGGAGCTGCTTGCACATCATATATACAGTATATATAAAAATTCATTAGGAGTCGGTGCATTTTTTCCCGACTCCAAATCCAGGCACCCAAAATTGCCCTGACTCAGACTCCACAGCCCTGGTTATATATATATATATATATAGTCTCAGTTATTACATATAAATATTAATCGAAATATTAATAATCAATACAGTTCTTCTAAAGAAAGAAATAATTATTGTTAAAACCTATAATTATATATAATATAGTCTATTAATTTGAAATACATTTAAATGCTGGATTTTGCCAGTAAAAGTTTCAAAACACATTAGATGTGTTCCACAAGGATGTTTGGGTTAGGAGGTGTTATCAAAAATTCTGGAATATAAACAATGAACTTTGCAAGGTTGTCCCATATTTAGGACAATTATGCCACCTGGCGGTTTCATAGTGTTATAATTAATATTATTAATACTGCTTGTTATTTACATGATGAAATGCTGACATCTGCCGGTAGAAAGGCAAATATATAGAACATGATTTTATATTATTACATTTTAATGTGCAATTATATTTTATATGATATAATTGTTTTAAGAAGAATTATATAATAAGCTTTATATTTAAATAAGTATATTAGAAGCCCTGTATGTTTCAATAAGCCTTAAATTGCTGAAGATTCTTACAGGTCTGTATAACAGTGTCAACCTGACCAATCTTATGTCTGGGAAAGGACAGACACATTCCAAACTAATTAGCAGAAGGACACATTATCAGAATGCGTCATAAATGACATTGTTTCATGTTTAAAAGTCCAAATGTCTGGGGCAAATAAGTCAACCAGCAGACAAGATGGCTGGTGACGTCCATTTTTAATTAATTGCGTCAGAAATGACCTAATCAGAATGTGTAAACATTGCAAACCTACGTAGATTGACCACACCGTGGTTTTTTTCACGGACATACTGTACATGCTAATTTGTGCCTTTTTTCCTGAACCTATATCTATGAAACCTACGTAGATTCTCACAGTTAAGATTATTAAGGTATTCAAAACAAAAATGTGTTCTGAGTATTTTAAATTTCAAAGATAGCTTTTGATGCACAAAAGTTTCAGCCAATCAGAACCTGGGATTTAGGGAAATTCCAGATTAGGCAGCCAAGTTGCATCCAATCACTATAAAAGTAGGAGCTGAAAGCTCATAGTTTTCACTAGCCTTCCAATCTCCTGAGAAGACACACGAGGCAGAAGCTACCTTCCCACACGTGGTTCTAGATGCTGAAGAGATGACAGAGAAGGGGTAATATGCTTAATATTCTGGTGATTTACTTTATTAATTTTTCAGCATTAAGTTCTGTTAAGATGTTAGCAAGAAGGTTTTTTAGAAGCTATTTTTATGCCATTTCTTTAAGAAGATTACTACAAGTTTTACACAGCTACTATATACACAGCTATTGATACAGATGAGACTACTTTTGATCTTATTCTACATAACACAACTGTTATATTCTTTTTTGAATGTACTTAGAAGATTGATGATCGCTTGGCTCTAAAGCCTTGATGAGATGGAATACTGTTCGAAGGAAACACTACTTGGAACTGTTTATATTTTGTATATATGCTGTATTATAAGTGTAGCGAGACAGACTGGATCGCTAATGAATGTAACAGGGCCTCTTAGTGGATACCGCCTCCAGTGGCACCCTGCCTCCTAGAATCATGCAGACACCAGTATCAATGCAATATATTTATTCCCCGCTGACCAACGTGATCTAATGGGGTGAAGTAAGCAATAGAAAATATAGCACTAATCAAACACTTGTTAACTCAGCAAGATCATAACAGTAACAGTAATACGCTTCACACATTCAAAGTGCATAGAAAGTGTATGTCCAAGGTAGCCACCTCCTGCGCCCCTCCAGTGTCACTCTAAACAAGTGTACACTAGACTGGCACAGAACGCACCGCAGCAAAGGGACAAGCTTAATAAACTGCAATCAACACATGGTAGTAACCTCTTGCGCCCCTCCAGTGTCACTTTAAAGGAGTGCACACTACACTGGCGAAAGACGCACAACCATAGCAAAGAAACAAACTTAAGACAATGCAATCAGTAGCACAATCTTATTTAACTCCCGACTGGCCAGTGGGCTATAGTGCAATTGCACTCGGGGTACCCCTTTAAGGAACATTATGTGCACAGTTGGGCGCCTTGTGAAGAAGGTGCAGCAGCAAGAAGACTCCTGATGCACTCAGCAACAACAGCATAGATGCCAGTGATGTGAGAGGGGACAGGTTAGCCAGGCTACAGTTCAGAATGGCAGGCTATGGCAAACAGTCCTGACATACACTGTCCACAGTTTGTTGTAAGAGGAGTGGTATGACTCCCAAACCTCTCAGCAAGGTTAATGCCCCTCTATCACTGCAAAGATGGTTCCTACCATGAGGTGCAGGGCCAGTCCCTGATAATGGTCACTCAGCAGGTGCAGAACTCACAGGCAGAAGTTTTGAGGAGATTGAGATTCACAAACTTTGTAATCCAGCTAAAATGGTTCCTTCTGAAGTCCACGCGGCTTGTACAATCCAGACTCCACCAACCTCACAGGTTCACACAGTTCTGGTCCGGCAGCTGTATCCTTTCACCAAGATCCAGCAGCAAGATTCAGCTCAGGGTGCAGCAAATCTGTGTCACAGGATCCCTTCTTCACACTCAGCAATCAAATGGAAGCCAGTCCTATGGATTTAGGCCTGAAGATCCAGTCCCCATCACTCCAGACCTCACTCCCAGGCTCTAGGCACACCAGCCACACCTCAGCTCCCAGCAGCCTCTGCTCACTCCAGCCTCTCTTCCAGAATTCTCTGCAGTCTTAAAGGAACTATGCCCTCTAAAGGCAGCAGTACATAACATAACAATAACAGCACATTATATGGTGTTACATTCTCCCCCCACTTGAAAAGCTTGGGTCCTCCCAAGTACGGAAAGTTACACAACTTTTCTTTAATTCACAGACATAGACATACCTAAATGGTCTGGATATACTGACCATAACTAAATGGAACCCACCAACTAGCACTATTTACTTTGGCTCCACAGGGATACAGGGTGCCACCTGAAAGACCTGAGTTCATGGTTTTGGGAACATGGGCGTTGATCTCTCGGTGTGAAGCACATACTCTCTCTTCACTGCAGTTCCCCAAAGAATCATAAGTTAATCTTTTAGGAGCTCTAATTTGTCGAGGCTCCCTTTTCTCCAATGGACTTTCTTGGACATTTTCTTCCTGAACTTCTTGTTCTATTATTGTATGACTTTCTGGTTCTTTATCCTTCAAAATATCCACTGGTAGCAATTCTTCCTCAACTTTGTCTGAAAGAAGAGTACCATCTGTATCACTTTCAGTCACCAGGTCTTCTAGATTGCCTGAAGCATTTTGTTCCAGACTACTCGATGGGACAAACTCGGGCGCTTCTATTCTGAGTTGGCTCTCCTCAGCATCTTTCTCCACTACATCTGGACTAGTCTGTGGCACACTCACATCTTCGGGCCTCAAATCTAAGCCATTCTCAAGAGGACCCCAAACAAATCTTCCTACTGGGGGTGCGTCCCATCCCCACTCTTCATCATCTTCTTCAGTGTTGTGGTCACACTCAGGTGATGCTGCCATGCTCCCCTTCTGTGTGGCTAACCGCTGTGACCTCCTCAACTGACGACCTTGATCATGCTCATCTGCCACAGGATCAGGCATTCTCACTGCTTGTCCCAGTGGTAACAGGTTATTGCGGTGCCATGACTTCACAGGCCCACTTTGTCCTTCTGGCCGAATCCGATATACAGGAATACCTGGCAGTTGAGAACACACCTCATACACCTGTGAACTCCAGCGATCAGCAAGCTTGTGTTTTCCAGGGATCCCCAGATTTCTTAACAACACACGATCACCTGGCTTTAAATCATGAATCCGGATTCTTTGGTCGTACCTGGCCTTATTCAGCTGTCCCCGCCTTTCTGCAGCCTCTTGAGCTTTTTCATAAGCAGTCTTCAGGCTCTTTTGGAGACGCTCCACATACCCCTTGTAAGAGACTGTTGTTGTATCATCACAAGAAGTCCCAAAAACAGTGTCAATTGGCAACCGGGCCTCCCGCCCAAACATCAGAAAGTATGGAGAAAATCCAGTGGCATCATTCTCAGTACTATTGTAGGCATGGACAACAGCAGCAATATGTTTGCTCCATTGAGCCTTCTTCTCACTGGGTAAGGTCCCCAACATATTTAACAATGTTCTGTTGAATCTCTCTGGTTGTGGATCTCCCTGAGGATGATAAGGTGTAGTTCTGGTCTTCTTTACACCCAACAAACTCAGCAACTCACGTATCAACTTGCTTTCAAAATCTCGACCCTGATCTGAGTGAATGCGTTGCGGGAGGCCATAATGTACGAAGTATCTCTCCACCAGTACCTTTGCTACTGTCATAGCCTTCTGGTCCCTAGTAGGGAAGGCCTGGGCATACCTGGTATAATGGTCGGTGACCACCAAGACATTGGCAAACCCACCCTCATCAGGCTCGATACATAAGAAGTCAATGCACACTAAGTCCATTGGTCCTTGGCTTTGTAGATGTCCCAATGGTGCAGCTCGCACTGGCTGTGTCTTCCGTTGTACGCACCTGGAGCAAGACCGGCAGTAATTCTCCACATCCTGTCTCATACCCGGCCAGTAAAAGCGATCCTGCAACAACTTCAGGGTGCGATCAACACCCAAATGCCCATGATCATCATGAAGGGAGGAACAGACCATGTCCCTGTATTTTTCAGGTAGCAGTAACTGCCATTTCTCTGTGCTCTCAGCAGCTGGTGCTAACCGGTACACCAAACCATTCTTCATTTTCAGATGACTCCACTCTCTAAGCAATAATCCAACCAGTGGATGGTTGATATCTTTTAGGTGGTTTTGGTTATTCTCATGTAGAGCCTTTTTGACACCCCGGCACAGTGTATCTTCAGCTTGATCGTGATGCAGATCTGACAAACTCAGTGCAGGTAATGAAGTGCTTTTCAATGTCACCATATTGCAGTACCTCCGAGGAATTGCTTCATGTGATAGTCCTAGCTTTTCAGCAGCACAGATTGTCCGAATCTCGCATTGTAGACCTTGGCACATGGCTCTCACACCTGGGGCTGGAACCTCTAGCCACTCATCTTCAGGCTGCAACACATCATGAGGTCTTCTAGAAAGCCCATCTGCATCCTGATTTGCCATGCCTGGACGGTACTTGAGACTGAATCTGTAATTAGCAAGGGCCGCCAACCATCGATGTCCTGTAGCATCTAATTTAGCTGTGGTCAGCACATAAGTGAGAGGGTTGTTATCAGTCTGTACTTCAAACTCGGCTCCATATAGATACTCATGAAGCTTGTCTACCACAGTCCACTTCAGTGCCAGGAACTCAAGCTTGTGTGCTGGGTAATTCCGCTCTGTTGGTGACAGACTCCTGCTCACAAAGGCTATCGGCTTCAGTCTACTCTCCTGCTCCTGGTACAAAACACCCCCTAGCCCATCTCTGCTGGCATCAATGTGTAAGACATACGGCTTCTGAGGGTCTGCATAAGCTAAAACAGGTGTGCTGGTTAGACAACTTTTAAGCTTCTCAAAGGCAGAGTCACACTCCTCTGTCCATTGCTCAATGACAGACTCTTTTCCTGCACGTTGCAGAACGTTATTCTTCTGATCTTGTTTAGACCCTGGAGCCTGCACCTTTTCTTTCACTTGGAGCAAATCATTGAGGGGTCTTGCGATCTGTGCAAAGCCTTTGACAAACCTTCGATAGTAAGAACAGAAACCCAAGTATGAACGGAGCTCAGAAACTGTTTTAGGTTTTGGCCAAGTTGTTAGTGCTTCAACCTTTGAAGGATCCGTTGCTACACCATCAGCCGACACTACATGTCCCAGGTACGTTACAGATGGAAGGCAGAATTGGCACTTTTCCAGCGACAACTTTAACCCTTCCTTCTTCAACCGGTCCAGCACCTTGATTAGCCGAGTCTCATGCTCTTCCAGGTCTCTTCCAAACACAATGACATCATCCAAATACACAAGCACCTCCAGCAGGTTCATATCTCCCATTGTATTTTCCATTAACCTCTGAAAGGTGGCTGGAGCACCCATGAGTCCCGGGGGCATCCTATTGAATTCGAAGAATCCTAAAGGACAAATGAAGGCAGTTCGCTCCTTGTCTTCAGGATGCATTGGAATCTGATGATATCCACTTTTAAGATCCAGCACACTAAACCACTTAGCTCCAGCCAAGCATTGCAATACATCTTCCACTCGTGGTGTGGTATACTGATCTGGAATAGTACGTCGATTCAAAGTTCTATAGTCTACACACATTCGAATAGTACCATTCTTCTTCCGCACCACTACAATTGGTGAAGCATAGGGACTTCGAGACTCTCTAATGATTCCAGTTCTTTTGAGTTCTTCCAGCTGTTTCCGTAAATCTTCAATGTCTCCAAGGGCTAGCCGCCTTGACCTTTCCCGGAATGGCCGGTCATCTTGAAGGCGAATACGGTGATGTGTACTTTTTGCACATCCGACATCATATTCGTGTTGTGCAAAGATTTCACTTTGTCCTCGCAGAATGTTGAGCAATCGTTGTCTCCACTCTGAAGGCAAAAGGGAGTTTTGAGAAACTGAGATCTCCAATTTGTCCTCCAGCTCTTCTGCCTCTCCCCCCACTTGAAAAGGGGTCGTCACTCGGCTTGCTACAAACACCGTTCCCAGTTTTGCCCGAGGTCTTAACATGACTGGTTGTGGTAAGGTGTTTCTGATTCCTACAAGCACTCTGCCATTCTTGCGTTGCAAATCCTCTGCGGGGATAGTCTCAGGGATAATTTCCACCCCTAGCGGCAATCCAGATCCTTCCTCCCCTTCGATCAACAGCAACGGGACTGACTCCTTCCATGTCGTTCTCACTTCAGCTTTCAGACATACCACTTGTCCAGGCATCAACTGACAGTCTTCTCGCTGAGATAACCATACATTTCCAACCCCATGGGCTGGGGCCTCCCGCTCCACCAACAGTTGTTCCCATGCGGCTTGAAGCAAAGGGTGCAATGGACTAGGTGGCTGCCCATAACGGTCCATGATGGGCTCCAATACTCGTCTAACCAGGTGATTATTAGTTCCAAGGATCACTGAGTACCGTGAGGACCCTGGCGGTCGGGGGCAGACTACTGCTAGTGTATCCAGGACTTCTTGAGTTCCTGCCACTTTATATCCTAGCTGAATCTGAAGGTTCACATATCCATCATATGGTAGCTGTTTCTCACTGATTCCCCAGATCTCCAGCTTATCCAGTGCCTGTAAAGGACAATGAGCTAAATGCTTCTCATAAAAGTCTCTATACAACAATGTCACTTGTGCGCCTGTGTCCAGTAATGCATGAGTGAATACACCTTCTATCTGTACTGGCACCACTGGTGATAGTCCCAAAAGATCTTTAGGGAATGTGGTGGCTCCTGCTTCAGAAGCAGATTTGGCCAAAGCTTTCGGCCTCTTCTCTCGTTTCCTCATTTGTTGGCATTGGGTACGTGTAAAGCCTGATGTGGGTGCAGCTCCCAATGACTCTTTTTGCTCAGTCACTTTCTTACTGGCAAAGTCTTTGGAGATTTTGTTACCAAAGTGGTTTTCCACAAGCTGGTTGGTCTTCCTCTTCCTGCTGTTGAAATCTGATTGCCAGCTACACTCCTGCTGGATGTGACCCAACTCACCACCACGATAACCAGTCTTTTTTTGTGGTCCTCCCCTTGACGGGACTATTGCTTCTGTCTGGTACTTGGATACATCAGAAGAGGACCTTCCTGTCTTCTGTGATGTCAGAGCCTGCAGGACTCGCAACTGTGTCTTCTGCATTTCGCATTGTGTCTGTACTACTTGGGTCAACACCTTCCACAGACTGGTTAATGATGCATCCTCCGGAAAGTTGTTTTGAGACACTGGTTCTGCCTCCACTGTACGGACTTGAGAAATCTTCACGGGCCTTGCACTAGTATACCCAGACTTTAGATCTTGTAATGCTTCCTCTTCTCGAATTTTCTTAATCAGTTGAGGATAGCTTGGCACCTCCACTTGATCCCCCAAGTGTAACTTGAACACCACTGGGTCAAGAGCTTGTGATCCCTCTTGGATTTGACGGATTCGGGCCCGATCCACCTGCTTTGGGTCTATTCCTTTACTCAACACTAACTGATGCAGGAGGCGGTCTAGTCGCCTTACATAACTTGACAGCTTTTCTCCAACCCTCTGGTAGGTGTGTTCAAATTGGTACAGTAAATCAGCGGGCTTATCAATCTTCCCAAACACACTATGCAATGCATCAAGATAATCCTGTGCAGTGCAATCAGATTGTCTCATCTTCAAATTTCGGACAGTGTCAGCTGCTGGACCTTTCAAGCTTTCTATAATCCTCTGCTTCTTGCTTATTTCAGGAACATCCCATTCTTCCAGTACCTGAGTGGCTTGGTCCATCCATGCCTCAAAATCTTCTTCACCAGGGGGAGTGGGTACTTTACCAGAGAACAACCGTAACTTTCTGTACCCCCAGCTTGCTAGCGAATAGTCAGGAGATCTACACTTTGTCAGTAGGTTTCTTAATGCTTCAAGGACTTCTGGTCCAATACAGTTCTTCTCTTGATCAATGGCAGGCTCAGATAATGGCCCCATAACTTCAGCTTCCACTTCTGCTGCACCTTTTGGAATGGTCACTTGAACTAACTGACCGCCTGGAGTTGTGAGGGTCATAGGCATCTTGTCATGGGGGACATGGGTCTTCCACTCCAGCAGGGCAAATTGAGTTGGTCCACTTGGGTCTGTTGTACTATCTAACAGGAACCCCCGACCAGATATTGGTAGTCTTTCAGCCACTTTCCTAATCTGTGCATCAGTCCAGTCATGCCCTGGCAACTCTAGGACTAAACAGTGTCCCACGGCAGCTTGGTGGTTCTCACACCATCTTCCTGCAGCTCTTGACTCCATACTGTGTCTGATTTCAAGGGATAAGGGGCGTAGACGTCACCGGGCGGAACCAAAGAGAGCCCCACGTTGGGCGCCAAATGTAGCGAGACAGACTGGATCGCTAATGAATGTAACAGGGCCTCTTAGTGGATACCGCCTCCAGTGGCACCCTGCCTCCTAGAATCATGCAGACACCAGTATCAATGCAATATATTTATTCCCCGCTGACCAACGTGATCTAATGGGGTGAAGTAAGCAATAGAAAATATAGCACTAATCAAACACTTGTTAACTCAGCAAGATCATAACAGTAACAGTAATACGCTTCACACATTCAAAGTGCATAGAAAGTGTATGTCCAAGGTAGCCACCTCCTGCGCCCCTCCAGTGTCACTCTAAACAAGTGTACACTAGACTGGCACAGAACGCACCGCAGCAAAGGGACAAGCTTAATAAACTGCAATCAACACATGGTAGTAACCTCTTGCGCCCCTCCAGTGTCACTTTAAAGGAGTGCACACTACACTGGCGAAAGACGCACAACCATAGCAAAGAAACAAACTTAAGACAATGCAATCAGTAGCACAATCTTATTTAACTCCCGACTGGCCAGTGGGCTATAGTGCAATTGCACTCGGGGTACCCCTTTAAGGAACATTATGTGCACAGTTGGGCGCCTTGTGAAGAAGGTGCAGCAGCAAGAAGACTCCTGATGCACTCAGCAACAACAGCATAGATGCCAGTGATGTGAGAGGGGACAGGTTAGCCAGGCTACAGTTCAGAATGGCAGGCTATGGCAAACAGTCCTGACATACACTGTCCACAGTTTGTTGTAAGAGGAGTGGTATGACTCCCAAACCTCTCAGCAAGGTTAATGCCCCTCTATCACTGCAAAGATGGTTCCTACCATGAGGTGCAGGGCCAGTCCCTGATAATGGTCACTCAGCAGGTGCAGAACTCACAGGCAGAAGTTTTGAGGAGATTGAGATTCACAAACTTTGTAATCCAGCTAAAATGGTTCCTTCTGAAGTCCACGCGGCTTGTACAATCCAGACTCCACCAACCTCACAGGTTCACACAGTTCTGGTCCGGCAGCTGTATCCTTTCACCAAGATCCAGCAGCAAGATTCAGCTCAGGGTGCAGCAAATCTGTGTCACAGGATCCCTTCTTCACACTCAGCAATCAAATGGAAGCCAGTCCTATGGATTTAGGCCTGAAGATCCAGTCCCCATCACTCCAGACCTCACTCCCAGGCTCTAGGCACACCAGCCACACCTCAGCTCCCAGCAGCCTCTGCTCACTCCAGCCTCTCTTCCAGAATTCTCTGCAGTCTTAAAGGAACTATGCCCTCTAAAGGCAGCAGTACATAACATAACAATAACAGCACATTATATGGTGTTACATAAGCAAATACATTTTTTTATATAAAATCATATACTGAGTGCTCTGATTCATTTCAAGGTATACCGTCAATCTATAATTACTGTTATAGAGGGTTCGGACTCCGCTATGCCGGATGTATATGATAGCAACGCTTTAAAGGGACTCCGAGCTCTAACTAAAATCAAAATCTGAACTTACTTGGGGCTTTCTCCAGCCCACCGTAGGTCGGGAGGTCCCTCGACGTCCATCTGGTTCTTCTCCCAGGGCCTGGTCAGAAATGGCTCCACGGCGGCTCCCGGCAACACTGGGCCCAAGTGTCGGGCTCCTCTTACTGAAAGGTGACATCAGTCGTCACCACGCCAGCCGCCTCGTGTCATCACGGCGATTAAACCGCGCATGCGTAGTACTGTCACACCGGCCGGCGTGATGATGCGAGGCGGCCGGCGTGGTGACGACTGACGTCACCTTTCAGTAAGAGGAGCTGACACTTGGGCCCAGTGTCGCCGGGAGCCGCCGGGGAGCCATTTCTGACCAGGCCCTGGGAGAAGAGCCAGATGGACGTCGAGGGACCTCCCGACCTACGGTGGGCTGGAGAAAGCCCCAGGTAAATTCAGATTTTGATTTTAGTTAGAGCTCGGAGTCCCTTTAAAGGTTGGTCCTTTACTGAGTTAGCAATCATAAAAAAGACAAGAACCACTCAGGTTTTTGACAGAGCGTTCCTACACAATTTGTTCATAGTATTCAAAATCTGTTGGCCCTCATACTACATGGGAGTGGTAAAATTGGCCAATTAAAATGGATGTGTGTACCAGGCTTTAAAGGGACTCAGAGACGAACGAAAGTACAGCTCTGATACTTACCCAGGGCTTCCTCCTGCCCCATAAACACGACTAAGCCCCACACCGTCCTCCCGCGGTCTGCCGTTCAGCCGGGGTGAGCTCCGTTACCAGGCTCAGTCGATGCCAGTCAGGGTCTACTGTACATGCGCAGACCTGCCGCGCATGCGCAGTAGCCCCGGACTGACAACACTGAGCCTGTTACTGGGGCTCACCGCGGCTGAACGGCAGACCGCGAGAGGACGGTGTAAGACTTAGACGTGTTTATGGGGCAGGAGGAAGCCCTGGGTAAGTATCAGAGCTGTACTTTCGTTCATCTCTAAGCATTTTATTCTTTTTGGGGGGGAGGGGGGATTCGCAAATATGCCTACAGAAGAGAAGGCTAGATCTCTCAAAACTCATATTGTATTATGGAATGTTTTAAAGGGTCAATATATAACTTTAATTTACACATGTATTAGTTATACATTTGTCCTAGAGTAAAATGCACTATAAATTAAGTTTTATTGTTCTATGTTCCTGTTACTTACAGTACACAATAGAAATGTGACAGATTTTGGACAAATAAATCTCTTCATGGGGGATTCTCAGGAATTCCTTTATGTATAAAACCCCTTAGTGAATGTCCGTTGCTCAGTTCAACTGCCAAAATAGTGGGCAAATGAGTAGGGAGGACATCCAGCATCTTTGTATAGATCATTTTAGTGAGTGCTTTTGAAAGAAAAAAAAGGAAAATAGCCCATGATGAGATGGGCTAGTCTACACCCTATCAGGTCTATCAACTTTTCACTAGCTACTGTAAGTGACAGCAGCATAGGAAAAAAAAACAATTTATAGTTTGTTTTACACTGGGACAAATAACTAATACACATATATTTTACATTTTAGTTGTTTAAGGCTGGTTTCACAGTGGGACGTTACAGTCCCACGTTACAGCATCCAGTAACGCAGCCGCAGCCTAACTCACAGCACTGTAAATTCAATGGGCTGTTCACAGTGCACACGTTGCGTTACATAGTGACGCAGCATGTTTAAACAAAGTGCTGCATGCTGTACGTTATACTGGGCTAAGCCACGTTAGACTGTTTGCACATGCTCAGTAATGTTGGAGGAGGAGGTCTCCCCTCCTCCTCTGCAGCCAGCCACATGGCTAATTAATATTTCCTGCACTGTGGTGACTCCTGGTAGAACTGTAGTGTTGTCTGAATCATGAACGAATCGTTCATTTGATCCGGATCTTTTTTGTGAGTCGAATCATCTGGATCATCACAATGAAAGATTCGGGTTCACAGTGGATGTCTGTCTGGAAGAAACAGGAACATACAGAAAGTACAGTGCAGGGAAAGTCCTGTCCTGCTAGTCATTTTACCCAGTCTGCTTCCCTAGTAAAATGATTCAAATGATTTGGTTCAAAGATCCGGATCTTTTCAATGATCCCATTCAAATGATCCGAATCCTTAAAAAGATCCGGACTTCCTATCACTAACCTGGAGCGGCTGCTTTGAGAGCTGCATAACGCAGCTCAATCTGACGTCCAACTTCAACACCACCATGCGTTGCTTTAGGGGCACGTTATGTGCCCATAACGTCCCCTAAAACGCAACGTCTTGGTGTGAAAGTAGCCTAAAGGCATCTTATTTCTTTCTTGTCCATGTATAAGTATAGGGTAAGTGTTATTGTTAAGAAGTCTTTAAAGGCTAGGGAAAGGCTAATATTAGCCATGCAGGGTTAGTGATAGGCTTGGTGTCAAATCAGATCCTTGTCAAATAATTTTAGAATGATTTTTACTATTGCTAGATTTTTTTATTTGTAAAAAAAAGTGATAGGATTTTTTTTACTATCCCTCATTCCTTTATTTTGTCATGAACATATGCTTTTGATGCGCATTTTCCAGTGACGATGTATCGAATAATGTTTGTCACTTGTAAGCGTAGTGGCTTGAGCAAAGAGCCTAACATTGCCACGTGCTATCAGTATTTAACTGTGCTTTATTACCGAACCATGTCATTTTTCCACAGGCTGCCTACCAATAGTAATTCACTAAAGCACCACTTCATCCAACTGGCGATAATCCAAGTGAAACGCCGGCAACAGGCAGGGAGACCCAAACCTGTTGAGGCATCTTCTTCTTGGCAATGGGAGATTAGGCTGACAGTTATTACAATAAATAAGTGGAGGAAGAGAGCGATGCAAGTTGTGTGAGCAGAATAAGTCCCATGGGCTGCATTTGTGAGTGGAGATCAGGGCTTCGGCAGTGACGATAGCTAGAAGTTGTTGGGATGCTATGCTGATCTTGGTCAAAGCCAGCCCCAGGCTGCTGTGTTTGGAATGGTGCCTTTTGCGATTATCCGTATGGCTACTGTGTTTGATGCTCAACCTGGACAGACAGGCCTGGCAGGCAAAAACTGCTCAGGCAGATGATGTCAGAGAAGACAAAAATGATCTAGTGCAAGTCTAAGAAGACAGATGACACCCAGCAGGAACAGCAAGCCAAATCTGTGGACTCCACAATACAGCTGGCTAGCCCCAGGGGGGTGCCTTTTTGAAGTAGAAGAGACATCACCAATGTGCTGTCAAATTAGCTCACAAGGCTGGAAATGCCGCAGAGATTGAGTCCCTCCTATAAAGCTGAGGAAATTTAATAGATAAACATTATCTTAAATAGTTATGGTGTAAAAACAAAAAAGTAAAGCATTCCGGCAAAAAAAAATAATCTGTTAAAATATACCATTTTCTTCACACCTGGCTGTTGTCCATTAATTCCAGAAGCTCTGAGGAACATCCGTAACAACAGTTTGATAGACATCGTTAATGTAATCTGTTCAGTGGTACTGGATAACCCTAGAGCTGGAGTTTAATTGCAATAGGTCGGAGTAATAAATCCAAACCGTGAGAGAAGAATTAGAACTTACCGGTCTATCCAAAGGCTCATTGTAACACACAGATATACGGTCGCACGCTCGCCTCATCACTTTTTCGATAAAACTCACCTCCTGCCTGCAGACAGGTGTAAATCAGTTTTAATAAATCAAGAACAACATTGAGAACAGCAAATATATAGAATTTTTTTTTCTTGTATCCTGAAATTTAGAGCTTTGTACCTGAGAACTTAGACTGTTTAATAACAAGGAATGTGAGAAATATTGTTTGGAAGAGGGGGAAAAACTTCTGTACTAAGATTAAGAATGTAATGCAGATTTGAAAAAAATATTAAATTATTTTACAGAAGTAGCTGAAATGGTACATTTGCATGCATTGTTATTATTAAAGAAGAATTGCAAGGAGAATTTTTTTTGTTTATGAGGAAAAAAAGAAGAGATAAGCAAAAGAGAGGGAAAATCCTCTTACCCTGTCAGTGTGGTATGGAAAACATGGCTCACGCAGCATGGGAGGCATCATGTTCACTACTAGCGCACAGAGGTTTTTTTTTTTTTTTGCATACCTATGAAATAGCCACCGGGAGATTTGGGCGCAGGGTAAAGCCGATATACCACTTACCCAGCTCCTGTACAAGCCCCGGCGCTAATTACTATACCCCCTCCAGGTCCATGGTGGGTAATGATTGCCGGCTGCCAAATTACAGTGTTTTAAAGGTAATTTGAGCTTCATCTTTTGCCGCCGCCCAAATTATTACTCACTTAGTGCCACTATTGGCGTAATTCCTATTATGGGCAACGGTGGCGCTGGCTGCGCACAAAACTCCTGCGCTGTATTTTTTTTTAAATTCCTTTAGTTGAAGAGTCACACCTCTTTTCTCCTTATATAAATACCCAAGTTTATGCAGATTGCTTAAGGCTCTGTTTCACTCTGAATAACGCTGCAAAATCCAAGCAATTTTGCCGCAATTCTGTTTGCATTTTTCATTCAAAGAGTGGTGCTTGTTCCCTGAATAAGAATTACAAACTCTACCATAATGTGACTATAGTCAGTACAAGATGCTGTCCGGGGAGATGACTATTCTTTTCCCTTTCTTCCTACTTTCCTTTGCTCCTTTGTCTTCTTGTTTGATTATATATAGCTGCCACTTTAAATCTTTCAACTAGGTGTACGTATATCTAGACATCCTCTTGGTATATTATTCTGGGGAATACGTTCTTAGTAATGAGCCTCATCGAAAGGTAACTTTGTCATACTAATATTGCCCCTATTAATGATGCAATGTATTTAAACTTTGCATTACGAATAGGTACTTCTCTTCAACCTACCACTGTTGGGAATTTATAATGAGGAAAATGTTGCATACCTTTCTGCATTTCTCTTAGTATATACCACCTTCATATGATGATATTATGATGTATAAGCAAAATGGGAACCAATTGATGATTTTTCTCTTTATTGTTATATCTTGATGGCCTGTTTGTTAAAAATTCTTATTCAATAAAAATCTATTGAAACAGAAAAAAGAATTACAAACTCAGTCACAATTTTCAGTATGAAAGAGACTGCTTTTCACACTCTTATTTTCTGCTATTTCTTTGCTTTCCACTAGGCTGCTATGTCAGTGCTGTATCTGCAAAAAACCTCCAAAAAAGAGTTCTACAAACCAGGCCTCACTGTGTCACATATCAAAAAACTTAATTGAGAAATTTACAGCAATCGCAACTTGTATTAAGGAGATTCGGATAAAACTTTAAAAACACTTAGAGCACTGAAATTAGCCTGACAGCCCCTGCATCCCATGCACGCTTCACCTACATCCATTCATGCCATACAAAAAATAATAATAATAAGAGGGCCTGCGCATGTTCAAAAACGACCACAGAGCTCTGGGTAGACAAAAAAACGGTTTTCCCACCGTGTTCAAAAAAAATTTAGAGATGTGTTAAAATGGACACTAGAGATGGACACTAGAGATGTGTTAAAAGTCATTTCTGGCTTGCAGGTGACCCCGGGGGCCCTCCTGGTGGGGATCGACGTGGAGTCGTTGTACACGTCGATTCCCCACCAGGTGGGCCTCGAGGCTGTATCCTTTTTTCTTGACGAGGCCCACCCGACCCGGACTGACCATAATCTGTTTGTGATGGACATGCTACACTTGGTACTAACAGAAAATTACTTCATCTTCGGGGGGTGTTCTATTGCCAGGTGGCTGGGACGTCAATGGGAGCGGCGTGTGCGCCGGCATATGCCTGTCTCCATCTGGGATTTTGGGAGAGGAGAGATGTATATATACTGGATGCGTTCCGGCGCCACGTCGCTCTGTGGATTAGATTCATTGATGATATCTTGGTGGTGTGGAATGGAGATGAAAAAGAACTTGAAGGGTTTATACAAAAATTGAACAATAATAATAGAAATATCAGGTTGACATATACGGCTGATGAGCATGAGATCCCATTCCTGGACCTAAAGATTGCGGTCAGGGGTGGAGCTCTCAGTAGCTCCACGTATAGGAAACCAACAGCTGGTAACACCATACTCCACGCCACCAGCCATCATCCCAGCCACTTGGTAAGGAACATACCCTATGGACAGTTCCTCCGGTTGAGAAGGAACTGTTCATCAGAGGAGGAATTCACCAAAGAATCGCGTGAATTATATTCACGTCTAAGGGAACGTGGGTACCCACATAGGGTACTCCGTAGGTGCTTGAAAAAGGCTAGGGACCGTGACCGTGAAACTCTCCTTGTACCTGGAAGAAAAGATGGACCAAATGCCCTGAACAAAGAAAGAATTGTAACTCAATATGGCTCACATTGGGAGTCTTTAAGAGCGGCATTGATAAAAGCCTGGCCTATATTGATGGCTTCGTCGGACATAGCACAAATTGTGGGCTCTGTTCCTATGATAACAGCCAGACGGGCAAAAAATCTAAAGGACCAGTTGGTGGTCTCTGAATTTAAAAGTAAGAAACAAAATGAAGAAAGGAAAACTTGGTTAGGATCTGTACCCCCTCCAAAAGGCATGCATCGGTGCGGGAGATGCAAGGTTTGTCCCTATGTACATAAGACAGATTCTTTCTGGGACACTAAATGTGAGAGGAAATTTAAAATTGAGTCTTTCATGAATTGTGAGACCACGGGGGTGGTGTACATGGTGACCTGCCCCTGTGGTTTACACTACATTGGGATGACTACTAGAATGTTCAAAGTTAGAATACTAGAACACATGTCAAATGTGAAAAACAAGAATGAGGAAAATAATGGACCTCTGAGGGAACATTACCAACAACATCACGGGGGGAGTTTCAAAGGTAGCTTAGTGAAAGTTCTGACATCTATAACCAAAGGAGCTAGAAAAATAAGTGTGGAAAGAGAACTTCTCCGCAAGGAAACAATGTGGATATATAAACTAGGTACATTATCTCCTGATGGTCTTAATTCTGAGATTAACTTTTCAGTGTACCTGGATCCATATTAAACTAGGCTGATATATGATAGACTCTCTATGTACATTGGGCTCCACGTAATGTTATGTTATCCGTTCATGGCCCCATATATGCTTGCAATTTCTTCGTGATCATTGTGCTCATCCCATTTAGTAGCTATGAGTTGTATAGTGTACAGCCTGTAGAGCTTAAGGTGATGCTCTCTCATGCATTAATGCCCTATTTGGATATATGTCTAATTGGAAGTGAAAGAAGGAGCTATTTTGCTATACATATATATATACATAAAATGGAGGTCAGAGTAAATATAGATGGTAAGAAAAACTGTGTGAAGAATGCGGTATGGGAGATGCCGTGCATGGATGTTGCAGCCTGATATGATATGAATGAAGTCATTGCGGTACTAGCAGTTGTCCCCTCAGCGAAATAAGTAGAAATAAATAAAAAGTACTATTTGAAGTCTTTTTATCTATATGAGCATGTTCTTCTTCTCTTCCCTGGTATAACTGATGCCCTGGAACCCTGAAAAACTCTGCAGTACTCTGAGAAAAACATATGTTTAAAGATATGGGCAACTTTGCCAGTAACAAAGATGGCGCCTGTGGATGTGTCAGGTGACTGCTGCTTGAATATAAAAGGACTACTGACCACCCCCTTCCCCTATAAGCCACACCCTGATGAAGCCCATTGGGCGAAACATGTAGGTGGGAGGAGCTATAGGAGGCCGGCCTCGCCCACTGCTATCAACCCATGCCGCTCTGAGAGCGTTTGTCGCCGCCATTGCTGCCGCTGCATGGATGCGCTGACCCAGCGGAACTCTGGCACATCATCCTGCCTACTAAGGAGATAGCCTGCGCGTATGCCCTCTGATGAGATGACCACTACAGACTCTCTGGGAGACGTAAGATACAAGGTTCTGTGTCTCTTTGAGCAAGTACAGTGAAGAAAGGATCCGCAAACCAGGATTGGCTTAGTGAAAAAATGTCCGTTCTTTATTAGAAAAATCCACATGACAGAAAATGTGCAATAAAATCACAGGATCGACTGACGCGTATCGGGCTTACAATCTGCCCTTAGTCATAGTCTAGACTATGACTAAGGGCAGATTGTAAGCCCGATACGTGTCAGTCGATCCTGTGATTTTATTGCACATTTTCTGTCATGTGGATTTTTCTAATAAAGAACGGACATTTTTTCACTAAGCCAATCCTGGTTTGCGGATCCTTTCTTCACTGTATTTGCTAAAGGACTGGCTCTCTAGATCCTGCACCGATTGGTATGTGTTGTCATGGGGGTTGAGCGTTTATGAACTTGTTCTCTCTTTGAGCAAGACAGTGCTATTGGTGTGCTGACTCAAAGTGTTATTGCAACAAATGTCATGCTAAACGCCAATGTTATAACAGCTTGCTGAACTGCATATCTAACCCTCTGTGGCTGAAACTGCTTTGCTATGTGTGCCTAAGCTCTAAGGACTACCGTGGCCTTGACTGGTTGATCTGAGGAGGTCCTGGATCTATATCTATAACGGACTGGTTCTGTTTAAAGCTTGCATAAGCTAAACATGATTCTGAGCTGGAAAGTGCATGCCTAGTTGAGGTGATACAGTTTGAAGTAGGCTTCAACCTGCCTTGCTGATGTTGGGGCAAATTTTTTTGAACACGGTGGGAAAACCGTTTTTTTGTCTACCCAGAGCTCTGTGGTCGTTTTTGAACATGCGCAGGCCCTCTTATTATTATTATTTTTTGTATGGCATGAATGGATGTAGGTGAAGCGTGCATGGGATGCAGGGGCTGTCAGGCTAATTTCAGTGCTCTAAGTGTTTTTAAAGTTTTATCCGAATCTCCTTAATACAAGTTGCGATTGCTGTAAATTTCTCAATTAAGTTTTTTGATATGTGACACAGTGAGGCCTGGTTTGTAGAACTCTTTTTTGGAGGTTTTTTGCAGATTTAGTAATCTGAGTTTAAGGCCCACAAACATCTGATACATCTGCGCACATGAGGTGGCTCATATGTGCAGCAGAAAGATTGTCGGATGTGATGTCACTAGAAGATCAGTAAATAAATACAAATATGCTATGTCAGTGCTGTGTCTGATCCTGTGCTGCTGATGCTATTTCTCTGCTCTGCACTTGTTACTATGCGGATGTGTCTGAGATCCTCCTATGTCTGTCACAGTATTATCTTATTCTAATCAGGGCCGGGCCGAGGCATAGGCTGGAGAGGCTCCAGCCTCAGGGCGCAGTGTAGGGGGGGCGCACAATTCATTCAGCTGTCATTCCTAATTGTGTAAAAGGGGATACATAGCAGTGACTGCAAGCCAGATAACTAGATATTACGGTGTTGGGGAGGTTGTGGGCCCTGTGGCGCCTCTTAGTCTAATAGCAATCAGTGTGTGACAGCTGGGGTGGGAGGGATGGAGGGGCGCACTTTGGTGTCTCAGCCTTGGGTGCTGTCGGACCTTGTCCCTGCTCTGATTCTAATTATACTAAAGGGTTGGATATCTCAGCACTCATAGCTCCTACTCATTAAGCACACCTTTTGAGAGTAGGGAGGGGACCCCCAAGTACCAAATTGCAGCCCCCTTGAGCATTTGGCATTTATTTGGGTTGGAAAAAAGACAATATACAGGTGATCTACTTAAAATACATCCACAGGATATATAAAAGCTTGGCAAATTAGCTTTTTATCTCTAGGTCTTTGAAAAGGTCGAGAAGACATGAGCTACTCGTGGAGAAAAGGAGAACTTACCTGGCAGTTCAGTTACCTGAACTGAAAGGAGTATGGAGGCTGACATATATTTCCTTTTAAATAATACCAGTTGCCTGGCTGTCTTGTTGTTAGTTGTTACCTTTGGCTGCAAAAAGTGTCTTCACACCTGAAACATGCATGCAGCTAATCCAGTCAGACGTCAGGAATGCATGATTTGCAGGCTTGTTCAGGGTCTGTGGCTAAAAGTATTGGAGGCAGGGGATCAGCAGCACAGCCAGGCAATTTGTATTATTTAAAAGGAAATACATATGGCGGCCTCCATATCCCTGTCACTTCAGGTGTGCTTTAAGAGTGGTTAAAGCACACCTGAAATAAGAGGGATATTGAGGCTGACATTTATTTCCTTCAAAGGAATACTGTAGGGGGCCGGGGGAAAATTAGTTGAACTTACCCGGGGCTTCTAATGGTCCCCCGCAGACATCCTGTGCCCGCGCAGCCACTCATCGATGCTCTGGCCCCGCCTCCCGTTCACTTCTGGAATTTCAGACTTTAAAGTCTGGAAACCACTGCGCCTGAATTGCTGTGTCCTCTCTCCCGCTGATGTCACCAAGAGCGTACTGCACAGGCCCAGTATGACTTTAAAGTCTGAAATTCCAGAAGTTAACCGGAGGCAGGGCCGGAGCATTGGTGAGTGGCTTGTCGGGTACAGGATGTCTGCGGGGGACCATTAGAAGCCCCGGATAAGTTCAACTAATTTTCCCCCCAACCCCACTGCAGTATTCCTTTAAAGGGAAGGTTCAAGCAAAATAAAAAAATGAGTTTCACTTACCTGGGGCTTCTACCAGCCCCATGCAGCCATCCTGTGCCCTCGTAGTCACTCACTGCTTATCCAGTCCTCTGCTGGCAGCTTGCCGACCTCGGAGGTCGGCGGGACGCATTGCGTACATTTTTACGCATTCCCGCTAGTGCAGGAACATTAACCAGGGCCGGGCCGAGGCATAGGCTGGAGAGGCTCCAGCCTCAGGGCGCAGTGTAGGAGGGGGCGCAGAATTCATTCAGCTGTCATTCCTAATTGTGTTTGAAGCAAAAAGAAATAGGAAAAGGGGATACATGGCAGTGACTGAAAGCCATATAACTAGATATTAAGGTGTTGGGGGCCCTGTGGCCCTCTTAGTCTAATAACAATCAGTGTGTGATGGCTGGGGTGGGAGGGATGGAGGGGCGCATTTTGGTGTCTCAGCCTTGGGTGCTGGAATACCTTGTCCCGGCTCTGACATTAACACATACATTTTTGCACATTACTGGTTCAATGCGTACATTTTTACGCATTGAACCAGTAATGCGTAAAAATGTATGTGTTAAGGTTCCTGCACTAGCGGGAATGCGTAAAAATGTACGCAATGCGTCCCGCCGACCTCCGGGGTCGGCAAGCTGCCAGCGGGGGACTGGAGCAGCAGTGAGTGACTACGAGGGCACAGGATGGCTGCATGGGGCTGGTAGAAGCCCCAGGTAAGTGAAACTCATTTTTTTTATTTTGCTTGGACATTCCCATTAAAACAATAACAGTTGCATGGCAGTCCTGCTGAGCTTTCTGGCATTATTTGAGTTTCAATCACACACCTAAAACAAGTATGCAGCTAATCCAGTCAGAAATGTCTGACCTGGCTGCTTGTTCAGAGTCTATGATTAAAAAGGATAAGCAGAACAGCCAGGCAATTGGCTATGCTTAGAACTCATGAAGAAGCATATGATAAGTTTGATCAGCTGATAGATTTGTAAGGCTCTAATTTGCTGGTCATAGTAATGTGTTAAACCAGGAAGTCATCACAGCAAATCAGATTTTACAATTCTATCAGCTGATCAAACTGATCATATGCTTTTCCATGAGTTCTCCTAGGCTTTGCCATCCCTACTGAGGCGATGTGATTGATTAAAAGGAGATAAATATGTCGGCCTCCATATCCCTTTTGCTTCAGGTGTTACTTGCATTTAGAGGCTTAGATAGAGTGACCAGACGTCCCGGATTGCCCGGGACGCGTCCCGGATTCGGGGTCCGCTGTCCCAGGCTTAATGAGGTCCCGGGAAATGTCCCGCTTTTAGCAGCGGGACGTCCCGGCCTCGGGACTCTGGCCACTCTCTCCTCAATGAACTGGCAGCGGCGTCTATAGACGCCGTGCCAGTTCATTGCCTGCAGCCCCGCTCCAGCCTCCTCTTCCGGTGTCTGTTCCGACACCGGCAGAGCAGGGCTACAGCAAGATGGCTGCCGAAGCCCTGTACTGGAGACCTATTTGTGTCTCCAGTACAGGGCTTCGGGCGCCATCTTGCCGTAGCCCTGTCAGCGCGGGAGACTGCAGGAGAAGTAAGACGGTCCCAGGAGCAGCGCGCCAGAGGCCGGAGACTTCTGCCAGGTGAATAAATCAATGCTTTCTTTTCCAGGTGAAATGTTTGCCTGCATTGTTTCTTTTACAGGTGAAATGTTTGCCCGCATTGTTTCTTTTCCGGTGAAATGTTTGCCCGCATTGTTTCTTTTCCGGTGAAATGTTTACCCGCATTGTTTCTTCTCCGGTGAAATGTTTGCCCGCATTGTTTCTTCTCCGGTGAAATGTTTGCCCGCAGTGCGTTTCTTTTCTGGCGAAATGTTTGCCCGCAGTGCGTTTCTTTTCTGGTGAAATGTTTGCCCGCATTGCGTTTCTTTTCTGGTGAAATGTTTGCCCGCAGTGCGTTTCTTTTCTGGTGAAATGTTTGCCCGCATTGCGTTTCTTTTCTGGTGAAATGTTTGCCCGCATTGCGTTTCTTTTCTGGTGAAATGTTTGCCCGCATTGCATTTCTTTTCTGGTGAAATGTTTGCCCGCATTGCGTTTCTTTTCTGGTGAAATGTTTGCCTGCATTGCGTTTATTTTGTATTGACATGTTTGCCCGCATTGTGTTTATTTTGTACTGACATGTTTGCCCGCATTGCGTTTATTTTGTACTGACATGTTTGCCCGCATTGCGTTTACTTTGTACTGACATGTTTGCCCGCATTGCATTTATTTTATACTGACATGTTGCCCGCATTGCGGTTATTTTGTGCTGACATGTTGCCTATTGCATTTTTTTTTCTGGTGTCCGGGGTAACCGTTACTGCATTTATTATTTAATGGTCATAGATGGCTATGTTTGCTGCTTTGTGGTTACGGTATACTATTAGCATCACACAGTTTCTGCACACCCATGATGCAAAGTCTCGTTTGTCCACATCATGGCGTAAACACTGCTTTCTTATGCCTCGCTGTTACATCATTACGTTAGCTCCGCCCATACAATGTCATGGCCACGCCCATTTTTCGCCGCGGCGCGCAGCCCCCCATCTTCGTCGATACGCGCTCCTCAGTCCTCCCCACTTTTCGCCCCCCCCCCCCCTCTCCCCGTCCCAGGTTGGACCCACAAAAATCTGGTCACTCTAGCTTAGATGCTTTCCTCCCTTTGAGCTGTGATTGACAGGTGTGGGAAGATGATACATTGACCAGGCAGTGAAGTAGGTTTTGCCCTTGTGGCTATTCTTTCCTCTACACTGAGGTACAGTGAGACTGAGAAGACTGAACTTGATGGATGCATGTATATTGAGAGTTGGAAGGTACCTAATCATGCATTAGATGCCTGCAGGTCTCTGGTGCTGGTAGTCTACACAGCAAAATGTGAACACAGGTTCGCTTATAGTTTTGAAAGTATTTACTTTTATTTCAATGAAATATGTGCATTCAATTCTATCACTCCCAATAAGCGACGGCGGTAAAAAGGTGTGACTGGCATGCTCAACCAGACCTCAAACTGAAACCTGATTGCTTTAGGTGGATGTAGCCTTGCAATGGAGTTAAATGTTACAACACTTCTGAGTTTCAAGTTTATAATATTCTTTAATACTAATGTAAATACTAATTACATTAATACTAATGTAAAGTATATGACTTCCTCTTTGCAAGATTCAAACAGATGTTCAGTTTTAAAGCCTAGTGCCAGTCACGATGCGTAAGTAATCAGGATATACTACAGTCCATTCAAGGACTGCCTCCAGGTCTGGAAATCTGTTTATCCTCTCATATATTTATACTCCCAGATGGAATGTCCCGAGCTTTCTAGGGAAGGCAGTGACCTATTAGTGCTCTAATTCATTAGCTAAACATGATAAGTTATATATTTGTACATAGGTCTATATAAGAAAACATTAATTTATTTTAACCATTACCTAAGGCTTCTACTTAAACCTATGTCTGCCATATACTTTAACTGTATAAACAATTCCCAACGCTTTATTGGAAAATAAGCCTGTCAAAAAAAATTGAACATGGGAGCCAAAATAAAACATTGCATATGAGAATCCATAGCTCTTATATCCAAAGCAGGACTTTCAACTACTAGATTATCATACTTGTAGTCATCCTCATTAGCATGCAGGCCCGAATTTACATCACAGGAGCCTATAGGCACAGATGTCCTGGCACCTTAGACTTCACCCTCCATGAACCTACAAACCCACACCAAACTGCACTGAAAGTGGGCTGGATGTCCCAGCTGTCACTTCTCCCTTACTTTCCATGCCCATCATACGTGACTACAGATATCCCTTAGCATTAGGTAGCCTAAAGTACCCTCAATATTAACCACTTACCGACCACCCACTGCACAGGGGCGGCCGGAAAGTGGATCCCGCAAGGACCGCCGCATATACAATTGGCGGCGGTCCTTGTATGGGCATGGGCCGAGCGATCTCCGCCCCCCTCGCGCTGTAACCCGCCGGCCGTTCGGAAGCGCCGGCGGGTTACTAGCACCCGGATCGCCGCATACAAAGTGTATAATACAAGCTGCCTCTTGCCCTGGTGGTCCCAGTGTCCGAGGGACCAGCCACCCTAGTCAGCACCCAAGCACACTGATTCCCCCCCCCCCTGCCCCCTGATCGCCCACAGCACCGCTCAGACCCCCCCCCCCCCGCCCACCCCCCAGACCACTGTTTGCACCCAATCACCCCCCTAATCACCCATCAATCACTCCCTGTCACTATCTGTAAACGCTATTTTTTTTTATGCCCTAAACTGCCCCCCTGCTCCCTCCTGATCACCCCCCCCACCCCTCAGATTCTACCCCTCAAATTCTCCCCAGACCCCCCCCCCCCCTTGTGTACTGTATGCATCTATCCTCCTGATCACCTGTCAATCACCCATCAATCACCCCCTGTCACTGCCACCCATCAATCAGCCCCTAACCTGCCCCTTGCGGGCAATCTGATCACCCGTCCACACCAATAGATCGCCCGCAGATCCGACATCAGATCACCTCCCAAGTGCAGTGTTTACATCTGTTCTCTACCCTAAACACCCACTAATCACTAGCGTCGTAAGGGGGGTGCGGGGGGTGCGACCCGCACCGGGTGGGGTGATAGATTGGCATAGCAGGGGTGATGTCTGCCATGAGGGCCAGCAGGCAGTTCAGTGCTGCTTTGTGCATTTACTCAATGTGCACTTTCACCCGTGGCCGCTAAGTTCCGAGCCCCGCCCCCTGCTGGATTACATTGGGTAGCGTGCATCACGCAACCAGCTCTGCTGCCTCCACCGGGACCTCACGCTGGGTCACAGAGAATAGCGCCGTCCTCCAAGTCTAGCATGTGCGGCACATGATGTGCCCACAGTGCGCTCTAATTGGCGAAGCACCGGCTGCCTGCCGTGTCACTCACAGGCAACATTGTACTGGTTGCCTAATCTGTGATGTGGTGCATGTGAGCGCGCCGTGGATCCTTGCTGGCTGCCCGCTCAGTGGTCCACTCCAACAGGAGCAGGTTATATTATCAATGTGAGTGTCTTTTCTTTCTTTTTTTTTGGTGTCACCTCATCTGGCTATTTGTCCCACCCAGTGTCACCCTCCTTCTGTACCCTGCCCAGTGTTACCCACTACTTCCCACCCTGTGGCACCCTCTCCACGTACCCCTACCCAGTGTCACCCACCTCCTGCACAGTGTCCCCCTCCACATGTACCCTGCCCAGTGTCACACACTGCCTCCCCCCCTAGTGTCACCCTTCTGACGGACCCCATTCAGTGTCACCCACTTCCTACCAAGTGTCTACCGCCCCAAGAACCCCACCCAGTGTCACTCTACCCACAGACCCCATTCAGTGTCACCCACTTCCTGCCTAGTATCTCCCTCACCATGTTCCCCACCCAGCGTCACCCTCACCACGTACCCCACCCAATGTCACCAACTTCCCGCTCAGGGTCAGCCTTCCCATGTGCCCCGCTCAGTGTCACCCACTTCCTGCCCAGTGTCACTCTCACCACATAACCCACCCAGTGTCACCCACTTCCCGCCCACTGTCACCCTCACCACGTACCACATCCAGTGTCACCTACTTCCCGCCCAGTCCAGTTTCAACCTTTCCATGTGCCCCGCCCAGTGTCATTCCTTTCCCGCCCAGTGTCACCCTCACTACATACCTCACCCAGTATTACTCACTTCCCACACAATGTAATCCTTCCCTCATGTACTGCCCTGTTTCACCTACCTCCCGCCCAGTGTCACCATCCGCACGTACCTTCCCCTGTGTCCAGGGCTGTGGAGTTGGTACACAAATCACTCGACCCCAACTCTGACTCCTCAGCTTATGAAACCTCCAACTCCAGGTACCCAAAATTGCTCCGACTCTTTGACTCTGACTTCACAGCCCATGCTCTGGTTATGCAACCACCGACTCCATCTCCACAGCCCTGCCTGTGTCACAGACCTCCCACCCATTGTCACCCTCCTCGCGGACCCCACCCAGTGTTACCAACTTCCCACCCAGTGTCCCATTCTCCACAAACCCCACCCAGTGTTGCCCTTCCAACCCAGTGTCACCCCCCATCCCATCACCCTCCCCACTAATTGTCACCTTCCCAGCAGCATCCAGTGTCCACAGCATCCACTATCCCACCCATTGTCGGAGGTATTGCTGCATTTCACATGTAGAAGGCAACAGTTGCTGCATTTCATGTGTTGGAAATAGCATTTGTCTCATTGCATGTGTCCGAGATAACGTTTGCCTCATTGCATTGCCAGAAGTATCTTTGCTGTATTTCATGTGTCAAAGGTAATGTTTGCTGCATTTCATGTGTCAGAGGTAGTTTGCCTCATTGCATGTGTCAGAGGTAGTTTGCCTCATTGCATGTGTCGGAGTTAGCGTTTACCTCATTGCACGTGTCGGAGGTAGCGTTTGCCTCATTTCATGTGTCGGAGTTAGCGTTTGCCTCATTGCATGTGTCGGAGTTAGCGTTTGCCTCATTGCATGTGTCGGAGTTAGCGTTTGCCTCAATGCTTTTCTTAGCGGTACTGTTTGCTGCGTTTATTATTTGATGGCCATAGTGCCTGCATTTGTTACTTTGGGGTTATTGTTGCAGAATTTGGCATTTTGGGGGCTCATGATTACTAAATGTTATGCTAATAACTTAACCAAAAGAAATATAATGACAGCAAAATGTATATATTTTGCTGGCCACTTTATTAGGTACATCTTCCTAATACTGAGTTTGACCCCTTTTAAACTGCCTTATTCTTCATGGCATTACTCAGATTTTGGTCCACATTGACATGATAGCATCAAACAGTTTCTGCAGATTTATAGTCTGCACATCTGTGATGGGAATCGTCCGTTTCACCACATCATGGTGGAGACACTGCTTTCTTATGTGTTTGGGGAACATCGTCCAGCTATCTTTAGGGTAATTTTGTTGTGTTTTGGGAGCTAACTCGGGGCGCTGCCTAAGGGCTCGTTTCCATAGCAATGCAGTTGGCCATGCGTGAGCGCGGCTATGAGCTGCATCACGTGATTCTCCGAGGCGGTGCTTGCATTATAATGAATGGGATCGCGGGCGCAATTACGCCAAAATGCTTGCAACCATATGCTGTGATTCAGTGGTGAATTGCAGCACATGTATGGTAACATCAGACAGTGCAGTCTATGCACCCTATGATGTCCCTGTGATCGTGTTTCCATAAGCATGGCTAAATGTGTGCATATAAAAATGAGCCTTAAGAATTAGACCATTACGTCACAGCTCCGCCCGCATCATGTCATGGCCACACCTATTTTTTTGCAGTGGTGTGCTTTGTGCACCGCACTAACTCCTTTCCTTTTTTTTGGGGGGGGGGGGGGGGGGTGTCGGTAAATTATCCGCACTGGGTGTCAAATACCCTAGCTACGCCACTGCCACTAATTACCCATCAATCACCCATCAATCACCCCCTATCACCACCTGTCACTGTTACCCATCAGATCAGACCCTAATCTGCCCCTTGCAGGCACCCAATCACCCGCCCACACGCTCAGATTGCCCTCAGACCCCCCTTATCAATTTGCCAGTGCATTATTTACATCTGTTCTTCCCTGTAATAACCCACTGATCACCTGTCAATCACCTATCAATCACCCCGTCACTGCCACCCATCAATCACCCCCTGTCACTGCCACCCATCAATCAGCCGCTAACCTGCCCCTTGCGGGCAATCTGATCACCCACCCACACCAATAGATCGCCCGCAGATCCGACGTCAGATCACCTCCCAAGTGCAGTGTTTACATCTGTTCTCTACCCTAAACACCCACTAATTACCCATCAATCACCCCCTGTCACTGCTACCCATCAGATTAGACCCCTATCTGCCCCTAGGGCACTCAATTACCCGCCCACACCCTCAGAACTCCCTCAGACCCCAGCCCTGATCACCTCGCCAGTGCATTGCTTGCATCTATTCCCCCCTCTAATCACACCTTGAGACACCCATCAATTACCTCCTGTCACCCCCTAGCACACCTACCCATCAGATCAGGCCCTAATTTGCCCCGTGTGGGTTCTCCTGATCACTCGGCCAAACCCTCAGATCCCCCTCAGACCCCCTTCCGATCACCTCCCCAGTGCATTGATTGCATCTATTTTCCCCTCTAACCACCCCCTGAGACACCCATCAATCACCTCCTGTCACCCCCCTAGCACTCCTATCCATCAGATCAGGCCCAATACAACCTGTCATCTAAAAGGCCACCCTGCTTATGACCGGTTCCACAAAATTCGCCCCCTCATAGACCACCTGTCATCAAAATTTGCAGATGCTTATACCCCTGAACAGTCATTTTGAGACATTTGGTTTCCAGACTACTCACGGTTTTGGGCCCGTAAAATGCCAGGGTGGTATAGGAACCCCACAAGTGACCCCATTTTAGAAAAGACACCTAAAGGTATTCTGTTAGGTGTATGACGAGTTCATAGAAGATTTTATTTATTGTCAAAAGTTAGCGGAAATTGATTTTTATTGTTTTTTTTCCATAAAGTGTCATTTTTCACTAACTTGTGACAAAAATAAAATCTTCTATGAACTCACCATACACCTAACGAATACCTTGGGGTGTCTTCTTTCTAAAATGGGGTCACTTGTGTGGTTCCTATACTGCCCTGGCATTTTAGGGGCCCTAAACCGTGAGGAGTAGTCTAGAAAACAAATGCCTCAAAATGACCTGTGAATAGGACGTTGGGCCCCTTAGCGCACCTAGGCTGCAAAAAAGTGTCACACATGTGGTATCGCTGTACTCAGGAGAAGTAGTATAATGTGTTTTGGGGTGTATTTTTACACATACCCATGCTGAGTGGGAGACATATCTCTGTAAATGGACAATTGTGTGTAAAAAAAAAAATCAAACAATTGTCATTTACAGAGATATTTCTCCCACCCAGCATGGGTATGTGTAAAAATACACCCCAAAACACATTATACTACTTCTCCTGAGTACGGCGGTACCACATGTGTGGCACTTTATTACACCCTAGGTATGCTA
The DNA here is from genome assembly GCF_040937935.1 of Hyperolius riggenbachi. NCBI lineage: Eukaryota > Metazoa > Chordata > Amphibia > Anura > Hyperoliidae > Hyperolius > Hyperolius riggenbachi. The sequence continues at coordinate 262,134,273 of NC_090650.1, read as the reverse complement.
AGGGGCCCAAAGTCCAATGAGCACCTTTAGGCTTTACAGGGGTGCTTACAAATTAGCACCCCCCAAAATGCGAGGACAGTAAACACATCCCATAAATTACCCCATTTTGGAAAGTAGACACTTCAAGGTATTCAGAGAGGGGCATGGTGAGTCCGTGGCAGATTTCATTTTTTTTTGTCACAAGTTAGCAGAAATGGAAACTTTTTTTTTTTTCTTGTAACAAACTGTCATTTTCCGCTAACTTGTGACAAAAAATAATATCTTCTATGAACTCACTATGCCTCTGAGTGAATAATTTGCGATGTCTTCTTTCCAAAATGGGGTCATTTGTGGGGTATTTATACTATCCTGGAATTCTAGCCACTGATGAAACATGACAGGTGGTCAGAAAAGTCAGAGATGCTTGAAAATGGGAAAATTCAATTTTTGCACCATAGATTGTAAACGCTATAACTTTTACCCAAACCAATAAATATAGGCTGAATGGGTTTTTTTTTTTTTTATCAAAAACATGTTTGTCCACATTTTTCGCGCTGCATGTATACAGAAAATTTACTTTATTTGGAAAATGTCAGCACAGAAAGTTAAAAAAATCATTTTTTTGACAAAATTCATGTCTTTTTGGATGAATATAATAAAAAGTAAAAATCGCAGCAGCAATCAAATAGCACCAAAAGAAAGCTTTATTAGTGACAAGAAAAGGAGCCAAAATTAATTTAGGTGGTAGGTTGTATGAGCAAGCAATAAACCGTGAAAGCTGCAGTGGTCTGAATGGAAAAAAGGGTCTGGTCCTCAAGTGGTTAAATAGCTAGAGGTGCCCCCAAGTATTAAGTAGCTAGAAGTGTTCCCAAGTATTAGGTAGCTAGGGGAACCTCAGTGTTAAATAGCTAGAGGTGCCCATGAATGAAGGGAGATCATACCAGTGGAATGCTGAGAGCAGGATGAATAACCTCTCATTTACTCTCTCATCAGGAATCTGCATAGGGAGGCACTTGGGGAGGGGAGTGATCAGGCGCCTGTAAGCACGTGCCTACAGTGCCATACGGTAAATCGAGCCCTGTTAGCATGTGCATTCCTGAAGTAAGAATTTGGCTTGGGGTTTACGACTCATAGAGAATCATAGCATGGTGTCTTAACCTCCTTGCCGGTTATCCCGAGCTGAGCTCGGGGTAAGCCGCCGCGGAGGATTCCTCAGGCCCTGGTGGGTGGTAATTTTTTTTTTCAAACACGCAGCTAGCACTTCACTAGATGCGTGTTTGTTCCGATCGCCACTGATCCGCCCTGTAAGAGGGCCCCCCCGCAGACCCCTTGCGCAGCCTGGCGAATCATCGCCAGGCTGCGCTACAGGGTGGATCGGGACTCCCTCTGGCGTCATGACGTCAGTCCGATCATCGCCATGGCGACGGGGGAAGCCCGTACAGGAAATACCATTCAGAACGGGATTTCCTGTTGGGTATTTGCGCCGGCGGGGATTGGAGGGGTGGGCGGCATAGCGAAGGGAGGGGGGAAGCATGTAGCTAGCGCTAGGCTAGCTACATGCTAAAAAAAAAAACTCCCGCGGCCGTGCGTCGCAAATAATCAGAACGGCAGGGAGGTTAAGATACCCATACATCACTCGATGTGCCACCAGATCGACCATTAAATAGATCCCTATCTGATCAGATTTGATCTATTGCCTGCCCATACAATGCACACCGATTTCAAATAGATTTCAGCATGAAATCTATTGGAAATCGTCCTGCTGCAGCCCCTCAAGTGCATGTTTCCCCCGTGTCTATGTGCAGTGTTGAAGGCTCACCTGTCTCATGCTGGGGCGAATTGTGGCCTCTTCTGGTGTCCAGCATCACTGCGAGCGCCTGTACCACATGACACTGGCACATGTAATGACTTAATTATATGCGTCAGTGTCACATGGTACTGGCGCTCATGGTAACACTGGAGGTCACATGTTGGGGCAAATCCTGGCCTACTCCGGTGTTTGGCATCATCGTGAGCGCCTGTACCACATGACACCAGCACATGTAATTACCTACTTGCATGAGCCAGTGTCACGTAGTACGGCGGCACTTGTGGTAACACCAGAGGTCACATGCTGGGGTGGATCCTGGCCTCCTTCAGTGATCGGCATCATTGCACGCACCTGTTCTACGTGACACCGGTGTCACGTGGTACCAGCGCTCGTGGAAATACCAGACACCAGAGTAGGAAGGAATTGTGCTGGTGTGACAGGTGAGCAACACTGCACACAGGTATAAGGGGGACAAATATACACTTGGGGAGCCGCTGGTCTATTGGTCCTCAAGATATCAAACACCGTTACTGCCACGCACCCAATAGAGCCTTTGCGACCAAGATTTTTCAGTTTCACGATTGATCGTGTGGCCATGTTATGGTGTCAGTTCTCCAATCCGATAAAATTATCAGAACCAAATGTTGATTGGCCCACAAAATCGAGTGATGTATGAGCTCCTTAGAGCTGCAGTCCTTGAAAGGTTCACTTAGGTTGCCAGAGTATAATGCCTTTCTGAAACAGTCATGTTATACCATGATTGTTCACCACTGCTGCAAAAAGTGCCTCTTTATGGGATCATTTCTAATATGGTACTAGAACAATGAGATGCAAATTGTTCTGAGTTGATGCTAAGGTGGAATTCGATTGAGCCATTTTCAAGCTGCATAAAATTGCATACATTAGCATGTTCCTGCATCGACTTAGAACGATTAGCATCTTATTGACAATCACTAATAGTGACCAGTAAGCATGGCCGGCCTTTGACCTGAGCGACCGCTGCGTCCGCTCAGGGCGTCGGCTTAAAGGGGGAGGCACGTGATATGTATTCAACTGGACCTGGCCGCATTTTTACCGCCTGGCTGCGGGGACCGGGTCCATCTATGGCTGCTTCGAGTGGTAGTTCCGCCAACCTGGTGCCGCTGGGGGCGAAGACTCCAGGAACCTGCTGCTGCCTCTTGCTGAGTCTGTTTGTGCCGGCGTCCATCGCTCACAGGTGATGTCTGCGCTGCGTACTAATCAGAGAGAGACCTAGAGAGAGACCTAGAGAGAGAGAGACCTAGAGAGAGAGAGAGAGAGAGAGAGAGAGAGAGAGAGAGAGAGAGAGAGAGAGAGAGAGAGAGAGAGACCTGGAGAGAGACCTGGAGAGAGAGAGACCTGGGCCCATATGCAATTCCAATTTTCTCCTGCGTTTTCTCCTAGGTCAGGGGTCTGCAACCTTTAAGGGCCCCTGCACACTATGTCCGATTTTCGATTCCGATTTTGAAAAACGCAAATCGCATTAGTACGGTATACCTAATGGTATACTGCACACCATGCCGTTTTTTATTACGATTGCATTTTCGTTTTTAAAATCGTTACTGCTGCTGCGTTTTTCATCCGATTCCGATTCAATGCAAAGTATAGGAATCGGATCGGAAGTCGGTTCAACAAGTGTAGCAAACGCATGTAAATACGTTTCCGATTACGATTCTCGTTGGCTGTATTCTTCCCGCGCACACAGACCTCAGAGCAGAGAGATGATTGGCCAGCATTTGAAGTAAGGAAGTGATGTCACGCGTTGACCCCTTCCTCTCTCCCTCACCTCGGGGCACCTCTACTGTCAAGTGCGTGGGCGGCAGCTGAAGATTCAGTTACAGGCTCCGGCAGATGATAGAGCTCCAGCCGCCTGGTCCAAGCTATCTCCTCTTTTGCAGTCTGCAATGTTGTTCGCCAGCGGCTGGAGGTCTGTCATCTGCTGGAGCCCGGAGCCTGTAGAAGAATCTTCCGCTGCCACTGACAGGAGGAGGAGTGCCCGAGGTGAGGGAGAGGGGAAAGTAATCACCACCCCCGGCATGCATTTGCATATAGACCACCAGGCAATGGCATATAGCTCACCCTCCCCACCCGGCAATAGCATATAGCCCACCTACCAGGCAATGGTATGCAGGCCATCCTCCCCACCCACCAGGCTATGGTATGCAGGACAACCTCCCTACCCACCAGGCAATGGTATGCAGGCCACCCTCCCCATCCTGCAAGTGAATATAGCCTACTGCCCCCTTAACAACAGGTAATTGAATATATCGCCCCCCCCCCCCCCCCCCGAACAAATAATTGAATATAACCAACCCCCTCCCCCCACCCACCAGGTAATTGAATTTAGCCCACCCACCAGGTAATTGAATTTAGGCCACCCCCAGGTAATTGAATTCAGCCCAGAATCTGAATCGGATGTGCAGTGTGCAAGCAAAACTGTTTCAGATTGAAAATCTGAATCGGATTTTGAAAAGCGGAATCTGAATCTGAATCGGATGTGCAGTGTGCAAGAGGCCTAAGACATAAAGAGCCACTTGGACCCGTTTCCGAAAAGAGAAAAAAACTGGGAGCCGCAAAACCATATGCACAAATCGTTAGCAGATATGACCCCCATATGCACAAATCGTTAGCAGATATGACCCCCATATGCACAAATCGTTAGCAGATATGACCCCCATATGCACAATCCTTCAGCAGATCTGAAAAAATACCCATTTACTCACCTAGTGAGAAGACCTCCTGTCACGATCTCCTCCTGTCCCGACCTCAGGTCCCGACCTTGTGGCGCGCAACTCCCACGATCCTCTTCCTACGTCACGTCCTGCCTGCAGGGCTACGGGAAAATGGCCGCCCGAAGCCCTGCACTGCACTGGTCCGGCGGCCTCTCTGATAGGCTGCCGGCCAGCGACAACAGCACACGTCACGCGCGCCGCAGCCACTGACACCGGAGCCGCGGCGAAGATGAAAAAGAGCCGCATGCGGCTCCGGAGCCGCAGGTTGCCGACCCCTGTCCTAGGTGATAATTTTTCATTTTCTATTTAAAATAACTTTCTAGCACTTTTCAACTGAAAAAGTATTGAGAAGTAAGTACAAACGTACTATCAAAATTATTTTGAGTATTTTCTTGCTTGCTGGTGGCTTAGCAGGCATTTTATGGACACATTTAAAAGTATCACCTAGGAGAAAACTCAGGCGAAAAAATGAATTGCATATGGCCCCTGGAGAGAGAAAGACCTGGAGAGAGAGGCCCATATGCAATTCTCTTTTTCACTTGAGTTTTCTCCTACTTGAAATTTTCAAACTTGTCAATAAAATGCCTTTTAAACTACCAACAAGCAAACAAATACTCCAAATATTTTTATAATGCTTTTCAACTACTTTTTGGTACTTTTTCCATTGCAAAGTGCTAAAAAGTTGTTATAAAATCGAAGATGAAAAGTTATCTCCTAGGAGAAAACTCAGGTGAAAAAGTTAATTGCATATGGGCCAGAGAGAGAGAGAGAGAGAGAGAGTGAGAGTATCCCCTATATACGCTAAAGGGAGATCTGCTTGTATACTATACACTATTTATCTGCCAAGCTATATACACTAAAAGGGGGATCTGTTTATATACAGTATACTAAAGGGAAGGATCTTGCCTTTATACACTAAAGGGGGCTGGGGAGAATCTGCCTATATACACCAAAAGGGATCTGCCTATATATACTAAAGGGGGATCTGACAACATACACTAAAGGGGGGGGGGTCTGCTTATATACACAAAAAGGGGATCTGCCTCTATACACTAAAAGGGATCTGCCTATATATACACTAAAGGGGGTGGAGTGAATCTGCCTATATACACTAAAAGGGGATCTGCCTATATATACTAGAGGTGGGATCTGCCTATATACACCAAAGGGGGGGTGGGGTGAATCTGCCTATATACACTAAAAGGTGATCTTGCACATGGGCCTGCGTGCGCACGGGTGCGAAGAGGATGAATGGGGGGGCGACGACATCAAAATCTGGTTACGCTCAGGGCGCTGTGAAACCTAAGGCCGGCCCTGCCAGTAAGGCTTGTTTTTGTACACTTGTACCCATTCAGGGTATATTATTCACAGCCCCTTTATAAACTCACTTGTACATACAGATGAACTATCATGGAGTATGACATACCTGGTATGGAGGAGTCCACAGTGTTGAGGAGAGCCACTTTTGCGACCTATCAACCATGGGCCCTGAGGCTGCAACAAGGACCAGCAGTAAACAAGGATGGGTTTAGCAACAGATCAGGCTCTCCGACAGGCTTAGGGCCAGCTGCAGATCGGGTAGTCAGACAAGCAGGGTTCGGCAACAAGGAGGGCATTTGGACATAGCTGGAGAAGTTGGCAACAAAGTGAAAAATCAGATGGGCCAGGTTCAGCATCAGTAATCAATCAGGAACAGGCAGTTTCTGGATAAAGGCATGGGAGCACACAGAACTAGTGGCAATACTACAGCGCTGGAGAGTGGCCCTCTCCAGACTTAAATAGGACATTAGTCGTGAATCGCATAGTGTTGTGCCAGAGCATACAAGCACACAGGCAGATACATGCACGCAAAACCATAATACATGTACACAAAAACACTTATTCATAAGCACACATGGCCTACCTCAACGCCTAGCGGCATTTCATTTCACCTTTCCTCCCATTCATTCCCCAATAAATTTAGCATTGCTTATCACACCAAAATGATTTAGATCTTGTTTTTTTGCCACAAAAATTAGGCTTTTTGGAGGTGATATTTTTATCTGAATAATTATGTTAAGCTCTGTGTATATAAAAGGGGGGAAATGTCCATCCATTATAGCTTTAAAATAAACAGTGCTACTGTAGATAAAACCCACACATTTTATTTGCCCATGTATCCTGGCTATCCCAACATTTGAATTAGGCCCCTAGTGCAATGTATGGGAATAATATATTATTTGGAAATAAAGGTGTTTTTTCCTGTATTGTGATTTTCATTTTCTCATTGTACCTTTTATTTGCAAAAATAACAGTAATATACCCTCATAGCATATTTAAAGAGTCCCTAAGGCCCCGTTTACACTTCATCAGTTGTTCTCAGTTATAACTGACAGGACAACTGATTTTCAAAGTAATGCCCATGTTTTCCTATAGCACAGTTCACATGCGTTTTAACTGAAATCTTTTTCACAATGCACTGCTATGGAGAAGAAAAAAAAGCGTACTAAATGATTAAGTGTGAACGGGGCCTTAGGTAACAATTGATGTATTCTATTTTAAATTCTGTCACTTTTTTTTCTTTTTACAAGCTTTTTATTTTGGTACAGAATATATGAAAATAAACATTTTATTGCTTTTGATTCAGTTTGTCACTAAAAAGAATTCCCAAGACATAGGCCGCCTCAACCATAAAATCTACAACTTATCACGGTTAAAATAATACCACATATCACTCACCTAATGGCTAGTTGGGCATCTAGCAGACCATAAACTCCAAAGTGTGCAAGTGGCTTTGTACAGGCCAATTTTTTCCGCAAAGTATTTTAGCGACCATACTTTGTTTGCATAGCTCCAGAAGAGTCTAAACAGCAGAAAAAGCTACAAATGTCACAATCAGGGCCCTTTCACACTGGTGCGTTGCGGTGGCCTGGTTTCGCCACGGGCCACTGCTACGCCAATGAAAGTCTATGGGGCCTTTCACACCGGCATGATGCGACGGAAGTGACGTTTTCACTGCATCCCTGACACAAACGCATACCTACATTACCGTGCAACCTCTGTGGCGGCCTGCGGTGGACTAAAAGTCATGTAAGTCTATGGCAACGCGTATTTTTTAAAAAGACCGCCGCAAGTTTTATGTGTCGCGCATGCGCGGAAGTGTATTTTAGCAATACGCTCTAGTGCATGTGATCGCTTCGGCCACAGGACTTAAGCGTCACTTCCTGCTTGGTTGGTTGCCAGTCCGGGATTACCGCATACAAACATGGTAATCACCGAAGGCCTAAAGTCAATATGCAGTGTGAAACCGGCCTCATAGGGCTTGATTTACAAAAGAGTGCTAACTGTTAGCGCGAATTTTCGCGCGAAATGATAACGTTTTCGTGCGCAGAACGCAAATTTTCCCACGAAATCGATATTGTTTTCACGTGCAAATTCGCGTTTGCGCACAAAAACGTTATTGTTTTGCGCGAAAATTCACGATCGCGCACAATGCGAAAATTCGCGCGAAAACACCCGTGCTAACAGTTAGCACTCTTTTGTGAATCAAGCCCATAGAAAGCTAAGAACCAGGATTATTTAAAAGTGGGTGTTTTGTAAGCTACTGACTCATGTAGTTTTGCTGAAACTTTCCCAGGTTTGATCAAAACTTTAAAAATGACATTTTTTTCCATGATGGTTTGAGTTTGCCCCTACCTATTTTATATGTGACAGGGGTCCAAGCTATAAGACACATTAAAATGTATTCTACAACCCAATGCACAGCAGTCCATTATTCTAAAGGCGCGCTTATGGATTTTTCGTAGACCTTTTTTTTCTTTTCTCTTTTTTGCACTAATTGTTACAGCCACATTCTTTGTTTGCATAGCCTCAGAAGCGAACACAAGGAATCCAGCGCTGGAGATTTGGGCGCAGCCGGAGCCACCATAGACCGTAATAGGAATTACGGCTATAGCGGCGCACAGAGTGTAACTTCGGCGCTCTGAGAAGACGGAGCTGAAGTTACATTTAAAACACTGCAATTCAGCTTCCAGCAGTAGCTGGAAGACGAATTACATCATTGCCCAACATCCACGTGGACCTAGAGGGGGAATAGTATTTAATGCTGCCGGGAACTTGTGCAGCAGCAGCAGCAGCAGCAGCATTAGCCATATACCAGCTGTATCCTGCGCCCAAGTCTCCCGGCGGCCAGTTATCTCGTAAGCCTCAGTAGAGTCAGGATATAAAAAAAAAGGCCACAAATGTCAACAGTATGGAAAGCTAACAACCAGGGCTATTAAAACGTGGATGTTTTGTAAGCTACCAACTCATGTAGTTTTGCTGAAACTTTCCCAAGTTTGATCATAATTTTAAAAATGACATATTTTTTGAATGATGGATTGAGTTTGTCCCTACCTAATTTTTATGTGATAGGGGTCCAAGCAATAAGACACATCAAAATGTATTCTTCAACTGATTGTGATTAAAATGAGGTAACATATACATCATTTGATAACAAACTGGATGCACAGCAATCAATTCTCAAGGTACGCCTATTGCTTTTTTTGCAGTTCATTCATATAGGGGCTAGACACATATAGATTCATATAGGGGCTAGACACATATAGATTCATACAGGTGCCAGACACATATAGATTCATATAGGGGCTAGATACATATAGATTCATATAGGGGCTAGATACATATAGATTGCAGCAATAGCTGGAAGCCAAATTACATAATTCCCCACCAATCACGTGGACCTGGAGGGGGAATAGTAATTAACGCTGGGACTTGTGCAGGAACAGGGTAAACCATATATCGTCTGTATCCTGTGGCCAAGTCTCCTGGCGGCGATTTCATTCATAATAATGGCAGTATTTGTATAGCGCCTTTCTCCTGTCGGACTCAAAGCGCTTGTGAGGCAGCCACTAGAGCGCACTCAGTAGGCAGTAGCAGTGTTAAGGAGACTTGCCCGAGAAACTCCTTACTGAAATAGGTGCTGGCTTACTGAACAGGCAGAGCCGAGATTTGAACCCTGGTCTCCTGTGTCAGAGGCAGAGCCCTTAACCATTACATTATCCAGCCACTGCTAGTGGCTAGTCATACATAGCTAGTTAGTGTTATGGGGTGGTTAGGGTTAGGCATTGTTAGCGGAGGGTTCAGGTGAAATTTAGGGTGCAGTGGGTGGTAGCAGAATATCGGTTAAATTACTGATATTCTACTATTGTGGTTAATTGAATATCGGTAAAATTACCAACATTCTATTACTGTACTGTTATTTCATGCCTATTACTGTTATTTTGGTGCCCATTTTTTCTTGCGGCACTATTGTAGACAGGCCCTATCTATGCCTAACACTTATGCTGCATACACACTTGAGATAAAAGTCTTTGGAAAAGGCAAGATCACAGACCAATTTTACCCCATTACATGTAGTATGAGAGCCATACTCTACACAGTCTATTCTATGGAGCTGCACTCCCCATCAGATAAAATCTTTGCAAGATGCTGCACACAGAGATGCCCGTACACACTCAAAAGATCATTATCTGCAAAGATATCTTCCTGCAATAGATCCATTCCTGCAAAATGCATTCATAGTCTATGAGATCTGCAGATCATCATACACACCTTGTCAGTGGCGTAGCTAAGGAGCTGTGGGCCCCGATGCAAGTTTTACAATGGGGCCCCCCAAGCACTCTATACATGACAATTGATACGGCGCACCAAAACCTGCCAATGGCAACTACAGTGTCTGAGGTGCAAGGAGGGGATGGGGAGAAGTTTGTTAATGATTACCACTATTCAAAGTATCTATAGAAGTGATTATTATGAGCACAGGACCAATAGAGAGCTAATACTGTAGTTGAGGGAGGGCCCTTCGGGGCCCCTCTGGCCCAAGGGCCCCGATGCGGTCGCAACCTCTGCAACCCCTATTGCTACGCCCCTGCACCTTGTTTAACAGGCAATCATCTGCAGATCAGATCCACCAGGATGGATTTTCAGATCTGCAGATGATTGCCAGATTTGCAGATGAAGTCTGTTAAACAAGGTGTGTATGAGGATCTGCAGATCTCATAGACTATGAATGCATTTTGCAGGAAGAGATCTTTTGCAGATAATGATCTTTTGAATGTGTACGGGCATCTTTGTGTGCAGAATCTTGCAAAGATTTTATCTGATGGGGAGTGCAGCTCCATAGAATAGACTGTGTAGAGTATGGCTCTCATACTACATGTAATGGGGTAAAATTGGTCTGTGATCTTGCCTTTTCCAAAGACTTTTATCTCAAGTGTGTATGCAGCATAACTCTACCCTATCTATGCCTAACCCTAGCCCCTCCACAAAGACTCCTAACACTAACCCTTCCCAATCTATACCGAACACTATTGGACACCACCATAGGCGCCAATGTAAAACGTCGCTAATAGCAGTTATAACAGAAAATTTGGGTACTGGAACTGCCCAATAAAATAATGGGCAATAAAATAAAATGGCGCTATAATTTTTTTTTTGGGGGGGGGGGGGGGGGGGGGGGATCGTGAACGCTTTTTTCTTTTCAATATTTTTTATTTTAAACATTTTCATTACTATTTTTTATCAATGATCACTATATCAGTGATCATTGAGGGACACTGAGGAAACTGATATGCCAAGGGATCACATGATCCCTTGGGCCAATCTCTGCAGCCACAAGGGTCAAGAGATCACATAATTCCTTTGACCAATCACTGCTGCAGTGGGGAGGGTTCATTTGCACCTGCCTACAACCGTTAAACAAGAAGCCATGTATTTCCTGTATGCAGCCACTAAGAAAAATGCTACGTCTAGCACAAACCCAACACATTCCATCACCCCAAGAACACCATTGCCACAGTAAAACATGGTAGTGGCTGCATTATACTGTAGGGATGTTTTTCAGCAGCAGGGACTGAGAAACTGGTCCAAGTCGAGGGAAAGATGAATGGTTTTAAATACAGGGATATTCTGGAGCAAAACCTGTGTCAGTCTGCCAGTGATTTCAGACTGGGATGGAGTTTTACCATACAGCACCACAATGACCTGAGGCATACTGCTAAAGCAACACTTGATTGGGAAATATTTAAATGTGTTGGAAGTTCAGACACCAATCCATTAGTGAATCTGTGGTCAGACTTAAAGATTGCTGTACACAACCGAAAACCATCCAACTTGAAGGAGCTGGAGCAGTTTTGCCTTGAGAAATGCACAAAAATCTCAGTGGCAAGCTTATAGAGACTTTTCAAAAGTGACGTTAGGCTGTAATTTGTGCAAAAGGTGGCTCTACAAAGTACTGACTTTAGTGGTGTGAATAGTTATGCATGTTGAAGTTTTCAAACATTTTGTCCTGTTTGTTGTTTGCTTCACAATAAACCAAATAATACATCTTCCAAGTTCTAGGTGCACACTATCAAACAATTCATTTTAATGCCAGGTTGTGAGGCAACAAAACATAAAAAAAATGCCAAGGGTGTGAATACTTTTTCAAGGCATTGAATATATTTATGTATTGCATATGTATTATTCAGGGCAAAGTTAGAACACAGTGATGACCTCATGACTTTGTTGCCTTTTACAAAGTGTCCTCACTGTAAATGGACTTAAAGTATACCTAAGATGAAAAGGGTGAAACGTTTTATAGATGCCTGGGGCATCCTTCAGCCCCTCCACGCCGATCGCTCCCTCGCCGCCGTCCTCTGCCTCCTGGCCCAGTAGAAGCCCCATTATCTTTGGTCATTTGGGCATAATGCGCATGCTTGGCCCGGCTGCAATCCCGTCGGCCAGAGCATTCTGCGCCTGAACAGAACAGTTCTGCATGCAGAACGCTCGCTGCCACGGGAGTATGAGTGGGCAGACTGCACCTACATTGACTGGCCCTGTCTAGCTGAAGATAATGCAGCTTCTACAGGGCCACCCAGGAGGCAGAGGACAGCGGTGATGCAGCGATCTGCATGAAGGGGGCTGGAGGAAGCCCCAGGTATGTATTAAAAATTTTCACCCCTTAGGTCTCAGGTACACTGTAACTCTGACATGTGGAGTACAGAGGTGCCTGGCTCTTCTACTGACCACATATGCTATTGCTCTGTTGTTATTGCCTGATGAAGCAGGATCAAACCTGTGAAATGCATTGCATATTTGGAGTTCATAAATAAAATATATTGACTGTCTTTACTACAGTCGTTGTGTGTCTACTTGGAGGAGGTAAGTCCACCACTACCTCCTCTATTTTCCAAGAATTTGGATTTTAAGCTCATTTAGCTTCCTTTTATCCTTTTGGCGCCTCTGTTCTCCTGCATAATATTGAGTCTATCCTGGGTGGAGGGTTGAACCCCCTTTTTCTCATCTACAGAGAGCGACTTCTTATTCCTGAGTGGGGTCCGGAAAATCTCCCCACCTGCCTTAACAGTGGTTGCCTAATGGTAACCCTGGTTTGTGAGTATTAATATTTACTCTATCTAGTAACCATTTACCAGTACATATTACACTATTGGGGCTCTTGGTGTTCCTTGTTTTTATGTGGAGTACAGTGGATGGGAAACAGGAGCACAGAGGTATCGGAGGAAGGTTGGAACGTACTAAGGAATTTTGTGTCCCCCAACAAGCGAGCTGCTCTGCTTCTTTAAACCTTGGGGGCAATGCCCACTCATGTCAGTGAGGGAGGGGCTCAGATCCACTGACAAGTAGGTTACATATCAACAATCAGAGAGTGCTAAAATACATTCTACTGATCTGCACATTCAAAAGCTATGAAAGGAGTAGCGAAGAGTATTAAGAGTTGGGTTTTTAGTTCATCATATATGTTTTTCTCAGTCTAGTACAGGTAATTATCAGAGCCCGAATCAGAACTTTGTAAGAGGCTAATGAGATTCTAGAGGAAATTATTAATATAGCAAAGTCCCCATTGGCCGAAACTCAGGAAACCGGAAGTGATAAAGGACTTTGCTTTCAGCGGGTTTAAAATACTTATTGAGCTTCCAGAGATGTGTAGCAGCCTTCCTGCAGCACCCAGCGGGCTTCTAGCGGCTTCCGCACGCAAGTTGCTGTGTCATGTACCCCAATGCGGGTCAGGTAACACACTGGCTTGTGTGTACGGGGGAAGCCACTAGGAGCCCGGTAGGTTCTGCAGGAAGGCTGCTGCACATCGCTGGATAAATATTTGGGGGTGGGGGGGTTGTGCTTTCTTGAGGCTGGTGGCTCAAGCAACTGGCAAGCACATGTATCCGGCAGACAGGCATCAGGCAATCCCCGCCTGTGCCGAATACGGAACTTTGCTGTAAACTGAAACATGAAGCCCATGAAGCCCATGGTGGGCTAGATTACCTTTTCAGAAGTGTCCTGGCACTGCTCACTGTCCCCGTGTCCCATCCCTTGTAACTCCCACATCTTCTGAAGTTTCCCTTGATTGGCGCAGTGCTATTCTGAACTGCACAGGTGTGAATTTTGAACTGCACCTGCGCACAAGACACAGAACATTTATATTGCGCTTTTCTCCAGGTGGACTCAAATCGCCAGAGCTGCAGCCACATAGGGCATGGTCTAAAGGCAGTAGCAGTGTTAGGGAGTGTTGCCCAAGGTCACCTTACTGAATAGGTGCTGGCTTACTGAACAGGAAGAGCCAAGATTCAAACCCTGGTCTCCTGTGTGTACTTAACCAGTACATTATCCAGCCACTGCAATGATCGATTGCTTTTGCTGTGTTCACACGGTTTGGATATTACACCTGTGCAGTTCTGAGTCATGCACCACTGCTAGGGGTCCTTCTTAGCTTTAGTATTCGACAGACGGATTCCATTGAATATAAAGAGGATAAGGGACAGTGACCCCAAAGACAGCGAGCAGTGCCAGCACACTCTGGAGGAGGTAATCTGGCATCATATGAGTGAATAATGCAATCCAACATGTTGGTACGTACAAGGTACTTGCAGTGACACAACACTGGAGAATACAGCAGTCCAATTGCAGGTTCAGACACATCAATGTGTAACGTTCACAAACATGATTTTCCATTTATTTGGTAACATTTCCTGTAGTTAATTCTGTTTCTTCTATACAGAAAATAAAAATACTGATTTGTTGCAGTTCATCTTTAACAGTGGGTACACAAACACAGAACAGTTTTCAGAGAAGAACTATGGATTCTAATAGCAAGAGCATTTCATAACCTACAGGGTAAGTATTAGGTAAATGTGGGTTCCCAGGCCCAGTTTCCACATGCCACAATTCTCATGCTGCGTCCATCTCCGAAATGCACACGGCACCTGTGCTAAGGCCTACTCCCCACTACAAAACACAATCAAATGTTTAGTGCCATTTCTAAAGGCGTTTTTGCAAATTCCTTTAAGAAAAATGATCTAAAAATGGTACAGAGAACATGTTTTCGATTTAGTTAAAATCGAAATGCTGCAATGAGAACACCCTCATAGGTGACTGCTTTAGCGCTTTACCGCGATGGACAAAATAAGCACAAATGTTCATAGTATGAACCAGCCCTAAGGCCCGGTTCACATTAGCGGTTGCTATCCGGAATCGCCGTGCCGGAGCCGGACCGCATGCGGACCGGACGAAACGGACGCACGGCATAGCAATGAAAGTCTATGCGACCGTTCACATGCGTCCGTTTCGTCCGGACCGGAGCCGGACCGGATCCGGACTCCGGCGTCCGTTCCAACATGCGCTATTTTTTGGTCCGGCTGGTCCGGCTGACGTATCCGGACCAGAGCCGGAATGTTGCATCCGGCCAATGGAAACCAATGAGAACCGGAGAGCGCACAACACACTGGCTATAAAAACCGGATGTTATACCACACTTCCTATGCAGACTCTATGGTATGGTGGCCATTTTGGATGGGGACCACATGGCACCAGCGTTCACAGAGTGGAGCAGCAGTGACTTCATGCTGGAGCTGTTTGGCAGCAACATGTCTGACGATATGTCTGATAACGAGGGGGTGAGGCCCTACACATCAGAAGACCTCATCCTACAGGTGCAGCAGGTACCAGCCCTGTGGGACAAGGGGGATGCGGACCACAGCAACATCAAAAAATGCAGAGGCCTGTGGAAAAAAATTGCCAAGCTGTATGTGGAGGACTTTGAGCACTTGAGCAAGAGACAGCAAGGCACAGAGGGTATGTTGACTAGAAGTTTTTGGGGGGGCTTGTGGTTTAGCTTGTGATGTATTCCACTTTTGCTATGGATTTGTGTCACCCACGTGTTGCCCACCCACCCGTGGCCCACCCACCTGTTCCCCACCCACCTGTACCCCACCTGTGATGTATCCCACCCACCTGTGATGTCTCCCACCCACCTGTGATGTATCCCACCCACCTGTACCCCACCTGTGATGTATCCCACCCACCTGTACCCCACCTGTGATGTATCCCACCCACCTGTACCCCACCTGTGCTGTATCCCACCCACCTGTGATGTATCCCACCCACCTGTACCCCACCTGTGCTGTATCCCACCCACCTGTACCCCACCTGTGATGTATCCCACCCACCTGTGATGTATCCCACCCACCTGTACCCCACCTGTGATGTATTATCCCACCCACCTGTGATGTCTCCCACCCACCTGTGATGTATCCCACCCACCTGTACCCCACCTGTGATGTATCCCACCCACCTGTACCCCACCTGTGATGTATCCCACCCACCTGTGATGTATCCCACCCACCTGTGATGTCTCCCACCCACCTGTGATGTCTCCCACCCACCTGTACCCCACCTGTGATGTATCCCACCCACCTGTGATGTCTCCCACCCACCTGTGATGTATCCCACCCACCTGTACCCCACCTGTGATGTATCCCACCCACCTGTACCCCACCTGTGATGTATCCCACCCACCTGTACCCCACCTGTGCTGTATCCCACCCACCTGTGATGTATCCCACCCACCTGTACCCCACCTGTGCTGTATCCCACCCACCTGTACCCCACCTGTGATGTATCCCACCCACCTGTGATGTATCCCACCCACCTGTGATGTATCCCACCCACCTGTGATGTATCCCACCCACCTGTACCCCACCTGTGATGTATCCCACCCACCTGTGATGTATCCCACCCACCTGTGATGTATCCCACCCACCTGTGATGTATCCCACCCACCTGTACCCCACCTGTGATGTATCCCACCCACCTGTGATGTATCCCACCCACCTGTACCCCACCTGTGATGTATCCCACCCACCTGTGATGTATCCCACCCACCTGTGATGTCTCCCACCCACCTGTGCTGTATCCCACCCACCTGTACCCCACCTGTGATGTCTCCCACCCACCTGTGATGTATCCCACCCACCTGTACCCCACCTGTGCTGTATCCCACCCACCTGTACCCCACCTGTGATGTATCCCACCCACCTGTGATGTCTCCCACCCACCTGTGATGTATCCCACCCACCTGTGATGTATCCCACCTGTGATGTATCCCACCCACCTGTACCCCACCTGTGATGTATCCCACCCACCTGTGATGTATCCCACCCACCTGTAATGTCTCCCACCCACCTGTGATGTATCCCACCCACCTGTACCCCACCTGTGATGTATCCCACCCACCTGTGATGTCTCCCACCCACCTGTGATGTATCCCACCCACCTGTGATGTATCCCACCTGTGATGTATCCCACCCACCTGTACCCCACCTGTGATGTATCCCACCCACCTGTACCCCACCTGTGCTGTATCCCACCCACCTGTGATGTATCCCACCCACCTGTACCCCACCTGTGCTGTATCCCACCCACCTGTACCCCACCTGTGATGTATCCCACCCACCTGTGATGTATCCCACCCACCTGTGATGTATCCCACCCACCTGTGATGTCTCCCACCCACCTGTGATGTCTCCCACCCACCTGTACCCCACCTGTGATGTATCCCACCCACCTGTACCCCACCTGTGATGTATCCCACCCACCTGTGATGTATCCCACCCACCTGTGATGTATCCCACCAACCTGTACCCCACCTGTGCTGTATCCCACCCACCTGTACCCCACCTGTGATGTACCCCACCTGTGCTGTATCCCACCCACCTTTGATGTATCCTACCCACCTGTGATGTCTCCCACCCACCTGCGATGTACCCCACCTGTGCACATAAAACATACACAATGACCAATTATTAAACATCAATTTATTGTAAAAAATTAAGACATTTAAAATCACTTAAAAACTTGAAACTCCAAAATAAACACATTTCAACAAAACATATTAAAAACCAAACATTCACCCTCGTCCTGGTGGTGTGGTAAAATAAAGTCTCAGTTGGTCCCTGTTCCGCAGTGACACTACCCTTGGCCTGGTTGCATACCTCCGCAGGGGCATTAGTGGAAGCACATTCGGGGGTTCCGGAGTCTCTCTTTCCTCCTGCCGCACAAAGTTGTGGAGGATGCATGCTGCCTTCACCACGACAACTGCGTTGCCCGGTTTCAGCAGCATGGGCGTGTGGAACACCCTCCACTTTGGCACCAGGATCCCAAATGTGCACTCCACCATTCTCCTTGCACGGCTCAACCGAGCATTGAAGTGTAGCTGGCTGGCATCAAGTCCCCTGTCTGGGTACGGACGCATTACATGGTCGGACAGGGCGAAGGCCTCGTCCCCCACAAACACATAGGGGTAGGCCGGTGCCCTTGTCCCAGGCCAGGGTCTGTCACGGGGGAGACGCAGTCTGCCTTCCTCCATCAGCCGGCAAAGGGTCGTACGCTGGAAAATTCCAGAGTCATTGGAACTACCGTACGACCCCACGTCCACGTACACAAACTTGTAGTCCGCATCTGCCACTGCCATTAGAACAATGCTGAAGTATTTTTTATAGTTGAAATAATGGCTGCCACTCCCCACGGGTTTCTGAATCCGGATGTGTTTCCCATCCAGTGCGCCAACACAATTAGGAAACTTGCACTCGGTCCAGAAGCCCTGGGCGATCTCCTCCCATTTCGTGGTGTCCGGCACAGGCATGTATCTGGCCCTCAGTCACGTCCAAAGGATCCTCGAAGTCCTCACGACGATGCCTGCCACCGTGCTCTTCCCAATACGAAATGTGACATGTAGCGATGTATATGTTTGTCCAGTTGCGATGTACCTACAAGAGAAATAATCGAAATCAATTTTTCATGTCGTTACAGGAGAAAGGTTCAAGACAAGGTGGCGCAATATACGTGATGCATACGTGAAATGGCTACGGAAGAAAAAACTTGCCGAACGAAGTGGCAGTGGCGGGGGAAAGCGACAAAAAGACTACCAATTTGC
Source organism: Hyperolius riggenbachi (assembly GCF_040937935.1). Taxonomy (NCBI): domain Eukaryota; kingdom Metazoa; phylum Chordata; class Amphibia; order Anura; family Hyperoliidae; genus Hyperolius; species Hyperolius riggenbachi. Next base: position 262,115,489 of record NC_090650.1, on the reverse strand, counting down.
CAAGCAATTGTCTTTCATCAATGCAAGCCTGGAACCTAGACTGTAAGTACCACTACTGTGGGCAGGAACTGAGAGCTCATTTTAGCAGACAACTACCATGACTTCGGCCATGTATTGCTATAAACTGGCCTCAATTCCCATGGCTAGCGAACTTTTCTCACAAGCTTTATCAAATGTTTGGTAGAAACGGTTGATAAAGTGTTTGCTAGTGTTTGCTTGCTCTGTGAATTGACGCCACATGCTGTTTGGCACACCAATAAATATTGTTTTTATCTACAGGACTGAAGACAATTTGGAGCAAGAGGAACCGACCCAGGAGGCACGGTTCAGCAGTGAGGAGAGCTTGGTGGATGATGACGTCGCCGATGTAACCTATGTCCCCGAGGAGAGGAGTAGGGAGTCCTTAGCTATCCCAGCTCTCTCCTTTGATGATGACTTGGGAGAAGAGAGCTTGGATGTTGAGGTTGCAGGACCGAGTGTGGATGAAGCTGCACCTCCACAATCGACCGCTATGGAAGCTCCCGGGGAACAAGAACAAAGTGAGGAGCACCGAGAGACTGCAGCACAACCAGCGCGCAGGGCAACCCCGACACAGGCCAGAGGACGGGAAGATGCTGCCACACCACCAGTGAGGACCACCACACCAGTGAGGCGTCGAGGTACCCTCCCCCCAACAAGGAGAGAGACAGAGTCCGAGATGTCCGGGGCTGTCTCCGGACTTCTCGGGATTCTTCAGAGCCACCAAACTCTCATAACCCGGCAGTTGCAAGATGAGGACAGGGGCCATATCATGGAGCAGTACAAGTCCCACATCACTTCACTGCAATGTGAGCTCGACGCTGTACATGGGCACTACAGGGACGAGCTTAAAATGATGCATGAGATGCACAGAGGAGAAATCGACCAACTGCGTGCGCAGCATCATCAGTCGGTGGGCCAGCTGCAGAACATGATGCAGCAAATGCATCAACAAAGCAAGGAACTACTGAAATTGCAGGCACACCCGTGTTTTCACACTGTGATGTCTCTAATACCATATTTGGAAAAGGTGCCTTCCCAAAACTTGATGGCGTGCCATTCCACTTTGCTGGAGGTGATCAAACAGCACATGGACACGCCATTATTGCAACCACCAATTTTTAGACCCCCACAACCAACAGCGGTGCCCACCTGGCAATCATCACAGATGTACACCGGCTACAGAGGCAGTCAATATGGGCCACCGCTGTCAGGGTCCAGCTCATCCACGACCAGCACCCAAGAGAGTCCAGATTTCCAGGCAGCAACTCCCACCTTTTCTAGTACTGGTGCCGATACAATTTGAAAAAAAAAGTCAAATTGTTCCTGGACATGCTCCTCTGAATACCTCCGATCCTCGGAGGAAGGATACCATCACAGGGCTTTTTAGCCCAACCTTTTCCCTGCCCCATCTCCTTCAACCAAGGTTCAGAGGTGTTCAGATGACCATGTCAGGGAACTTTTGGTTTTGCTGGACTTGAACTTTAGGGCCTGGTGTCCCCGAAAGACACTACCTGGGTCACAACCTTGTGCCTGTTGCACTGCACCTGTAGTCCTGCACCTGTGCCTTTGATTCCTCTTGTTCCTTACTTTGTTGTTCCTAATCACTTGCACAAGACCCTTGGAGCCATGGGTGAAGGACACCTTCACTGGTCGGTGAGAGGCCTAGCCTTTTCACTGACCTGTGTCCTTCATCCATGGCTCAGAGGGTCCTGTGCCAGTGGTTAGGTTTTAGAAGCACTAATAATTTAGGGCCTGGTGTCCCCGAAAGACACTACCTGGGTCACAACCTTGTGCCTGTTGCACTGCACCTGTAGTCCTGCACCTGTGCCTTTGATTCCTCTTGTTCCTTACTTTGTTGTTCCTAATCACTTGCACAAGACCCTTGGAGCCATGGGTGAAGGATACCTTCACTGGTCGGTGAGAGGCCTAGCCTTTTCACTGACCTGTGTCCTTCATCCATGGCTCAGAGGGTCCTGTGCCAGTGGTTAGGTTTTAGAAGCACTAATAATTTAGGGCCTTGTGTCCCCGAAAGACACTACCTGTAGTCCTGCTCCTCTGCCATCGGTTCCTCTTGCTCCTCACTTTGTTCTTGTTCCTAACCACTTGCACAAGACCCTTTGAACCATGGATGAAGGACACCTTGACTGGTCGGTGAGAGGCCTAGCCTTTTCACTGGCCTGTGTCCTTCATCCATGGCTCAGAGGGTCCTGTGCCAGTGGTTAGGTTTTAGAAGCACTAATAATTTAGGGCCTGGTGTCCCCAAAAGACACTACCTGTAGTCCTGCTCCTCTGCCATCGGTTCCTCTTGCTCCTCACTTTGTTCTTGTTCCTAACCACTTGCACAAGACCCTTTGAACCATGGATGAAGGACACCTTGACTGGTCGGTGAGAGGCCTAGCCTTTTCACTGACCTGTGTCCTTCATCCATGGCTCAGAGGGTCATGTGCCAGTGGTTAGGTTTTTAAAGCACTTCAATTTTAGGGCCTGGTGTCCCCGAAAGACACTACCTGGGTCACAACCTTGTGCCTGTTGCACTGCACCTGTAGTCATGCACCTCTGCCATCGGTTCCTCTTGCTCCTCACTTTGTTCTTGTTCCTAACCACTTGCACAAGACCCTTTGAACCATGGATGAAGGACACCTTGACTGGTCGGTGAGAGGCCTAGCCTTTTCACTGACCTGTGTCCTTCATCCATGGCTCAGAGGGTCATGTGCCAGTGGTTAGGTTTTTAAAGCACTTCAATTTTAGGGCCTGGTGTCCCCGAAAGACACTACCTGGGTCACAACCTTGTGCCTGTTGCACTGCACCTGTAGTCATGCACCTCTGCCATCGGTTCCTCTTGCTCCTCACTTTGTTCTTGTTCCTAACCACTTGCACAAGACCCTTGAAACCATGGATGAAGGACACCTACACTGGTTGGTGAGAGGCCTAGCCTTTTCACTGACCTGTGTCCTTCATCCATGGCTCAGAGGGTCCTGTGCCAGTGGTTAGGTTTTTGAAGCACTTCAATTTATTAGGGCCTGGTGTCCCCGAAAGACACTTGGGCAGCTATGCCCTGCAACTCTTCCAGCACAAAGTTGGTGGTTGGTGTTCCTTAAAACTGACCGGGCTATACCATAGATATGTTATTTTTTTGTCTTCCATGTTGGAAGAATGTTTCCATGTTGGAAAGTGGTTGTTTTTGCAATAAAAAATTTTGTTTTTACATACCTCAGTGTGATGAGTAGTTGTTCTTGTGGTGTGACTGCTCTCCTGAACGTGGTATCCTTCTTCCTAAGGTCTTCCTTCACCATCTCCAAAAGGGTATCAAACCAGTCAGGAGATGTAAAGGAAGAAGCTGTAAAGTATGTTGTGGGACAAGGTGTTGGGTGGAGGATGGGGGAGGTGTGTTTACAGAGGTTTGGGAGTGTTGTGGAGGGTGGGGGTGTAGTGTATAGCTAGGTATACAGGGGTGTGGGGGTCAGGGTGGTGTGTTTAGCTAGGTATACAGGGATGAGGTGTTGTGGGGGTGAGGGTGTGGTGTTTAGGAATGGTGGGGGTTGGTGTATTTAGGCCTATATACTTACAGGGGAATAGACATCCGAGTGTAGCTGTAGAACTTCTGTGGGTGTCGTCTGAGGTCCCGGTAGAGGGCCTGGAACTCTCCCTTCCTCTGCCTCCTGGCTAGTAGAGGGTGCACCCACCATCTCCTGCGAGGAGCACGCCTTCTCCCCACATAGTAGTAGGTAAACAACAGGAAGGAGAGAATTCCCAGGTAATAAGCGTAAAAAATGACTGGATCCATGGTCCCAACTGCTGTCTCTGTATCCAAGGATGGTCTCCACACGTCCAGCTGTCTCCAACAATGACCCCAGAGCTTCTGCTGACCTCCCAGAACCCCAGGTATTTATACAGGTTGTTATCTCTTTAAGAATCCGGATCCGGACCGCAACCGTGTTCATACCGCACGGAAACCGTATGCAACCGGACCGGATCCGGACCGGATCCGGACAGGAACCGTACGGTTCAGGTCCGATCCGGCTCCGGTGCGGTCCGGACATCCGGTGCGGTTTTCGCAAAACCGCAAGTGTGAACGGGGCCTTAGGGCTAATTCACATTCAGCCCTAAAGTGCGATCCCGCCTGCATTTCAAGGGGCAAAATCTTGCTATTTACGTTTGTGATTCCCGTTAAACAGAACGAGAACCAAAGTGCAAGTGGCACTGCATGCAGCGCGTTTGCAATTGATCGCAATCGCTGCAGTGAGAATGTATCCATAGGGATACATTAGCAGCAGCGCTTTGCTGATCACCAGGCGCTGAAAAGGAGCCCAGAGTGAACCAGCCCTGAGGTCAGAAACCCACTAAGATCGATTTTCTGAATACTTTGCGATTTGAAAACTCTTGCTAATGTAATGCTATGGGTGTGATCCCACTTGAGCAATGTGATTTTATAAAAATCCCCCATAGCATTGCATTAGCTAGAGCTTCTTCAAATCACTAGCGATTAGAAATCGCTCCTAGTGGGTTTCTGGCCTAAGGGCTGATTCACACTACAAGAGCTTTTTAAATGCAAGAGATTGCTAATGCAATGCTATTGGGGATTCTTACAAAATCACATCGCTCCCGTGAGAACATACGCATAGGATAACATTAGCAGGAGCTTTTAAAATCACAAAGCACTTATAAAAGCTCTTGTAGCATGAACAAGCCCTGAGGACCCATTCAAACTTGAAAGTGCAAAACGCCGGCAAAACACTCTAGGCAGATTTGCAACTAAATTCCCAGCTGAGCCAATGCTGCAGACATGGTTTTCTCTTTTCTGCAAGCAATTCTGAAAGCCTATTTATTTCAATAGGCTTTCATTTCGGATCCAATTTTACACATGAAGAAACTAGAAGAAATTGCATCATGTAAAAACTGAGCATTACATTTGAATAATATACTGACATTAAAGTTACTTTAACCTATCCCTGACTAATTAGGGGCTCGGGTTCTTTAGCTATAGCCTGGTTTGGTCCTATGGTAGAACCAGCCCTGATGCTGTTTGACTGCAGCTTGGCCCAAGAGCTGTATGCACCCTTTTCTGTTATTGGAGTTGTATGTTTACGGAATATACCCCACACTACTCCTGTTTCCTCAGTGTCAACCCATCCCACCGAAGTGAAGGCAAGGCAGCCAGTGAAACAGCGAGAAGCAACGTGTGGAGAAACCCACTTCCTGACAGCGGAGAACCAGCTGATCAGAGTCACCAATCACGCATAGATGCTGTATCCAATCCCGAGCCGAGTCAGGATAGCCTGTTGGGCAGCATGTGACTGTGTACGGATGTGTACGCCTCCTACTCCTGTACATACAGGGTACTCATGGCTGGTGACTGACTGCAGACCAGAAAGCTGGATTACAAGAGGAAGATGAGCGGCAGCAGCACCATCTCTCCTCCGAAAGCATCTGGAGCGTCTCCGCAGACACAGAGCCCGAAGCCCCGGGACAGCGGCAGCTCTGTAGCGCCAGCAACTCAGCTTATCATTAAGGGTATGAGGACAGCCGTGGAGGGGTACTGGGTACGATGGAAGCAGTGGAGTGGTATAAGTTGTGAATGATGGCAGCAGTGGAGGGGTACAGGTTGGGTATGATGGCAGCAGTGGAGGGGGACAAGCTTGGTATGATGGCAGTAGTGGAGAGTATATGACAGCAGTGTAGGGGTACTGGGTACGATGGAAGCAGTGGAGTAGTATAAGTTGGGAATGTTGGCAGCAGTGGAGTGGTACAGAATGGGTATGATGGCAGCAGTGGAGTGGTACAGAATGGGTATGATGGCAGCAGTAGAGTGGTACAGACGGGTATGATGGCAGCAGTGGAGTGGTACAGACGGGTATGATGGCAGCAGTGGAGTGGTACAGGCTGGATATGATGGCAGCAGTGGAGTGGTACAGGCTGGATATGATGGCAGCAGTGGAGTGGTACAGGCTGGATATGATGGCAGCAGTGGAGTGGTACAGGCTGGATATGATGGCAGCAGTGGAGTGGTACAGGCTGGGGTATGATGGCAGCAGTGGAGTGGTACAGGCTGGGGTATGATGGCAGCAGTGGAGTGGTACAGGCTGGGGTATGATGGCAGCAGTGGAGTGGTACAGGCTGGGGTATGATGGCAGCAGTGGAGTGGTACAGGCTGGGTATGATGGCAGCAGTGGAGTGGTACAGGCTGGGTATGATGGCAGCAGTGGAGTGGTACAGGCTGGGTATGATGGCAGCAGTGGAGTGGTACAGGCTGGGTATGACGGCAGCAGTGGAGTGGTACAGGCTGGGTATGACGGCAGCAGTGGAGTGATACAGGCTGGGTATGACGGCAGCAGTGGAGTGGTACAGACTGGGTATGACGGCAGCAGTGGAGTGGTACAGGCTGGGTATGACGGCAGCAGTGGAGTGGTACAGGCTGGGTATGACGGCAGCAGGGGAGTGGTACAGGCTGGGTATGACGGCAGCAGGGGAGTGGTACAGGCTGGATATGACGGCAGCAGTGGAGTGGTACAGGCTGGATATGACGGCAGCAGTGGAGTGGTACAGGCTGGATATGATGGCAGCAGTGGAGTGGTACAGGCTGGATATGATGGCAGCAGTGGAGTGGTACAGGCTGGATATGATGGCAGCAGTGGAGTGGTACAGGCTGGATATGATGGCAGCAGTGGAGTGGTACAGGCTGGATATGATGGCAGCAGTGGAGTGGTACAGGCTGGATATGATGGCAGCAGTGGAGTGGTACAGGCTGGATATGATGGCAGCAGTGGAGTGGTACAGGCTGGATATGATGGCAGCAGTGGAGTGGTACAGGCTGGATATGATGGCAGCAGTGGAGTGGTACAGGCTGGATATGATGGCAGCAGTGGAGTGGTACAGGCTGGATATGATGGCAGCAGTGGAGTGGTACAGGCTGGGTATGATGGCAGCAGTGGAGTGGTACAGGCTGGGTATGATGGAAGCAGTGAAGTGGTACAGACTGGGTATGATGGCAGCAGTGGAGTGGTACAGACGGGTATGATGGCAGCAGTGGAGTGGTACAGACGTGTATGATGGTAGCAGTGAAGTGGTACAGGCTGGATATGATGGCAGCAGTGGAGTGGTACAGGCTGGATATGATGGCAGCAGTGGAGTGGTACAGGCTGGATATGATGGCAGCAGTGGAGGGGTACAGGCTGGGTATAATGGCCACAGTACAGTAGTACAGGCAGGGATTGTTGACATTAAAGAGATACAGATGTAGTTCAATAATAGCAGTGCATGGATACAGGCAGGACATGATGACAGCAGTGTGGAGCAAAAGGCAGAGGATGAGCACAACAGTGTAGGAGTACAGGCAGGGTACAACGACAGCAGTGTAATAGTACCGAAAGTCTGCTTTTGGGAAACAACCAAAGAATACTGGGTAGGAAGCTGATGCACTACCCTCCTGGCTATTCCAACAAATCTCTTCACTGCTGCTGGGCTGAGGGACCAGCATGGTATATAGCGCAGAGCCCCAGCAGAAATATAGGGCTCCCATTAGATTGTGAAAGACCAATGAAAGTCCTCCCTAGCAACAGAGAGGAATTTTGTTGGTCCACCTTGAACCAATGAGAAACCTTCCCATTGCAATCCAATGGGAGCTGTATGCTTCTGCCAGAGCGCTGGGCTTTATATTGTGCTTGTCCTCGAGCCCAGCAGTGAGGAAGGACCAAAATGGTGGCGGAAGACACAGAATACATATGAGTAGATCTGGAGAGGAAGGAAACGGCAAACAGCCTAGTGAGAACAAACAATGTCCCTTCTAATAGTCTTGCATGGATTCCACGAGCATCTGCAGTGCCCGAGGTCTCTGGAAAAATCCTGCACTGTGATCCCCCTCCTGTTCTGCATCTTTGTGGAAAGTGTGACTGGATCCTTTGCTTAACATAGGATCAGTTTACCCATCTGCTTGCGCCCCACTGAATTGATTCATTTTTTTAGCGTTAACCAGTTCACCCCCAAGGGTTTTTATCCTAACAGACCACAGCAATTTTCACCTGTCAGTGCTCCTCCCTTTTATTCCCTAATAACTTTATTACTACTTAAAGTTATCACAACAAAATGATCTATACCTCGTTTTTTTCACCACCAATTAGGCTTTCTGTGGGTTGTACATTTCGCTAAGATTTTTTTTTTTTTTATTATTATTCTAAATGCGTTTTAACAGGGAAAATAAGAAAATAATGTAAAAAATTAATTATTTCTCAGTTTCAGCCATTATAGTTTTAAAATTAAATGTTCTCCTGTGCATAAAACTGACACATCTTATTTGCCCAGTTGTCCCGATTATTAAACTGTTTAAATTATGTCCCTATCACAATGTATGGCGACAATATATTATTTGGAAATATAGGTGTATTTCTGTTATTGTGTTTCTTTTTTTTTTTTTTTTTTTTCTTGTTCGGTCCATAATGACAAGCCCCTATGTAGTAAAGTAAAAGTAATTTTCCCTCATAAAATATAGATTAAAAAAGTCCCTAAGGCAACTATTTATGTATTTTTTTTTCTTTAAACTGATTTTTTTTTTTTACAAATGTTTTTTTTATTGGGGGGGGGGGGGGGGGAGTTTGGAAGTGTAAGTTAATAATATTATGTATGTATGTATGTATGTGTAATTATACTTTTTAGCCACAAGTAGGCGCCAAACACTTTCCCGTTTGATAGGAAGTGTTCACTTTTTGTTTTTATATTTAACTACACTGTGACGCTCGATCCTCTTCCCCAATCGCTGAACACGGAATCCAGACGGAAACGGCGACGGGATTTGCACGCAAGCATGCAAATCGGCGGTGGGAACGAGCGACTTATTAAAACGTCCTGTTGCCGTTAACAGGCTCAAACAGGACGTAAAAAGTTTGGAAGCCATTAACTAGTTAAAGAGTACTCAAGGTCAAAATGACAGGTTCTGTCTAAATGATCAAGGAAGAGGGCGGAGGGTCGTAGGGTTAAATACTCACCTTGCTGACATCTTCCCTCCAGACAGGTGATCGTTCTAACTCCTAGTCTGTACAGCTCCACGGAAGATACCACCGTATGCTGTAAATCAATAACCATAATCATAATTATCTCTGTGGTACTGTAACCAGAACTGGAGGTGTGAGTGGTGTGATATATATTATATAATTTATTTATTTTTCTAAACACACTTCAGGTGCTGCACAACACTAAACGTTTACACCAAAACAGTGCATTCACGATTATTTCGCTTCCCTTTTTGCACATATATCGTGTTCATTGAGATCCCTTTTCTAATCTACAAAAGCAGCACATATTTTCTGGTAGAATTTACTCACCACAGAACAAAGCCACTGCATATGAAGGTAACTACTGCACAGATGTTCCCTTCCACATCTTAAAAGGCAGCTGCCTCAGTTCAGAATTGCTCTGGTCTCCTCATTACCTCTAGCCTCCATATCTATACACGGATCTATTATTTGCCATTTGTAGCTTTGGCCAGCACCTGTTTGCTAGTTTTTTTTTTTTTTTTTTTTTTATTTCAAACTGAATTCGTTTTGCCCATATTTTGCATCAATTTGTTTTTTAATTTTATACAATTGTTTTACAGATGTTGGGGAAATACATTCTAGACTGCTGGATCACCGTCCAGTAATTCATGGAGAAACGCGATACTTCATAAAGGAGTTTGAGGTAGGTAATAACACTTATTGTTTTCACGGCAATTGATTGTTTTGTGCTAACTCACCTACTGGATGAGAGTTTCACCAACAGCAAATCATTTTATGCTTTCTAGGCAGTTTACACAATATACAGGAAATAAAACATAAGCAAAAGCCTTGGCACTAGATAGGTAACCAACACAAACCTGATAATCCTTTCTAATAGGTTCAAACCTAACATTTGTCCCAAACCAAACAGAAATAAACAGCAGTCTTTGCCAGCACAAAATCCAAATACCTTTCTGATCAGTTCACCACAGACGTGATTCCAAGAACAGGATCCTTGGACTGACCAAATCAACCTTTTTATGTCAACTGAGCACCAATTGTAGGGAGAACGCCAACTTCTAGAGTATATTGGCTACAATGGTAGTGCAGACTAGAGAGATCTGGCACATATGTACACACCATGAGCCATATGCAATTCACTTTTTTATCTGAGTTTTCTCCTAGGAGATAATTTTTCAATGTATTTTTAAAATAGATTTTCTGCATTTAGTAACTGAAAAATACCAAAATGTAGGTGAAAGAGTACTATCAAAATTACTTTTAGTATTTTCTTGCTTGCTGGTGGCTTAAAAGGCATTTTATTGACCAGTTTAAAAATATCACCTAGGAGAAAATTCAGGAGAAAAAGTTAATTGCATATGGCCCCATGTGTCACTTTCCCTGCTGCTGCATTGGCATGTTGAAAACCAAGTATTTCCAGGTAAGATTCAGCGGGAAGTAAGCTGTCCTCCAACTTCTCAACTAGCTAGTGTTAAATGGGCACTATGGTGAAAAATTGTAAAATTTAAAATGTGTGCTAACTGCAAACATAGACAAATAAGAAATACTTTTTTTTCAGAGTAAAATGAGCCATAAATTACTTTTCTCCTATGAAGCTGTCACTTACAGTAGGTAGTAGAAATCTGATAGAAGCGACTGGTTTTGGACTAGTCCATCACTTCATGAGAGAGAGAGAGAGCGAGAGCAAGACTTTTATTATTTATAAAGATATTCCCTAAAAAGGATTTAAAGCTAATGGGAATCCCGATGTAAATAAAAAAGTCAGATACTCACTTAAGGAGAGGGAAGGCTCGGTCCTAATGAGCCTTCCCTCTCCTCTCCCGGTGCCCTCCGTGCTGCGCTGGCTCCCCTGTTCTCATCCCCCGCCGAAGGGACTTCGGGAGCCAAGAGCGGCCCGTCTTTGGGAGCGCTCGGGCTCACGAAGCATTTCCGAAGCCTCCCTTCGGCCGGGAGACAGCGGTATTTGACCAAAACGGTTGAATACCGCTACGGGGGAGCCAGGACAACAGCGGGGACTGGGAGAGGAGAGGTCTATGGGACCCAGAGCCTCCCTCTCCTTAGGTGAGTATCTGACTTTAAAAAAAAAAAAGAGAAAACTGGTTCCCATTCACTTTAAACAATGATGCTGGCCAGCTTCCCTGCTCGCTACACAGTTTTTTTGGCAGTTGGACAGAGCAACTGCCATTCACTAAGTGCTTTTGAAAATAAATCTTTGAGAATCCCTCATGAAGAGATGGACTAGTCCAAAACCTGTCACCTCTATCAGATTTCTACTACCTACTGTAAGTGGGAGCAACATAGGAGAAAAGTAATTCATTTATGGCTCATTTTACTCTGGAAAAACGTACTTATTTGTCTGTTGCACATATTTTAAATTTTACAATTTTTCGCCATAGTGCCCCTTTATTGATAAAATTAGGCCTATACATAACCAACCTAGAGTAGTATACTTCTCCAAGCATCTATTGCAACATACAGCTGTAGTTAATACTATTTTTAAAATGCATGATAGTCATACCAAAACAATGCAATGGCCAAAAATGTTGTTTTTAAAGAGGAGCTGTTAGGTATAAGGTCTCAGAGAAAATAAACACATATATCAGTAGCTAAAGATTGGCTGTACTTACATTACATATGCATTTCACTGTCCACGTTTGGATTTCACAGAATTTGTATATAGTATATGCAGAGATAGATGCTCCTGACAGCTCATGGCAGGCTCCATGTTTTTCTGTCAAATGTGTCGTCATGTCCTGCCTGCTTCCTGATCACAGATAAGCTCGTACTTGAATAACACAGTGTGCAGTGAATATTAATGAGCCATGTGGCTAGGAACAATAGCTGACTCCTGCAGTGTACTCTGCCCGGAGATTTATCAGTGCTACGCGCTGGACTGATTACAAGCTGCTGTAACGTCTCATTAGCAGCCGAGGGGAGGGCCCCAGAATGCTTTGTAGTTTAGTATGCGGCTTGCGTCCTTATGGGTCTATAACAGCCTTACTGATAAGCACACATCAAAGGTAACTGAGATTTTTATCTTCACTAATGGCTTTTGGGCTTCCTTCTAAACTGTTTAACACAGGAGAATAGAGGTTTAGATTAGCTTCTGCAGCCTGACAGTTACTCTTTAAGCTTACCATATTTCTATATAGTAGAGGTGGTGGGTCTTGGTAGTCAGTGGATTGCAAAGAGACTCTGAGCCCTTTTCAGGTAGTCACATCAGCATTCTCCAATATTTTGTTACATTTCAGTGTTCTCCCCAGGCATATTTTTTCCAGCCGGGTGGTTTGAAAAAGTAGCCGGGTGGGGCAATATGAGAGCATGCAGGGCCGTTGCCTCTGTGCACAACTCTGCTTACAGAATAGGAGGCGGTGAACCGATGACAGCTGGGTGATCTCAAAAACTAAGTGGCTTTCCGCTGCAGTGGTAGAAGATTGCTGATATTCTACTACTCAATCCCGTTAGCAAAATATATGTAATCTTTATATATACAGTAGCAAGAAAAAGCATAAAATGTGATCTGATCTTCATGTGTCACAATAGACAATTACCACACAATTAAATGTTTCCATGTTTTTAATGAACACGCCATGTAAACATTTACAGTGCAGGTGGAAAAAGTATGTGAACCCCTAGACTAATTACATTTCCAAGAGCTAATTGGAGTGAGGTGTCAGTCAGCTGGAGTTCAATCACTGAGATGAGAGTGGAGGTGTTGGTTACATCTGCCTTGCCCTATAAAAAAAACACCAGTTTTGGGTTTGCTTTTTCCAAGGATTGCCTGGTGTGAATGAGGCCTCGCACAAAAGAGCTCTCAGAAGACCTACGATTAAGAATTGTTGACATGCATAAAGCTGGAAAGGGTTATAAAGTATCTCCAAAAGCCTCGCAATTTATCAGTCCACGATAAGACAGATTGTCCATAAATGGAGAAAGTTCAGCACTGCTGCTACCCTCCCTAGGAGTGGCTGTCCTGTAAAGATGTCTGCAAGAGCACAGCGCAGAATGCTCAATAAGGTGAAGAAGAATCCTACAGTGTCAGCTAAAGACTTACAAAAGTCTCTGGCATATGCTAACATCCCTGTTAGTGATATGTAAATCCCTAAACAAGAAGGGAGTTCATGGGAGGATACCACAGAGGAAGCCACTGCTGTCCAAAAAACATTGCTGCACATTAAAAATTTGCAAAAGAGCACCTGGATGTTCCTCAGCAGTACTTGCAAAATATTCTGTGGACAGATGAAACCAAAGTTCAGTTGTTTGGAAGAAACACACAACACTATGGGCCATATCCTATTCCAGGTGATAAGTAGCTTGCAGATGCGAGCTACTTATCACCTTGCCATCGCGCGAGGATTACCGGCAAATCCTATTGCCCATATCCTTCGCGCGATGGCCGATCGTTAGGGAGCATTACTCAGGCGAAAGCCTGAGTGATGCTCCCTTTCACCGAGCGATGGGGAGTGAGGTTTACGCTGTGGTGCTGTCCATCAGCACCATGGCCTCACTCCCCACACATGCGCACTCGCCCGCCGAACATCGCCGACGTCTTCTGCCGCAGCATCTGGGGGTCTCCTTTAATAAGGAGACCCCCAGAGCTCCCCGTCGGGTCGCCGCACAGTTTAGAAGCCCCCGCGCAGCTCTGCCGGGCTCCCCTCTCATACGTACCGCCGCCGATCACCCGCCGCCTCTCGCCGCAAAATCCGTCACGTAATTACAGTGTATCTAACACTGTAATTACTGTGCGCATAGAAGGAGCCCGGGCAAAGCATCTTTGAATCTGCAGCCGGGCTCCCCATTTGTCCGCTGTCTGAGCCATTTTATTATATCGCCCAAGCGAGTTCTTTTCCGCCTGGGGAGGTCTAAAGTTTAATTAATTAGGCGATGCCCCCATCGCCTAAGTTAAGAACTCGCCAGTGCTTAGCGCTGGCGAGTTCAGCAATAGAATATGGCCCTATGTGTGTAGAAAAAGAGGCACAACACACCAACATCAAAATCTTGTCCCAACTGTGAAGTATGGTGGTGGGGGCATCATGGTTTGGGGCTGCTTTGCTGCATCAGGGCCTGGACGGATTGCTATCATCAAAGGAAAAATGAATTCCAAAGTTTATCTAGACATGTTGCAAGAGAACATAAGGCCATCTGTCCACCAGCTGAAGCTCAGCAGAAGATGGATGTTGCAACAGGACAACGACCCAAAGCATAAAAGTAAATCAACAACAGAATGGCTTAAACAGAAGAAAAATCGCCTTCTGGAGTGGCCCTGTCAGTCCTGACCTTAAAGGAGTTGTCAGCCAAAATTTAAAAAATGAGGTTTACTCACCTGGGGCTTTCTCCAGCCCCTTGCAGCCGACTGTCCCACGCCGACCTCTCCGCCGTTGTCTAGGGCTCCCCGCACGGTGCAGAGGCCGACCGCGGGGTCGGCCTTACTGTGACTGCGCAAACCACCACTGTCAATCATGGCCACGTGGTCCGCACCGCACTGCGCAGGTTTAGTCGGCCTCTGCCCCGTACAGGGAGCCCGGGACATGAGTGGAGCTGTCGGCGTGGGACAGTCGGCTGCAAGGGGCTGGAGAAAGCCCCAGGTGAGTAAACTTTTTTTTTTTTTTTTTTTTTTTTTTTATATATATATTTTGGCTGATGATTCCTTTAACCTGATTGACATGCTGTGGCAGGACCTCAAGAAAGCGTTTTACACCAGATATCCCAAGAATATTGCTGAACTAAAACCGTTCTGTAAAGAGGAATGGTCAAGAATTACTCCTGACCGTTGTGCACATTTTGATCTGCAACTACAGGAAACGTTTGGTTGAAATGATTGCTGCCAAAGGAGGTTCAACCAGTTATTAAATCCAAGGGTTCACATACTTTTTCCACCTGTACTGTGAATGGTGTGGTCAATAAAAACATGGAAACATTTATTTGTGTGGTATTATTAGTTAAAGCAGACTGTGGGTTGTCTGTTGTGACTTGTTATGAAGATCAGATCACATTTTACAACCAATTTGTGCAGAAATCCATATAATTCCAAAGGGTTCACATATTTTATATCTATAAAAATATATATATATATATATATATATATATATATATATATATATATATATATATATATATATATATATATATCCTCTTTATTTTTTTACTTGCTACTGTAGGTAACTTTCTAGCAACTAGTTAGCCATACTTTCAAGTTCTACAGGAACTATTTCTGTAGACTTGGCATCTTCCACAGCACTTTACAGAATATATAGTTATATGACTAACAATTCCTCATGCTGGGAATACACGGTTCGTTTGAAATTATCAATCGAGCCGCTGATGGCTCGATTGATAATTTCCGACCTGTCCGACCTACTCCATGCAGGTAATGCACTAGTCAAAATTTTGAACCATGTACTATAAAATGAGATTGCTATCCAATATACCACCATATTACCTAATATGATCTGATAAAGTGAGCTGAAACGCCTCTTTGAAATTTATAAAAGTATGTGCCTGTTTGAACCTGCAGAACCTTAGTGAACGATGCTGATTAGGAGTAAGTACCGTAGATCTTTCCACAACTGAATTTTTCTTTTGCATTTTTTAAAGCAATTTTTCTGTGATGGTGATTCTTCTGCCATTTTTACTGGAAAGTGCAGAATACCAAAAAAAACACAAAAAAAACCAACAAAACAGAATAAAGGCAGAAGTAGGTCATACTGTGGATTAAAATAAAGACCAGAAAATAATTTACCATGACGCCAGGCTGTGGACAGAGGAGAAAGTTTTACAGGTAGAGTACGTTTGGTTGAAGTTATTGCAAAAAAAAAAAAAAAAAATAGTTTTTTTTGAAAATTCATAATCCTCCCGCTTTAAAGGGAAGGTTCAGGGACTAGCTAAAAAAATTAAAAATCCATTTCCACTTACCTGGGGCTTCCTCCAGCCCGTGGCAGGCAGGAGGTGCCCTCGGCGCCGCTCCGCAGGCTCCCGGTGGCCGACCCGACCTGGCCAGGCCTGCGGCCAGGTCGGGCCTCTTCTGCGCTCCATGGTGCGTTCCACGCCGGCGCGCTGACGTCATCGGACGTCCTCCGGGTTGTACTGCGCAGGCTCAGAACTACTGAGCCTGCGCAGTACAGCCCGGAGGACGTCCGATGACGTCAGCGCGCCGGCGTGGAATGCACCATGGAGCGCAGAAGAGGCCCGACCTGGCCGCCGGCCAGGCCGGGTCGGCCACCGGAGACCACCGGGAGCCTGCAGAGCGGCGCCGAGGGCACCTCCTGCCTGCCACGGGCTGGAGGAAGCCCCAGGTAAGTGGAAATGGATTTTTAATTTTTTTAGCTAGTCCCTGAACCTTCCCTTTAAAGGGTCTCTGAGCTGGATTAAACAAAATGTTTTATACATACCTGGGGCTTCCTCCGGCCCCATACGCATGGAACGCTCCCGCGCCGCCGTATCGGAGCTGCAGGAAGACTGAGGATGGCAGTGTGGGAGCGATCCATGCGTATGGGGCGGGAGGAGGCCCCAGGTATGTATAAAACGTTTTATTTAAATACTTACAGACCGTGCTAATTGAAATCTACGCCCTGTTTTGATGACTATCTGGCTGCCAGGGTGTAGCTTTCAATTCACTGCCGCTGCGCGCATCCGACGTCTTCGTCACTCACGTGACGCCACCCACTTCTGTGGAGGCCTCCTCAGAAGTGGGCTGCCTCCCGCGAGGTGCACTAAGGCCGCTTGCACACTGCAAGCGATTCCAATTCCGCTTTTTAATCAGTTTTTACATCCGATTCCGATTTGCAGTTTGCTCCCTGCACACTGCAAATCGGAATCTGAATCGGATGTAAAAAGCGGAATCTGAATCGGAATCGCTTGCAGTGTGCAAGAGGCCTAAGGTCCGGTTCTGGGGTGTTTGATTTCCTCTCCTGCCATTTAGGGCCCGTTTCCACTGTCGCGGAAACGGCCGCGAATCCGCAGAGTTTCCCCGCAGGCAAATCGCGCGGGGAAACTCTGCCATAGGGGATAACGGCGCCACCGGCCGAATCACTTGCAGTAGCGATTCGG
This sequence comes from Hyperolius riggenbachi, assembly GCF_040937935.1. Lineage (NCBI taxonomy): Eukaryota > Metazoa > Chordata > Amphibia > Anura > Hyperoliidae > Hyperolius > Hyperolius riggenbachi. The sequence goes on along the minus strand of NC_090650.1, from coordinate 262,098,438 downwards.
CCGGAACCCCCTACAGAATTCACGGCGGAGGCTGCGATTCCCATAGCCGTGCATGGCACGGCTCATGGCATTCGCCTGCAATCCCGCCCACCCGCTCGGTGCCGGCGTGCGTCTACAAGACGCGCGTCGCACTAGTGGAAACGAGCCCTTACTCAGCAAGTCCAGCGTTGCCTGTACATTCTACATTCTTGCCTGTCATTTCTGTGCTCCTTCCTTGCACACTTTTTCATTCAAGGTTGCGATTATTCTCATTAATGTTTTGCACTTATTGCACTTCACTTTTTCACTGTGTTGATGCACCTTAGACGTGTATATATATTTATCATATTACCCTTGGTCATTTTGTATTGAGCATATTAATTATATATATATTTGGTATAAATATTTTTTCAATTTTTTTTTTTCCATTGTTGCATCCAATACTTTTTTGCGCACCATTGTGCCATATTATTCAGGATTTTTAAAACTGTGACTATTATTTGTTTCTTATGTGTATTTATATACCCCTTTGGCATTGAGTGTACCCCACTTGTCCACTATATTATTATTCCTATAATTTGATTGGTATTGTATTCATAATTACCGTCATCTTGTGGACCCCAGACCCAGTTGTTTGGGGGTCCATACTCTGTGTGAGTGTGGCCGTTGGGCTCATCTGTAACTGACACCTACTCTGCTATCAGGTGGATCGCTATGCACTATGGGGGGTATCAATACACTAGTAGAAAATATATGTAGTGTGCAGTGCGCTAACACCTAGGATTGCATAGATACTACATAAACACAATATAACCAATATAATGCATCCCAGAAAGGAGATCATAAAGTCCATATGTAAAGTTCAATCCAATCTGGGTAATCTCTTCCACAGTCGAAAAAATATATGCAAGTACGCTCACCAACAGTGATGGCTGATTAAATGACAGATCAGCATATCGGGCACAATACGGTAGCAAGAATCTTCAGTTGTCTCCCCTTGTAGTCAGCAGTCTTCCCTAGATATAACTCAACAAGACACAAAAAAAGTGGGACATAGCGTGATCCTGCTTCAACCAGTTTGCAACCACCACCACACCTGTTAGCAGTGTGTGCCCACTATCCCAGTGCTGTCACACACAATGACCAGGCGGAAAACAGGCTCACCGGATTGAATGGCTGCACCTGCGCAGATGAGTGGACCCGACAGAGATCGGCTATTTTCGCTTATAACCGTGCGGAGAGCTGCAACAGCGCCCCCGCTGGAGCCAGGAAAAGTAAATTTTAATAGCGCTTGTCAAGGGATGATTCCTGGACACTTCGAGGGAGCCATTGCTGGATTGCCTGCAGCTACAGGGGAGGGGGAAGCCTCATTGGGACCCTGAGGCTTCCCCCTCCCGAGGTGAGTACCACCCAGGGGAACTTTTTTTTTTTGTTACAGGTTCTCTTTAATGGTTTTTAATTTTGATGGTTATAAATAAAGGTGATTTCTACTACTTTATTCATACATTTTGTCTAGTGTGGTGCTTATAGGGCAGTCTTTTCTCTTTTGACTATATTGTAGTATGCTTTAGCCCTCAGCACACCTAGTAACCTATAATTATTGTAATTATTCTGGGGTGCTGGTTCTAATTTTTCCCTATCAAACTGGACCTGACAGGGTCCAGAGTAGGACAATTAGAGTGGCTGTTAGTTTTGGAGAGCACGAGTAAGTTAGTAGTGCATGCTACAGCAGTAGTGTGCCTACTTTGAAAATTCTTCTTGCGCTGCCACACTAAGCTGCGCTGCTTGAGCAGTGTAGCTTAGTGAATCAACCCCTACTGATTTCTCTGTGAGCTAGATGTAGCCATCAAAAGAGCCACATCTGGCTCCCGAGCCGTAGGTTCCCTATCCCTGCCCTACAGGGATGAAAAATGCTACACACAAGGAAGCACCGACAAAATCTTTTCTGCTCGCTTCTGTGGGTGGCTGGTTCAGATGTCCGTGTGAACCAAGCCTTACTCCTGTTGTAACAGTTGCAGCTGCTAAACAGTGGCTTTTACTGCTGTTGGCATAGTGGCAGTTTCTAATCAGTGGCTGTCACTTTTTCTGACACAGTGGCAGCTGCCACAATGGTGTCTGATAAACGGTGCCTGCTGCTGGCAAAGCAATGGCTGCTGCTGATCCATAGCTGCAGCTGGCGTAGTGACAGTTGCTATTTAGTGGCAGCACTAGTATAAGGGTGAGCCAGCAAAAAGGTCCATAGGGAAATTCTGCTAATGTGGTTTGGTGGACAGCGCCCTCTCGAACTGCTAGGTTTCAGACACGTTGTAGTAATAATATGCCCACACTATTCAGCCAGTTAAAATGCTTCAAGCTGAAGTTGAGTGGATAACTGTTCCCTATAGACTTTCTTGCTTGCTCCCTTCAACCATTCTAGCTCCTCAGCGACTGCTACTAATACTGGCTCAATGGTTGCTGCTAATTGGCTGCTGGCACACGGGCTGCTAATCCTAAATGGCTGCTACTGCTGGCATAGTGGGGGCTGGTAATCGTGGCTGCTGTAATAATGGTTGATAAATGGGTGCTTTAGTTCCTGTACTAGGGCTTCAGTGACATTCTTACATTCATTTTTTTTTTCTTTTTTATCTTACTCTGCAAACCACATCCCAGCTTTTTGGAAATGGTATTGAACAAAGATAATGTGTTTTGTATTCTCATGTTATGTAGGAAGAACCATAGAGTTGAATTTACTGCCTTAAATTTGACAAACACAAAATGAGAGGAAGACAAAGAACATTCGTGGTAATCCAATATATTGCTGTTAATAAGGAAAAATCAGACAGTGTGTCATCCCACTTTAACAACAATGTCTGTACTTGAAATTTATAGTCCTAGGCAGTGCGGTCTCCTTAAACGATTACCTAATCGTGAGTGCGAAGTTGCATTTCCAGTCACAGAAATTGAATAGCTCTGCTTTCCATGTAGCTATCCTATAATTTAGTAGTCCATAATCATTTTTAAAGATAGTTTTCATTGCGTTTTGAACCTATGGTACATTTATTAACTTATGAATGTGACCACTCTTCCTGTCTGACCTTGATTCATTTCCCCAGCCTTTTTATGAAGAAAGTCTCATAGGTGTGAGTCTGTAGACTCTCCTACAAAAGCTCACTTGTGTAAACACCTCAGTTTGGGCTCGATTCACTAATGTTAGCGCTGCGCAGCAGTGACAGTTATCAGCTGTTACGAGCGCTATAAAAGTAAGAGTGCCTTAATTACTGTCATTGCACGCTACAAGCCCTATTGGCATCATAGCGTGCGTAATGTGGGAGCGGGCAGCCAGCTTACGCTATGCTGCTGAATTGCAGCATAGCAAACGCTATCAACATAACGCGGCTCCGATCCTCCTGGCATCATCACTATCGGGTCCAGTCACATTAACCTCTTGAGAACCGTGGTCTTGGGGGCCCCGTTTCCACTTGTGCGGTGGGAATCGCTGCAGAAAAAAATTGCATGCGGATGCAAATTTCGCGGTTGTATGCATATTTTCATGCGAATTTGCATACGATTTCGCATAATGACCAAGTGTGTGAATTTAACCATGGCAGTGCCTGTGTGCTTTTCTATTGTTTATATCCGAAATCGTATATGAATTCGCATGAAAATTTGCATACCAAAACCGCATGCAAATTTCCTATTAAATACATTCTATGCGAATCGCATAGCAGTATGCAAATTCTGATGGCTTTGCCGTGCAGATTTTTTTCTGCACAGAAAAACGCTCAGAAATCCTGACAATTGGAAACAGTCCCATCCACTTGTATTGTCTATGCGAAACGCATGCAGATTCGCTCTAGTGGAAACGGGCCCTTAAACCTCCCTAGTGACCAGGCCATTTTTTTACTAAATGGGCTACTGCAGCTTTAAAGCCTTGTTGCAAGGCCACACAGCTCGGCACACAAGTGATTGCCCCTCCCTTTTCTGCCTGCAAAGAGAGATTTCTGTTGGTGGGCTGTGATTACTTCCCCAATGTTTCATTTTTTTTTTCTTTTTATAAATTTCTTTTTTTTTTTTAAATACATTTGACCATTTTTTGTTTTTATATGAAGCCCTCCCCCCCCCCCCCCCCCCCGCCAGCCAATCAGTGATCAGCTGTCATAGGCATCAGCCTATGTCAGCAAATCACTCCTATGTCTCCCAGGGAGACAGCCGTGTCACACGGCTGTCCCCAGTACAGCTCTGCCTTAGATCAAAGCGCTGTACCAAGTAAATAGATGGCAGTTTCGCCGTCTAACAGTCTCCTATCGGCGATCACCGCTGGAAGGCTGATGCCATCATTCAAGCGGGGAGGCACGCACATCGGCGCACACGATCACCTGCAATCTCCGCCCTTATCCATTCATGCCAATTGGCGTGGAGTGGTCCTGGGGCTGCCGCGCTACTCACGTCAATCGGTGTGGAGCAGTTGTTAAGTGGTTAAAGGACTGGATCCCCGCACTCTGATTGGCCCAATAGGCTGTCAAGTGATGTCATGTGGCAGACAGCCTTATTGGGGTGATGCCGGGAGGATCGGAGGCACATTATGTTGATAGCGTTCGCTATGCTGCAATTCAGCAGCATAGTGTGCACTGACTGCCCGGTCCCTAATTACGCACGCTATGATGCCAATAGGGTTCGTAGCGTGCAATGACAGTAATTAAGGCACACTTACTTTTTATAGCGATCGTAACAGCTGATAACTCTCGCTGTCACGCAGCGCTACCATTAGTGAATCAAGGCCTTTATTCCGTATCACCTGAGGTTTTTAAAGGTGTGTGTGTGTGTGTGTGTGTGTAGCAGTCCTCAATCATTTTTCCCCTAAAGAAACTGTGTTAATTTTGAGTGACATTTCTAGGAGTTACCACTGTATTTTGTCAATTGAACTTATTGTTTTGATGTATAGAGTGGGGAGGAGAGGAAGGTGAGCAAGAGATTTCTGTAGGTAGCTTAAAACAATCTCAAAGTGTACCAGACATGGCTATAACTAAAGATTTGATACTTACCCGGGGCTTCCTCCAGCCCCATAAGCACATGTGAGTCCCTCGCCGTCCTCTTCAGCCACAATCAGCCCTGGTAACTGGCTCAGTTGCATCAGTTGGGGTCTATTGCGCATGCGTGGTCCTCCCGGGCATGCGCAGAAGACCCCGACTTACGTGACTGAGCCAGTTACCGGGGCTGGTTGCGGCTGTACGGCAAACCTTGGGAGGACGGCGAGGGACTCTGATGTGCTTATGGGGGCTATAGCAAGCCCCAGGTAACTATCAAATCTTTAGTTATAGCCGTGTGTGGTTTCCGTTTAAAGTAAAAAAAAATAAAAAATGTATGAGATGATTAATTGCGTTTTAGTGACATATAGTAGAATGTATGAAGTTATTCAGAATACACCATCAGAAACACTCGCTATATCTACAAGACCGGATTTATACTTCTACTGCTGCTAGGCCAATTTTTTTTTGTTGGTCCTTATTCATGTGTAAAATTTCCCTCCGATTCCTTATGCAATCTCTTTTTCTGTGTGTAACATTATATAGCAGTCCTGCTCTTTCATAAACAACTTCCTGTTCATTTCTCCTCTTCCATATATTGCTCCCCATTTGCAGTCTTATTTGTAAATTCAGCAACCCCTTTGCCATGCTAAGGCACCCCTTAGGAAGCAGCTGCCCAAAGCCCAGGCCTTTGTGGACTTTCCAGAACTCTGGTCCTGCAAATCTATATATTGCTGTATATTGGTATGTACCCCCGCCTTCCCAGTGATTTCCAGCCTAGGCTATTTATATATGCAGAATTCTCCTCCCAGAGCATTCTGGGAGACCAATTTATTATTTTTACTGGCTTTGAAACTCAGTAAACATCTGCAAAGATGCATCTGAGAGCAGTAAAGATGTCACCACTAGCGATACATTTCAGTATGTAAATCGGGGAGAGGAAAGATTTTACAATGGACAAACACTGCCTAATTTATAAAGTATTATTGTAAAAGAGCAATTTTATTCATTACATTATTTTCAGTTTACATTATTTTTACAGTTCCTCTTTAAATAGAACATAGAACCGAGTCTTATATTTTTATCTTCAGTTTAAAGTGAACCAGAGACTAAGCACCCTCATGTATTTTACCATATATATCAGTGTGTACATTAGAGAAAATTAAGGAAAGGTGGGGGGAAAGGCTGCGCATCCCTAAACACATGCTGCAATTGAATGGTTAATCGCACAGGCATACACCGCCTCTGCCAGACTGAAAAATGCATGCCCTGCATCCAAGACAAGTGCTAACATTTATTAAACTAGGAGGAACTTTAGCTTCCAATATGGTTTGCATGCAAAGTATATTGTACTAGACACTTGCGCCACGGTGAGGCAGACCTCCGGGCAAGTGACCTAACCTAAATTTACCAATTTAACCAATAATCCTCCAGTGGTAGACAGGTCATGTGTATGCTCGGTGTGTATTATATCCCACAAGTGGGGCTTGCACTCTTTTGCAGGTAGGCACTGCCTGTTTTTAAGTAGCGCTGTTCATTTCCTTGCTATGTACTAATTTAATTCATTTTTGGCCAGCTGCTCCCACTTAACAGCCATGCTTTTGGTGTATATGCAGAGCTTCTGTTTGGGTTCAAGGTGCGTTTGTAGTTCTTGGGGGGGCTCAGCGCATCTCTGATGGAGGCCATTCGGAGGCAGCCTGGTGTTGCGCTGATCCACCTTTTGTGCAACATTAGAGAAAATACCTACCCTTCTCTCAGTTTCTTCCTTTACTGCTCAGCCTGCTTGTTATCAGCCCTGATAAAATCCCAGTCTGAGCATTCAGACTAGTTTTGTTTAGGAATCATTATAGCCGAGTCTGTCTTCTCTGATGACTTTTCAAGCCCAAGCCTGCCCCCTTCTAGCTCTGCTTGCCTGTTCTGTATACTCAAAGCATTACAGAGCGCTGTGATGAGATGGGAGGAGCTGCTAGTGCTGAGGAAGGAGCTATGCCTGTTGAAAAATGTTATGTTTTTGTTTTTTTCCATCTATTTGTTAGTCATAAGAGGTTTTTAGTAATGGTGATTTCATTTTGCACACAGCCCACTAAATAATATGCATTTCTGTTGAACTGTGCTTTGCATAGTGTTTGTGTGTAAAAAAAAAAACAAACGGCACACCAGAGCGGCGAAAATACTAGATCAGTGGTTCCCAACCGGTGTGCCGCGACACATTCATGTGTCGCGGCAGCACTGGGAATGTGTTGCCGCGTTCCCCCGCTCTGCCTCTTCCTCGCTTGTTGGCTCTGTCCGCCGCTCCATGTATTAGAGAAGTGCTACAAGAAAATGGCCGCCGACGTCCGCAGTTGCGGACATAGCTGCCCATTTTTTGTAGCACTGCAGTAACTACTCAGAGCGAGGGCGGAGGCCAGAGCGAGGAGGGAGCCAGAGAAACACTTGGAGCGGAGAGGGAGGAGAGGACCGGATTTACCATAAGGAACTGAGGTAGGAGCATAAATGTGCCTGCTCCTGCAAAAAGGCGGCATCCTTCACGAGTGTCTCTCTCCCTGTTACAGCCAGCATATCTGTGGCAGACACACTGCTGCAGCTGTGCTGCGGCTGGGAGAGCAGCAGATAGCTAGCAGATTCGAGCAGAGTACAGCTGCCCTCCCCCCTGCTTCCTACAGGCCTACACTGGGGCAGCTATGTTACCTTCACTGGGGCAGCTATGTTACCTTCACTGGGGCAGCTATGTTACCTTCACTGGGGCAGCTATGTTACCTTCACTGGGGCAGCTATGTTACCTTCACTGGGGCAGCTATGTTACCTTCACTGGGGCAGCTATGTTACCTTCACTGGGGCAGCTATGTTACCTTCACTGGGGCAGCTATACCACCTTCACTGGGGCAGCTATACTACCTTCACTGGGGCAGCTATACTACCTACATATGTGATGTGTCACAGTGATCTGAGCGTTTGGCGTGATGTGTCACGACTTCAAAAAGGTTGGGAACCACTGTACTAGTTATATTTATTTTGTAAAATCTATCAGGGGATATGTTTATTTTATGCCGAAAAGTTTGTCTCTGGTTTCCTTTAAGGACTTCATTTTAAGATCTGAATTCTAAACAGCAATGGTGTCAAATCTGCTTAGCTGAGCTGGAAAACAAAGACGTAACAACCCTTTGAATTTTTCAGCACTAAGACCTTTGAAGTATTTCTGAAGTGTTTTCTCGCTTAGATTTAACTCTTATGGCTTCTATTTACTTTTCAGGAATCTGACTAAATTCATCAAGTTGTGAAAAGCTCCTTTGCATAGATAACTCTCTAGCTTTTTAAAGCTTGCTCTACTGGAAAACAAAAAGGGACTTGAGACATTTTCTTATTAGGGCTAATATTGCATGTAAGTTTCTCATGTCACTTTAGGTGTGAATCTTCAGCGATCTTGTGTAATTAAAGCGGAAATGAAAAAAGAAAAAAAAAAACGGTTTCACTTATCTGGGGCTTCTGGCAGCCCCTTGCAGCCATCCTGTCCCGCGCCGGTCCCCCATGATTCTCTGTTCTTCTGCCGCCAGCTAGTTTCGGTTCAGTCGACTTGTAAGTCGATGGGCAGGACGATATTGCGGATGGGAACGCGAGCAAAGATGCACGTGGCCAGAGCTGCGCAGACGCAGTGGCCTGTTGGCGAAACCAAAACTATCTGGCAGCGGGGTAACGGAGGATCGTTGAGGACCGGCGTGGGACAGGACGGCTGCAAGGGGCTGGCAGGGGCCCCAGGTAAGTGAAACTCTTTTGTTTTTGTTTTTTTATCTTCAGTTCTGCTTTAAATTAGGAATGGAGCTTTTGTAGACAGACAAGTGTTTTGTTTTTTTTGTGTGGTGAATGGTACGGATCATGGAGAGACATTAGAACACTCTCAAACTGAGTCAGACCTTTGCAGAAGTCATGAAATAGTGATTTTGAGCAACACAAAACTTTTTACAGCTTTTATTTTAGCTGATATGCTCTGTTTACTTCATGCGTCATGCATCAGGTGTCTGCTGCAGTTAATCCTTCAATTTGTTAAAAAGAGACACTGTATTACCCCTGTTTCATCACTAGGTGGAAGTAGACAATCAGATTTAGTGTACTGCTGACGGTTTTATGGTCCTGTTATTATCTGGTTAGCATGACTGTGTCTCTATGTGGCTTTTAATGTCGTTCACCTCAGAAAGGCGGGTCATGCATAGCAGACACGACAAACACATGTTCCAAGCAGATGTCCTTTGAGCCGCTCGTGTGAGGTGCTGTTGTGAGCTAATATCTTCCAGTATTCAGCTGTGTCTGTGTTTCATTCCACTAAGGGTTTATTAAAATGCTCATATTCTTTGTAGTGGGGATTCTTTTGAAGCATTTTCCAGGCCTGTAGAACTCATCTTCTGCTGTATGCTGCACTGGAAAGTGAGATCAGTCTTCTGATGAATAGCACTTTATGAACCTGTTCTGATGATTTATCTTTATCCACACAGGCACATGGCCTATGTGTTTCTTTTAGCTGATATATTGTAGTAGCTAGGACAGAAGTATTGCTATGGTTAGAGGAAAATAATGGCTATTGGGCATTTGTATGAAGGTTGCTTATATCTGCAAACCTGTACATAAAATTTATAAGAAAATTGAGAATAGACTTTCACAATGCCAACAGGCTTACTGGAAGAATCACCTAAACTGATGAGTGCACAAATGAAAAAAGTGCTCTGCAACATCTCCAGCCATAGAAATGAGACTACAGCTTTAGTATGGCCTAGCTGTAACCCAGCAGCTTATTAAGCCTTATACATACTAGATAATACATGTCAGCCCATGGACCATCATCTGGCCCATATGATGTTTTCCCACTTTGCATTATCATGTTTGACCCACTCTAGACCACCAGGGAAGCTATATTAGAGGCAAAGCCCTAGATCACCAGGGAAGCCATATGGGGGAGGGAGGGGGAAAGCACTAGAGGCCACTAGACATCAGGGAACGGTATAGGAGTGTGAGGGAGGGCCACTAGACACCAGAGACTGGTATAGGGGAGGGAAAAGTGCCACTAGACACCAGGGAACGGTATAGTGGAGGGCCACTAGACACCAGGGAACAGTATAGGAGAGTGAGGGAAAACCACTAGACACCAGGGAACATTATAGGGAAGGGAGGAGGGCCACTAGCCATCAGGGAACTGTGTAGGAGAGTGAGGGAGGACCACCCGACACCAGGGAACGGTATAGGGGAGGGAGGAGCGCCACTAGACACCAGGGAACGGTATAGGGGAGAGAGAGGAGGACCACTAGACACAATGAAACTGTATAGGGGTGGGAGAAGGGAAATTCGACACCAAGGAAATATATAAGGGAGGTATGTGGCCACTAAACATTGAGGTTAGACTTGGGCCCAGTGTTAAATTTCAGCCCACTTTGTATTTGATTGACACCCCATGTGCTAGACTAAATTTGGCCATCTCTGCCAATAATCTAGCCTGTGTAAGCTGCCCAAATGCCAGACTGAAAGTGCCAAATCTTCAGCAAGCACTTTGTTACTCCTCCCACTGAAAGCCACTTTGTCGTGTCCTGTGCCACCGTTGTCCCTTCTTCAACAGAAGGCATCACTGTAGCCTAGAAAAACCTCTGTACAGTAGTTGGTCCCTGAACTGTCACCCAAGGGATCAAGTCTTGACCCCTCCAGGTAACCATCATTGTACATGTATATGCATCTTTATTACAGCTTGCAATTCTCAGATAAGGCTACATGCATCTCCTATGCTATGCTCTCTGACCACAAAGTACCATTTAGTTAGCTGTTTAAAAAAAAAAAAAAAAAAAAAAAAGCTTGAATTGTAATAGAATATTAAAGGGAACCTTAACTGAACGGGCGGTAAATAGTTTCAATTACCTGGGGCTATTACCAGCCCCCTGCAGCAGTCCTGTGCCCTCGGAGGCGCTCTGGAATCCTCCGGTCCCCCGCTGTCACTTAGTTTCGTTTTTGACGACTCACCAGTCAGCCGGCCGGCATGCGTATTATTTGACGCATTACCTACTGCAATTAGTGCTGTTGTGGACCGCAACGCGTACAAAAATACGCGTTGCCGCACATCTACGTGTGCGGAATGCGGCAACGCGTATTTTTGTGCGCGTTGCGGTCCATAACAGCGCTAATTGCAGTAGGGAATGCGTCCAATAATACGCATGGCGGCCGGCCGACTGGTGAGTCGTCAAAAACGAAACTAAGTGACAGCGGGGGACCGGAGGATTCCAGAGTGGCTCCGAAGGCACAGGACTGCTGCAGGGGGCTGGTAATAGCCCCAGGTAAGTGAAACTCTTTACCCCCCGTTCAGTTAAGGTTCCCTTTAAGTTCTGCCAACTTTTACCATGTGGTCTTTATCAGATTTCAGCAGTAACACAATTAAAGCCTTGTAGAAATGTAGAAGGCATGTGGCCAATCAGGGTTTGAGCCTCGATCTCTTGGGCAACATGGGAGGGCGTGGGAAGCATCTGGAGGATCCAGAGGCTACCCTCCTTTTAGATAAGCAACTTTTTTTTGCCGACTTGGCATTGCTTCAAAGCAGCACTACAGACAGAAATGTTCCCTCTGTCCCAATAGGTTTCTCACGCAGCTACTTGGAAAAGACTCCTGCTTGGGGGAAGAGGGGGGGGGGGGGTATGGTTAATAAAACTTGCCTTCACTTTTCCCTGGAGCAAGATCAGACTGTGCCAGCAGGAAGTTGTGGAAATCCAGCTTTCCTGCTTTGTAGATTGTCCTTTGATCTAAGATCAGCACCAGTTAAAACTGTTTACAAAGCAAACATAGCAAGAACCTTCCTGGATGTGCCAGGTGCCCTAATCCAAAGCCGGAAACTGCTGTTTTTATCACAGTACAGCCTTCTGACTGAACAACAGATGTAAGATATGCATGTAGTGTCTTCCCCTAGCACAAGTTATATGGCGATCTGGTGGGAATTGTGAGTTTTACACATATGACATTACTTTGGGACAAAGGCTGTCAGGGTAACTGTATAGACAGACAGTAAGGAGTTTGGAGATATTTATTGTATATTATGCCAGATTAGAATTACTGTATGTACTTGGCTATAAATTGAGAAATTTAGAACTGACTCACAGGTTAAAAGTGTGTGTGTGTGTGTGTGTGTGTGTGTGTGTGTGTGTGTGTGTGTGTGTGTGTGTGTGTGTGTGTGTGTGTGTGTGTGTGTGTGTGTGTGTGTGTGTGTGTGTGTGTGTGTGTGTGTCCAAAATATCGGTAGGCATTATGTGTGGGATGTGTGTGGGGGGGGGGGGGGGGGGGAGGGTCGCGGGGGGGGGGGGGGGGGGGTCGCGGGGGGGGGGGGGGGGGGAGGGTCGCGGGGGGGGGGGGGGTCGCGGGGGGGGGGGGGTCGCCTTAAACACGAGTCAATCCTAAATCTCTCCACTTATAGCCCGTATTGGGGGGGCCGCCTCCCTTTCTCCCCCTCCCAGCAGCCTCTGTCTCCATTTCCCCCTCCCCCGGTAATACAATGTAGTGCGCCCCAAACACCATTCCCATCCCTCACCACTCTAGCGCTGCTTCCTCTTGCGTAATACAGTGTAGTGCACCCAAGCATGGAAGTCCTGTCCCTCACCACTCTAGCAATGCAGCCCTTCGAATCCTCTTCTCAGGATGGTCTGCATGGTGTACCTCGATGCCATATGACATCGGGAATGGAAGGTACGCCATGCAGTCCAGCGTGAGCAGAGGATGCAGCGCTAGAGTGGTGAGTGACAGGATATCCGTGTTCGGGCACACTACATTGTATTAGGGCGGGAAGGGGGAAACAAAGATAGAGACACACGCTATTTATGTTGTGGTGGGTGAAAGGAGCCTAGGAAGCTAACAGCTTCAGTGTTGCGGGGTGGGGGGTTTACATGGGGGGAGGGGGGTGGCAAAGAGATGCAGAACCACTTTAGGTGTTGGGAGAGGGATTAGGCAAGCTGGCAACTGGGTGGGGGGGGGGGCAGTACCACCCACCACTACCCTTTAGGTAGTGGTGGGTGGGAGGGGGTTCAAAAGAGGATAGGGTTAATGGCTGCATATGGGGGCCAGGAGGAGTTATTGGTTGCACTTGGGTACTAGGAGAGGTAAATAGCTACAATATTTTATTAAGTGCAGCCATTAACTCGTTCTGGTCCTCAAGTGCAACCATAAACTTTGCTGGATAGACTTTTATATTTGAGTTATTAAAAATTCCTAACTTAAGAGGGTTGACTTATACACGAGTATATACGGTACTCCTTAAAGGATACACGAGGTGACGTATGACATGATAGACATGTGTATGCACAGTGCCAAACACACAAAGAACTATGCTGTTTCTTTTCGCTCTCCTTCTCTGACTGGAAGAGTTAATCAGGAATGTGACAGTTTCTGTCCCGTCACGACTGGGTCGGACTATAGCGTAACCCTCACTGATGGGGAATTATAGCCATAAAACAATCCTGGCGGAAAATGGCTTCTGAGAGCAGGAAAGAGATAAACGCTGTCAATAGTTCATAGATTTTAGTGCTGGATTTATTTTAGTGAATGTGTCCATGAGCAGAGACAATGAAACTGAAAAAAAAGTAGATTGGGTAGATAAAATAAATCTGTGGGGGATATCTAAAAAAGGTCTTTAGGAAGAGGATAGATACAATTGTTTATCTGATCCGTTTATTTTCACCTCTAGTTTCATTTAAATTACCAAAATATGTAAGCAATAACAATGTTTATCAAGTTTCCTCTTTTTAATTGTAGCTGAATGATGTTTGTTGATATTAGCTGCAGTTTGATATGTTGGTTGATTAAGGAGTAAATGATATACTGTATTTAACTTGTACAACTATTAAACTTTTTCTGTAGGAAAAACGTGCATATAGGGAACTAAGAGTTCTTGAAAATGTGAAAAACAGCATATCTGAAGCCAGTGACCATATTCTTCCAAAGTGTACAGATTCACTGCAAGACCAGCTTGGACAAATGCTAAAAACCTGTAAGTCAAATGCATGTCTGAATACAGTTAAAAGTGAGCAGATTATGAGAAAATGCATAAAGGTTATCTGTAAAAAAAAACTATGATCCAAAATAATCAGAAGACCTAGAGATATTGGCTGCTAAAGTAACATGCATTTCTAAATCAAAAGTGACAAATGGTGCTGTATCTAGTCTAAAGGTGCCCGTACATCAGACGACAGGTAATGTGTAGTGCACTGGGCACAGATCTCTCCTTGATCGGAGAGAGATCTGTTGCCTGCCCATACACCTAAGGCCGATTCCCGATCAATTTCAAGTTGAAATCAATCCAGAATCGGCCTTTTGACCTTGCATCTGCGGCCTTGCTGGCCCAACGCTGTTCCCCCTACCGTTCAGTGCAGATGTAGGGTCAAAAGCTCCTGGAGCCAGCAGCAGACAGGTAATCTATACTGGACCAGGGACACATTGAACTATAGGGCAGACAGCGATGAGGGGGGTTTGTCGTGTCTGTCATTTGTCCTAATATCGCTTGCCGTGACCACCACGCACCCGACCTACCATGATGGCCTTACATCTTGCAGTATGTCCAATCGACATGCTCGGCCCGAAATTGGTCACATCGTTGATCGGGCGTGCACTTGGCGGCACCGATTTTCATCCGTTTTGATAATTATCGTATCAGATGGTTGATCAGCCGTCAAGTCGCTAAATGTATGGATACCTTAAGAGTGCATGCTTGCATGCAATTTTGATTGGCCATCACTTACCAATTTTACCACCTTTTCTGTAGGTAAGCTCTCATACTACAACTGGCAAAATTGTCCAATTGTCAAAATTGGATGTTTGTAGCAGGCTTAAAGCATACCTGAAGTGATATGAATATAGAGGCTGCCATATGTATTTCCTTTAAAACAATACCAGTTGCCCTGCAGTCCTGCTGATCTCTTTTGTTGGTGTAGGCTAATCCAGTCAAGTATCAGCCAGAAACATCTGATCTTCATGCTTGTTCAGGGTTTCTGGGTAAACATTTTAGAGGCAGAGGATCAGCAGGACAGCCAGGCAATTGGCATTGTTTGAAGGAAATAAATGTCAGCCTCCATATACCTCTAACTTCATTTGATTTTTAATTTTATAAACTGAGCTCACAAAAATTAACAATCTGCAAAAAGGGTTGATACAATTACAAAATTGTCTTTCTTTTCAGAGCAATCCCACACATAATGCCTACCGATATTTTGGACACACACACACACACACACACACACACACACACACACACACACACACACACACACACACACACACACACACACACACACACACACACACACACACACACACACACACACCAACACACCAACACACCAACACACCAACACACCAACACACACACACCAACACACACCAACACACACCAACACACACCAACACACACCAACACACACCAACACACACCAACACACACCAACACACACCAACACACACCAACACACACCAACACACACCAACACACACCAACACACACCAACACACACCAACACACACCAACACACACACACCAACACACACCAACACACACCAACACACACACACCAACACACACACCAACACACACAACACACACACACACAGTGTGTTTTCTGTTTTTGTGAATTCAGGTTCACCACACATCTAATGCATGCGGCAGCTTCACAGATGGTGAATGGATTTCATTCTGAAATCGATTCACAATCTGTTTGCAGTAAAGGCAGCCATACAATCCCTCTCTGATAAGATTCGATCAGAGAGGAATCTATCTGTTGGTCGATCTGATGGCAAATCGACCAGTGTATGGCCACCTTTAGGCATTTTTCATTTCATTTCTCAGCCTGCTGGGTCTTCTTCACCAGCCATCACCAGTTGTAAGTGGTCATTCAGGAGATCACATGATCATGTCAGAGGAAATGCACCTTAAGCAGAGGCAGTGGGCACTTGTTATGACAGAGGAGTGATGAGCAGGATGTTGAATTAGGTTCCTGCTATTTGGGACGCCTGTGGATATGTGGTCATCATACTCTGCATAGGAGCCCCTACATGGCAGTAATGTTTAAGGCCCCATGCACATTCTAGTGCTTTTTGCCTGGCGATTCGTGTTTTGCTGATCATCGGCGATCAGCAAAGCGCTACTGCACAAGTAATCCTTGGGGATTACTCTCTCTGCAGCGAGTGCAGCACAAATATCGCCAATCTCAAACGTGCTGTGTGCAGCATTTTCCTGGCAATTGCATTACAATTCTTATTCATTAGAATGAGAATCCCAAAACATGAGCGTAGAAAAAGTAAATGTTTGTGTTAAAAAATGTGAACAGGACCTAAAGTGTAGTCGAGCCAAAGCTCTGGTATAACATTCTACAACATACTTGCCTAAGAAGAGGGAAGACTCTGGATCCTGTAGAGGATTCCCATGGCGTCCTCCAGTCCCCTGTTGCTGCTCGCGGACCCTCCAAAGATTACAGACAAGGGTAATTGGTCTATTCGGAGTTGCTCCTCTTTAAACATGGCCGTACTGCGCCTGTGTGAGTACAGCTGCACCTGCGCTCGTGTAAGAGCATCTCCGTGCTACTGTGCAGGCATGGCTGTGCTTGTGTGGGTGCAGAGCGGCCATGCTCATGCCAAAAGAGGAGTGTGACCACTATGTTAAGGTGGGTCGCAAGCAATGGCATGGGAAGCCTTCTTACGCCTCAAGTTCTCTTTAGCAGCTGCGGATCAGGGAGTAGACAAGTCACTGCGCACCCCTGGAACAAGCCATATTGCTATGCCTGTATCTTATATGACAGCTTACAAAGCGTGGCATTCTGCAGTTTATATGTAGATAAATATTGAATTCTCTATGCACTTAGAAACTGGTTTCATTAATGTATATTCAGCCTATTTATGTTAGCATTTAGGTCTTTATTAAATATAGAATAACATGGGAATGACCAGAGCATAGTTATGAAAGGAGTCAGCAGATGGCAGCAGGTCACTATTTGGAATACTGTGAATCCATTGTCATGTGTTCCCATCCTCTGCACATGTTTGACTTTTGCTGATGTCTCTATTCTGAGGGTCAGTGTGTGAAGTATTTGCAGCCTGTACTACAGCCAGACTGGATTAGGTGTGTATAACAGCGGGTCATGTACTTGATTTTCCTGTTATAACAAGCTCTTGTGCAATGGGAAATTATAGTCCTCCAACTTGTATGATAGTAGATTTTTCCACAGCTAATTTTGAAGATCATGTAGTACGTTTAGTTTTTTTTCTGCCATTTATTAATTTACTTTTAGGCAATAATTGCTAAATCTTTTAGTTACAACTTAACTTACTATATTTTTGTTTAGCCTGCTCTTTTACCAAAGCTTAATCTGTGTGCCAGCAATAATATTGAAGTTTATTTTACCTAATCGTTCACATACATAGTTCTGGAACCTAAAATGAACCAAAACCTAAAGCCAAGCATAAGGTAGTGTTACCACTTTTTGGATTAAAAAATACCAGCTGGAGGGGGGGGGGGGAAGGAGTGGGGGGTGGCGTTTGACAGACAAAAATTGTGCAGGGGCCCTGGGGGCTGACTGTTTTTTTTTTGGGGGGGGGGGGGCAGGTTACCTTTTTGCCCCATCCTTCCTTGAAAAGGCCCTGGGTGTGAGGACTGCTTGAAGGTGTGGGGGGAGGAGGGAGATGAGGATGAGCTGACTTAGAGTGTTGGGGCATGAAAATAAAGGCTGGTTCAAGGCAAATCAGGTGATGTGAGCTCCAAAGATGCCACATAAGTTTAGGCCCTCAAATTTCCACCTATAGTTGCAAAATGTGACTATTAACCTGGGTGCCTGTGGTGGCACCCAAGCTTTCTGTGGTGCCAAACAAAGGGATGGTTAGGGTAAGGCATTGGTTTGGCGGGTCGGTTATGGGAGGGGTTTGTTGCATCCTTATTTCTAAATTCCTGTAGATCCTGTTTTTCCAAGATCCTGTAGAGGCTTCCCATGGCGTCCTCTGGCCCTTACCACTCAAGGACCCCCCAAACCGTACCGACAAGGGTTTGTAGGAAATCTGATCGGGGTTGCACTCCTCTTCAAGCGCTAGCTGTTATGGCCACTCATGCATGAGCTCTGTGCTACTGCACTAGTTCTGCACCAATACTGGGGGCTACCTATACTTAGGGCACCTATACCTGGCTACCTATACTTGGGGCACCTATACCTGGCTACCTATATTTGGGGCACCTATACTTGGGGCACCTATACCTGGCTACCTATACTTGGGGCACCTATACCTGGCTACCTATACTTGGGGCACCTATACCTGGCTACCTATACTTGGGGCACCTATACCTGGCTACCTAAACTTCTTCCCACATCCCAAAAACATACAGATAAGTTAATTGGCTTCACTCTAAATTGGCCCTAGACTATGATATATACACTACACAATACACACATAGACATATGACTATGGTAGGGGCTAGATTGTGAGCTCCAACGAGGGACGGTTAGTAACGAGACAATATACTCTGTACAGCACTGCGGAAGATGTTGGCGCTCTATAAATACATAATAATAATAATAATAATAATAGACCCTGAACAAGCCAGCATACCAGGTGCTCTGACTGAAGTCTGACTGAATTAGCCACATGCTTGTTTCAGGTGTGTGATTCAGACATTACTGCAGCCAAAGCAGGACTGCCAGGCTACTGGTATTATTCACAGTGGTATGTTGCAGTGCGACTTGACGACTGTTCTGTAAGGCTGTACACCGCACCGCAATGGTCATAGTGCAGCAGGTGTGTTGGGATACAATGTAGTGCGGTATGGTAACTGCATGCAGTGCATTACCACAAAACGCTCACGTTGGCAGTTACAGAAAGCATACTTTACACTGACTGTCTCACTGTGTGTGACCCAATGCGTGGCGCTGTTTTCCCGATCTGTTACGTTGCGTTCCTATTGCTACAGGGAATGCAACTGGCACTGTGAACGTGGCATAAAAGGAAAGAAATATGTGAGCCTCCATATCCCTTTCACATCAGATTCTCCTTAATCCATTAGCAGCTACAAAATGTGCACTGCAAGCCTCGGCATATCTCATTTTGGCTGCCTAGTGCCGCAAAACAAGTGCGTGGCAGTAAGCAGTTATATTTACCTGTTCCAGGCGGGTTCTTCTGCCACCATCGGTTTTGAACTCTCGGCAGGTCTTCTGGGTCCCGGTTACATCCGATCACATAAGTCTTAAGACATGGGATCGGGATCCAGGAGACTGTGTCAGGGTTACAGTGCCACCCAGTGGTCGAATAGGGGTGAAGGAAGGTGGCACTGTAACACTGGCACAGACTCCTGGATCCCCAATCCCATGCCTTATGTGAACGGGACCCAGAAGACCTGCCTAGAGTTCAGAGCCGACGGTGGAGGAAGAGAAGAAGCCCTCCAGAGCAGGTACATTTCCAAACTAGTTACTCCGTCAGAGGGTTACATTGCACAAGCAGCTTCAAATGATTTGTATCTGGGTTGAAGCTGCCATTGGGTTAAGAAAGCAGACAAGACCATTAGCTGAGTGCGCTAATTGGCTTCCTGACAGAAAATATATATTTTATGTTGCCATTTGAAAAAGATGATGCAATTTTCTGACAGATTTACTGTCAGATCGATTATTTCCAACGTGTCTGATCTAATTTCCGATAGATTTTTCGATCGATTTTCCGGTCACCTATGAAAAATTGTTCAAAAAAATCGATTGGAAATAAGATCGGACCTGGTGGAAGTAATTGATCTCAGTAACTCTGTCAGAAAATTGCATTGTGGGTACCTCGCATAACAAGCTGTGTGCTTCTGCTGTGCTAAATGCTGTGTGCTTCTGGACCATTCTAAAGGGGCCCATATCCTGGTTGATTTCAGCCATCGATTGAATCAATCAGAAATTTATTCTACCAAATTATCCGATCGATTTGCGTCCGATTTCGATCAACTTGATCTGACAGGATGGAAAATCTAAGTTGGCCCATAGCGTTGCATTGGATCTGAAATCTATTGGAAATCTGTTCCTAGTGTGTGGCACACATCAGATTCCTGTCAGATTCAACTTGACAGGCATCTGACAAAAATATATCTGATCGAATCTGATGCAAATCTATAAGTATACAATTACTAGAGGGTGCTGCTTGAATAATTACAACTCACAGGCCTGGAACCCACTGAAATACGCAAAACGCAACCGCTAGCGTTTTGTCTGAGCGGTTTGCAAGCGGATTCATGCACATTTTCGGTCGCGTTTTGCAACAGTGTATTTTTTTGCTCAGCGGTTGTGTAGCGTTTTGCGTTTTGCGTTTTTATCCTGATTGGTCCTGTGAAATATTTTTCATTTTGTTACAGTGTGCTGAACCGCAAAACGCTAACAAAACCGCTCAGTTTAGGTTTTGCTGAGCGTTTCTGCTAGCGTTTCAATACTTTACATTGAAGCGCTAACGCTCCCAAAATGCTGCAGGTCCTGCGTTTGCGTTTCTGGGAAACGCAAACGCTCCTGTGGAAGTTGCCCCATCCATTAACATCAGCTGAGCGTTTTGGCAAACTGCTAGCGTATCGCAGCGCTGCCAAAATGCTCAAAAAAACGCTCTTGTGGGTTCCAGCCCACACAGAATTTTTACTGTCATGCTTCCTCCTGCTGCAACCTGCTCGGGAAGGGTTAACCCCCGTTCCCCACCATTCAAAAGAAATAGAATTTACAATATATTGAGGTGTGCTAGACGTAATAATTATAACTTATTCTTTTAAAGAAAATAGTTTATTATTCTGTTTTAATTTGTCACATAAAACAATTCCACTTAAAGGCCTCTTTTATATAAAATTTTCATTAAATTCACTCACACACATACAAACACACCAGAGCGTACTGGATCCCTCCTAAAAAAAAAAGAGAAAAATGTTCCCTCCTATTAAAAATTCCAAAGTAAAAAAAAAATAATAAAAAAAAAAATGTTAAAGGACTTCGATTCCTAGACAAAAATGTTTCCATATAATTCAACCATTCCTCCTGAGATCCGCCAATTCCATGTATAGAAATGGAGGGGGGGGGGGGGGGTTCAGTGTATATACTTTGCACAATTAAGTCACAGTGGCAATATGCCCCTGTTGCAGTAGTTAGTACGTCTCTCCATACAGGTTATCTCGTACCATCATCTGGGAGCAACTAAGACTTGTATCTCACCTTTCGTGATATTCCTCAATAGGCTGATCCCGGTAGTTGAGACCTGAGTATGCTGGATCCCGTTCAGTGCTCTCCAAAAGGCTAAACTGGGTGATCGGTGTTAACAGCGGCGGTGAGCCGTCCTCACACAGCCGTCTCTGCTCCGGCATCAACTTCCGGTCCTTGGTTCCTGAGTGATGACGTCACTTACTCCAGTGCGTCTCCTCCAGAGATATGTTAGGTCTACTCCGGCTTTCCTGGAGGACACCAGACATGCCCTGAATATTATAGAGGGGATAAGATGGGAGGAAGGATGTCTACTTGCCACTTTAGATGTGGCATCTCTTTATACGATAATACGGCATGAGGATGGCCTGAGAGCTATTGATAATTATTTGAATTTGGACTCCTCTATAAGGATGGAGCAGAGGAACTTCATCCTGTGTGCAATTCAATTTATTCTGGAGCACAATTATTTCAGATATGGAGATGAGTATTTCCTCCAGACGAGCGGGACGGCGATGGGGACTAGGTTCGTGCCGGGTACACAAACCTTTTTATGGCTCATTGGGAGCATACCCATATATATATGGGCCTGAGGGCCCAGCGCGAGTCTGGTCATCTGGAAAAGGTTCATTAACGACAACGTCCTGCTCGTCTGGAGAGGCTCTGAGGACTCCTTGAGGGAGTTTGTGGACAGGTTGAAATGTAAAACGGTTAACTTGAAGTTTACATTGGAGATAGATACTTAGATCCAAAAAAACTTGTTTCCTTATTACCTATGTAGAAAATAACTGCCTGAAAACCTGCACGTTTGTGAAGCGTAGTTAAAGCGGACCCAAACCAAACATTTTTTTAAATTCTAAGTATTTAGTTGCACCACTCTGACACATACAAAGATAAATAAACACACCTTCAAACCTATGAGCATATCAGTGCATGCTTTTCACCCTTTTCTTTTCATAGCTAGGATTATACTGGGGGCAGCCATTAGCAATTCCTCCATTGCCAGACACCATCTACTCCACCAGTTTGCCGGAAAAATTCCGGCAATTTGAAAGGAAGGGAGGGGTTCCTCCAATAAATGTAAAATATTTTATATTTGTCATCATGCAGCTGAAAAAAGGCTGCTATTTATTATTATAATTTAGAAAATAGATTTTATTTCTGAAATCTTGTATTCTTAATTTGGGTCCACTTTAACAGCTATATTTTAACCACTAGTTGTCATCTCCCCATGTCGCTTGACAATATCCCTTTGTCTTCTCTTTAACTTTTTTTTTTTTTTTTTATATAAAAAAATGTTTTTACTTTGGAATTTTTAATAGAGGGAAAATGTTTCTCTTTTTTTTTTTTTTTTTTAGGAAGGAACCAGTACGCTCTGGTGTGTTTGTATGTGTGTGAGTGAATTTAATGAAAATTTGATATAATAAAGGCCTTTAAGTGGAATTGTTTTATGTGACAAATTAAAACAGAATAATCTATTTTCTTTAAAAGAATAAGTTATAATTATTACATCCAGCGCACCTTTCCATATGTTGTAAATCTATAAGTGTATGGCCACCTTTACTGGCTGTGGATACAGCATTGCTTTGCTGTATTTTGCTGAAGTTGCTATTCCTTGGGCTAACCCCACACACCCGTTTTTTGTTCTGAAGTTTCTCCAAACTGGCCCTGTAAACATTCTCATGCTCCCAATCCTATGTGTGTCAGCATTTTTTTTATCTAATGCCTATGATCTAAACCTCACGTGATTACTAACCTCTGTTATTTGTTTCTTCCTCCTCCTAAGGAATAGAGTGCAGAGAGTATCACAAGTGTATGATTGAGATCAGTAAGCAGTGTTGTTCCATACAGAATGGGAGGCATTGGTGGGGTTTACAGAAGCAGAAAAAAAGCATTACAAATTCCATAACTTGAAATATTACAAATGTTTCATTTTTGGTAGCTCTGACCGCTGGTTTGAATGGAAGACTTTGTAAGCAAAGCACATCCTGCTTTACATCTCTAATAAGAGCATTTACATCAGATCAAAAGGATCCAATAAATTGACCACCCCGAGAGTTCAACTAAAAACCTTCGGAGCTACAGCCTTCTGTTATGCTGCCCCTACCCTGTGGAATGTCTTGCCAAAGTTAATCAAGACAGCCCCAACCCTGGACATGTTTAAATCAAAACTGAAAAGCCACCTGTTTAGTCTGGCATTTATGATCACATATCTTTTTCCCCTGTACACATCACTATGTACTGATCCGAGACAAGCTTATGTGCTTTGGGTCCTATGGGAGAAAAGCGCTTTCCAAATGTTTTGTTGTCGTTTGTATTACCCTAAAGTCACCGGAGTTGGTATTGAGTAAAGCAGAACTCCATGAGGTGTCATTGTAAAATGTGATTGCCCTTAAAAAGTAAAGGTGCACAAACAGATTTTTCCGTTCTATTCCTTGCAGATTCTCTCACTCTGATTGAATCGGAAGGAGATCAACTCCCTTAAAGGACTTGCGAGGCAAAGAAGGTTAAACAAAGTTAAATACCTATTCCATTTTATTACCCTTAGGGGACGCCCTCTGCATCCCACCTTCATTCCACTGCGTTTGCTTTGCAATGCCCAGGCTCGGGGGGGGGGGGGGACCCGACCCCACCCGACCCGACCCCACCCGACCCCGATCCCACGGGTCGTCCTCAGCTTTCCCACTAAAGATGGCAGCCAGGTGCAGCTGCGCAGTTTTCATAACCGCAAGTGCGGCTGCGCAGCTGTGAGTCCTCCTCCAGCTCCGACCTCGTTCCCGGTAGTCTCGTGCACATAAAGCACGCAAGACAGCCGGGAACGAGGAGGAGGACTTACAACTGCGCAGCTGCACTTGCGGCTATGAAAACTGCGCAGCTGCGACTGGACCTGGCGGCCATCTTTAGTGGGGAAGCTGAAGACGACCCGAGGGATCGGGTAGGGACCCCCCCGAGCCTGGGCATTGCAAAGCAAACACGGCGGAATGAAAGGGGGGATGCGGATGGCGTCTCCTAAGGGTCATGAAACGGAATAGGTAATTAACTTTTTTTTTTATCTTCACCTCGGAAGTCCTTTTTTAAAATGTTTCATTTTGACCAAAAATCGATCGAAGGTATGAATTAGACTGGATGAAAAAACTAGGTAGAACAGACGAGGCAGGAGTGGCAGTAGGCCAGCTAAAAGTCTTAAAGGACACCTGAACTGAGAGGCATTTGAAGGCTGCCATATTTATTTCCTTTTAAACAATACTAGTTGTCTGGCAGCCCTTCTGATCTATTTGGCTGCAGTGGTGTCTGAATAACACCAGAAACAAGCATGCAGCTAATCTTGTCAGATCTGACAATGTCAGAAACACCTGATCTGCTGCATGCTTGTTCAGGGTCTTTGGCTAGAAGTATTAGAGGCAGAGGATCAGCAGGCTAGCCAGGTAACTGGTATTGCTTAAAGAGTAACTGTTAGCATTAAACTCTTGAGGACTGCAGGGCTACCCCCCCCCCCCCCCCCCCCTAGTGACCAGGCCATTTTTAGTGAAATTTGCCACTGCAGCTTTAAGGCCAAGCTGCAGGGCCGCACAACACAGCACACAAGTGACCCCCCCCCCTTTTCTCCCCACCAACAGAGCTCTCTGTTGGTGGGGTCTGATCGCTCCCCCCCCCCCCATGTTTATTTATTTTATAAATATTATTGTTCGTGTTTGTTTGATTTTTTTTTTTTTTTTTTTTTTTAACACTTCTTCTTTAAATCCCCCTCCCTCCCTCCCCACAGCCAGCCAATTACTGCGATCGGCTGTCATAGGCTTCTGCCTATGAGAGCCGATCGCTCTCTCGTCCCCTAGGGGGACAGCCGTGTCACACGGCTGTTCCCAGTGCAGCGCTGCTGCTGATCGCAGTGCTGCACAGTGTAAATAGACGGCGATCACACCGTCTAACAGTCTCCCGAGTGGCAACAGCCGCTCGGAGACTGAAGGCGGGGCGGAGCTCCACCCCCCAAGCAGGAGATGTGCGCGCGATCTCCTGCAAAACAGAGCCCCAGGACTTTACGCCAATCGGCGATAGGCGGTCCTGGGGCTGCCGCCGCGGCCACGCCCATCTGCGTGACACGGGCGGCAACTGGTTAAAATACACAATTAGTTCTACATTGCAGGCTGATATATTAGTAAAAAGGATGTTAATCAGGCAATTGAAAAGTTTAAAATCATTCTTACTTTTTTCTTTGTGTGCAGTTTCTTTCTCTATGCCCCCAGGTTCTAAGAGCGAACGCAGGGCCGCAGAAGAGAAGTGACAGGCATGCTGAATCAGCCTGATTGGCTGATGCCTCTGTCACTCCTCTGCTCTTTGATTGGCCGCCTTGGTCTCCCCTTCTCTCCGTGGTCCAGCCACTGTAAGAGTGCAGGGAAGGGGGGGGGGGGGGCAAAGGCCCAATTCATGTAGCATGTCCGCGCCCCCCCCCCCCCCCCCAGCCCTTCTGCCACCCGCCGCTTTCTCTCTTCCCCGCACTGAACATCGGGGAAGGATAAAGACGGCGCACACAGAGTCCCTGAATAATGGTTCCAGGCGCTGCAGTAGCCTCTTATACACTCTGCACTGCCTCCGGTGGTAGTGCAGAGAATAGATGGGAACGGCAACGCTTTGATCCATTAGCAGGTGAGTCTGTGACTGCTGCATTTATTCCTCCCCGCTGTGCACAGAAACCGTGCGAGGAGGAGGGGGATGTGGGGGGGGGGGGGGGGATCCAGCCAGAGGACACAAGATGGCCCCTGCCAGGAACAGGAGTCGACTAATTTTGCAATTAAAAAAACACAGGAATAAAAACGTAGACACTACTTTACATCTGTTATGTAAGTAGAGCAAGTATTTATCTAATTACATGTGTTTTGGGCGGGGGTGCGGCATTTTTTAGCTAATACCGTGTTTCCCCTAAAGTAAGGCATCCCCAGAGAATAAGCCCTAGCAGGAATCCCTAGCATTCTTGAAGTATAAGACATCCCCCGAATGTAAGCCCTAGCAGCAGCCCCGCATGACACCAGCAAATAGCGCTCAATACAAAGCCTGGATACAGGAGAGCAGCAGTATAATGTGAGTTCTAAAGTCCAGTATATGTGTCAGGCAATTTGTGTTTTTGTTGGAGCCAGCCCTCCTGATCTGTCCTGTGAAGCATCAGCAGCACTTCACCTCTTCTCAGGACACACAGCTTATCCTATCATAGTTCTGGAAAGCCTGACAAGGTTCTCTGCCTGCAAGAAATATACTCTTACCCACATGGTCAGCAGAATCCGTTTCTTGTATAAGTGAGAGCCAATATCTGCAAACCACAAGCTCTGTGCATGCTGCTTGTGTTTCAGCATGGCATGCAGTACATACACTTTGTATAGAAAAACTACCAGTGCCCCCCCCCCCCTCCCCCAAAAAAATAAAGTAAGACATCCTCTGAAAATAAGCCCTAACACATATTTACATATTTTGGAGCAAAAATTAATATGACCGTGTCTTACTTTCAGGGAAACACAGTAGTTCCTCTTTCAAAGGAAATAAATATAGCAGCCTCCATATACCTCTCACTACAGTTGTCCTTTTAACATCCTTGTACATTGCTCTAAAGCAAGCTGTGTGACTCTTTGTTTGAATCTGTTGGACAAATGGTTTAACACTTTTCCCTGCCAGACGATTTGTCCTAAACGCGATCATCTACTGCTGAGCAGTTATTAGACATTTTGCACTGTTTCGGTTTATTTACGATTTTTCAATCTTTGACAAGAAAACGTACATGAAATAGGACATTTTTTTTTTTCCCGTAATGAATTGGGCTTGAACACTGAAACAAAATATTGTACTTTTTCTGGAAATATAACTATTTTTGAGTGAAATATGTTAAAAAAAAAAAAGTAAAATATATTTTCTGTTGGTTTTTTTTTTTTCAAATTATTACATTTACTGACAAAAATGTTACTGTTTGTAATAGCCCGCATTCTACTGAATCCAACCATACCAGATATGTATTGGTATCCCCTGTTGTGTCCTGAAATAGGTGCCACCAGTACAGGTAGCTAGATATAGGTGCAGCCATTATATAGGTAGCCATGTATAGGTGTAGCCAGGTATAGGTGCCCCAATATAGGTAACCAAAGTGGTAGGTCAGGAGTAGCACACCTTTCCAAACATCAAAGATGGATGCATAACCAGGGTGTCAAGCCACACCCAATTTGCAACCGCAAAGTCCAGGGTCGGTTAGCAAACCAATTTGTAAATTTCGAAGTGTTTTATTTTTCACATCCCATGTCCACACACACACACACACACACACACACACACACACACACACACACACACACACACACACACACACACACACACACACACACACACACACACACACACACACACACACACACACATCAACACACACACACGTCAACACACACACACACACGTCAACACACACACACACACACACACACGTCAACACACACACACGTCAACACACACACACACACGTCAACACACACACACACACACACACGTCAACACACACACACACACACGTCAACACACACACACACGTCAACACACACACACACACACACGTCAACACACACACACACACACACACACACACACACACACACACACACACACACACACACACACACACACACACACGTCAACACACACACACGTCAACACACACACACACACACACACACACACACGTCAACACACACACACACACACACACGTCAACACACACACACGTCAACACACACACACACACACACACACACACACACACACACACACACACACACACGTCAATACACACACACACACGTCAATACACACACACACGTCAACGCACACACTGTCCTAAAATTTTGTTTTGGACACCTCAGATGCAACTATGTTTACTGAAAACCTAGAAAGTCGGGAGCAATAAAGGATCAGCATAGCTTGAAGAGCTGTGACTTTTTTTTTTTCTTTTCTTTCATTTTGCTCTTAATTATGTCATAATGGCTTACTGATTTATGATCATACCACAATCAAGTGATAAACCACAACCAAGACAAACTTTCAACCTTCCCTGTGAATATGTACCCCAAATTTCAGGGGATGCAAAGTCGCATAATGAGCATTAAAGAGTACAGTGTAAGAAACAGAGCCTGTCATGTAAGACTTTCTTAACCTACACTCGTGGTAGCCGCCGGAGGTCCATGCAGAGCATTGCGCGCAGCAGGTCGTTCTCACCTCCCGGGCGATCCAGATGCTGCCGGCCATTCCTCTTCCTGTCCAAGGAGGCTTTGCATCCCCCTGGCGAGATTGCCAACTGTCATCATGACGACAGCAGGCAATCTCACTATAAAGTTGCAGCGGAGGACGGAGGGGGAACTGCAGTGCCGGATCCCGGGGAGGTATGTAAGTGCAGGGGCTGCTCCAGGCTCTCTCGTGGTATGATTTTTTTTTTTCCTTCTTGATTTTTAGGGTCTAAAAGCACATGAAAAATTGTACCGCTTTTAGACACTAAAATTGAGAAGGAATCATAATGCCAGAGAGGTTAATGCTGCAGAATAAGGGGGGTGTCAGGGTTAATAATTCGCCTGTTTAGCCACCATTCTCTAGACCAGGCATGGGCAAACTTGGCCCTCCAGCTGTTAAGGAACTACAAGTCCCACAATGCATTTCAGGAGTCTGACAGCCACAGTCATGACTCATAAAGGCAAATGCATTGTGGGACTTGTAGTTCCGCAACAGCTGGAGGGCCAAGTTTGCCCATGCCTGCTCTAGACAGATGAAGCCACAGCAGGTGGGGGTGGCCAGAGCTTTGACAGACTTTTTTTTTTTTTTTTTTTTTTTAAAGTGCCATGGCAGCTTTTCCAAGAGGGTGGAGTTTCCCCTGTGTAGTGAATTACCCTCTCGATGCTCCTGGGAGCATTAAGACAGAGCATTAGGGCCGGTTCATAGGGGTGTCCCATGGCGTCTCATCTAAATGCTTTTTGCATACGTGCAAAAAATGCATTTATCAGCATGTGGCATTTTTCACCAGATGCAGGTGCGCGCCCCCATGCGTGTGCACCAGCTTCATTTATCTCTGGGTGGGATTGATGAATGGGAGTAATTACTCCCATCACCAATCAGATGTCTGTAACCATGAATGAGCACTGCTATAAGCCAATAGCCGTGCTCATTCATTTGTGAGGTTTACAAACCATGTTGCCAGCACTTGAGAAGATACAGTTACCTTGTAATCACTCCTGAGAGGATTACAAGGTAACTGGATCTTCTTTTCTTGTATTCTGACTGCCACCTAGAGGATTTTATAAATATACCAGGACTTATAAATAAATATACCAGGACTATATAACCCTGATCAACCCTGATCTAATCCTAGCCTCCCTTGTTTTTTTTTTATACAATATACTTATTTCTGCTGTATTTTTGTGGACTCTTTTTTTTTTTTTACAATTTGCCTCTACAATTATAGTGTATATCCTATATACATTTTCTATAAAGATGGCAAAGAGAATGTATTCTTTGCAAGAGGTGTTCGCCATTCTGGAGCGTGACAGTGACAGTCACAGCAGCAGCGAATTTGAGGATGATTTGGAGTCCACAGATATTGATTGGCTGCCGTCCGAGTCAGAAAGCGACTCAACGGACAGCGATTCTGAGTCTTCTGGGCCATCCACAGCTCAGCCATCTAGGAGCGCGGAGCAGGCAAGGGGCATTAGTGACACTGACACTGCTTCTGAAGGAGGGTCACCTATAGCTACCTCCAGCAATGCCATCCCAAGAGGTCAGAGGGCTGCCAGGCCAAGGCAGAGCATGCCAGCAAGGGTACCACAGAGGGAACCGCTACCCTATGATCTAAGCCACCCACAATGGTCAGCATCTAATATGGAGACCCCTAACCTCCCTCCCTTCACAGCCAGGAGTGGCCTATTAGTGGACACCAGCAACATGCAGCCCATTGACTTTTTTGAACTTTTTTTGCCAGAGAGCTTCCTGCAGTATGTCTGCGATCAGAGCAATATCTATGCCCAGCAACGCATAGCAGACCATCCCACCTGTGTGTTAGCTTCCCACTGGACCCCTGCAACTACCCGTGATTTGAAAGTTTTTTTGGGATTGACTTTCGATATGGCCCTTTCTCCATTACCTGAACAGCAACTGTACTTAACAAAAAATCCAATCCTCTGCATCCCAATTTATTCGTCCAGAATGTCCAGACGCCGCTACCAAATGCTGCTAACCTGCTTGCATTTTAGCAATAATGCAGACCACCTCCCACCTGGCGACCCAGCCCATGACCGACTATTTAAATTGAGGCCCTTCATCGACCATTTAAATAGAACTTTTGCAGAAAAATACATGCCAGAGCAAAGAATAGCCATCGATGAGTCCTTAATCCCTTTCCACGGGAGGCTGGCAATCAAACAATATATACCCAACAAAAGGTCACGGTATGGGATAAAACTGTACAAGTTGTGCGAAAGTGGGAGTGGCTATATCTATTCACTAAAAGTTTATGAAGGGAAGGACAGCTTAATACAGCCTCCTGGATGCCCTCCCTACATGGGTCCAACAGAGAGGATAGTACTGGACCTCCTCAACCCTCTACTCCACCAGGGTTACCACCTTTACGTGGACAATTTTTACACGAGTGTTCCACTGTTCAAACATTTATTTTCAGTCCAGACTCCAGCCTGCGGAACTGTCAGGGCAAATCGCAAAGGCCTGCCATCAGAGGTCGTTCATAAAAAACTGAAGAGGGGGGAGACCTGCAGCCAACGGAGCAACGAGCTGCTCGCTTTAAAATTTAGAGATAAGCGCGATATCTTAGCCCTCACCACCATCCACTCCGAGGCAACAACAACTGTGAGGACTCGTAGTCGGGAAGTAGTAAAACCACTGGCCATCGCTGAGTACACCAAGTTCATGGGGGCAGTGGACTTGTCCGACCAGGTTTTGGCACCATACAGGCTCAACAGGAAGAGGAAGATCTGGTACAAAAAAGTTGCTCTATATTTTTTCCAGATGTGCCTCCAAAACGCCTTTGTCCTGTACAAAAAATCAGGTAACAGGGACTCTTTTTTTTTTTTTTTTTTTAAAGTTCCAGCTGGCAATAATTACATGTCTCCTTTTTGAATCTGGACAACCTGCCCCAAACCCAGACCAACTTCGTGCAGAAAATGTTGCCAGATTTGAGGGAAATCATTTTCCTGCCCCACTCCCCCAAACTGCATCAAAACCATACCCCCAAAAAAGGTGCAGAGTTTGCAGGAAAAATCACGTTCGAAGGGACACACGATATCATTGTCCGAAATGTCCGTCCAAAGCAGCACTATGCCTTAATCCCTGCTTTGAGACCTATCATACAGTCCTTCATTATTAGTTTTTATTTATATATTTTTATTTTTTTTTACCCTTTCACTGCCCTTTTTTTTTTTATGGTATAATTGAACTGTATTTGACTCTCCGGATCTGACCTCTGGCATGGCTGACAACCACTCTATGGAATTCGACCCCTGGCATAACTAACGACCACCCTCTGAACTCTGGCATGGCTGCCGAATTACCCTCTGACCTCTGGCATGGCTGATCTACCAAACTCTGACCCTTGGCATGGCTGCCGGACACCTTCGGACCTCCTGACTTCCACCTTCATACAGCTTCTACAATGGTGAGTACCAATTTGTGTATGTTTAGAGACATTGTGAAGCCCTCAGTATACTTTGCTAAAGCCTTGTACACACTTTCAAGTATGATTGGCCAATCACTGATCAATTTTACTATTGAATCTTGAATAATATGAGCAGATTGTGTAGGTAAACCCTCATACTACAGTATGAGCGTTTACCTACACAATCTGCTCATACTATTCAATATTTGTTGACTGTCATACTACATGGTAAGGTGGTACAATTGGTCAGTGATTGGCCAATCTTAATTGAAAGTGTGTACTGGACTTAAAAAAAAGAATGACACTTTTGGGAGAAAATTGCCCTTGAAAAAGCTGTTGGTGCTACTTGTGGTTATCAGTGTGCGGTATGCCCAAGAAGCTATCTGATGATGTATATAGGGTATCATTTTAACCGTGACAAGCGAGAGAATATAATTTGGGATATTTGACAACTGAAACCTATGTCATGTGAATTTTCTTTAGCAAGAAACTGAATGAAAAGCAATAAAATTGTTATTTTCATATACTCGGCACCAAAATAAAACGCTTGTAAAAAAACCCACAAGTGACATAATTGAAAATACAATACATAAATAGCTACCTTAGTCACTCAGCTTTTTAAATATGTATGCCATGATGGTATATTACTGTTACTTTTACAGATAAGGGCTTTTAATTACTGATAGAGTACAATGAAAAAACAGAAAACAGAAAACTGAAAAAATGTGCCTTTATTTCCAAATAATATATTGTCGCCATACATTGTACTAGGAACATTATTTAAATGTTGTGATAACCGGGACAAGTGGGCGGATGAAATGTGTTGGTTTTATCTATGGTATCTTTGTCTATTTTAAAACTACAGTGGTTGGAAATATAGAAATAGTGTATCTTTTCATTTTTTTCTCTTTTTTCTCTTTAAAATGCATAGAGAATAACATTATTACTAAAATAAAATATCACCCTTGAAAAGCCTAATTTGTGGCGAAAAAAACGACCTATAGATCATTCACATGTGATGAGTAGCAATAAAGTTATCAGTGAATGAATGGGAGGAGCGCTGAAATGTAAAAGTTGTTTTGGTTTTAAGGGAAGAAAAAGTGATCCTGAAGTGGTTAAAAACCACTAATCAGTCGCAAAATGCACTGAAAAGCACTTCTAGTGTGAATGGGCCCTAAATTGCAGTACCGCCACCTTCCATTTATTTCAATCGACGGGGCTAAACTGAGAAGTATGTGGATTTTTCCTTTTAAAATAATACCAGTTGCCTGACTCTCCTGCTGATCCTGTGTCTCTACTACTTTTAGCCACAGCCCCTCAACAAGCATGCAGATCAGGAGCTCTGACTGAAGTCAGAGTGGGTTAGCTGCATGCTTGTTTCAGGTGTGAGATCCAGATACTACTGCAGCAAAGAGATCAGCAGGACTGACAAGCAACTGGTATTGTTTAAAAGGAAACATCCATATCCCTCTCAGTTAAGGTTTTCTTTAAGCTACCGTATGTGTCGTGGCTGTCATTTAACATTGTGGGACGCCAGTGTGAACAGGCCCTCACATGACAGGCTCTGTCTTCTACACTGGAAGTGTACTTTAAAGCCTGTCTACAGTCTTCCTTTCTGAAAAAGTCAATGAGATGCAAATAATTCTGTCTCGCATGCGAAATAGACAGGAAGTGCATATGATTGGCCCAGTTTCAAGCTGCCAGAATTATTAGCATCTCGCTGACAATTTGAGTATAGGGGTGGCTGTGGAGGGAGCAGTGCCAGTTTAGTTGGAATAAAATAAAATAGCTCTCGAAATTGGGCTTTGAAGCTGATGAACAAAATATAGATCATCAAAATCGATTAAGCCTTTGCACACGCATGCAAAAGTACTCTTCAGTTCAGCCATCACTGCTATCCCTATAGCTAAGGTAAAAGCAGAGGTCTTAGTTTATGAAAAATAACAATTTATTTTGCAGTCACAAAAGCCGCACAAAGGATCCCCTGTATTTGTATATATCCTAACTCTGGCCCTATAACATGCATAATGCAACATGCAAGTATACAGTGCATAAACCTATCAAAAGATTTGGAGCACCTATCCTTATGTCACCTCTTGGAAAAATAGATCATGTGCGCACTTTTTTTGACTTTTAGATGAGTGTTGTGTTTTTGTTTTTTTTGTTTGTTTGTTTGTTTGTTTTTTTTTATCCTCATTTTGCAAGGAATCTGATGTCAGAGGATTATGCAGCAGGCCTCGTTCACATCATTTAGAGCAGATGGATGTGCGATCGGAACGCAACGCGTCCGATCGCACGCCATCTGCGCTACTATGCGCTGCACTGCAGATCCCATTCATT
The DNA here is from genome assembly GCF_040937935.1 of Hyperolius riggenbachi. Classification (NCBI taxonomy): domain Eukaryota; kingdom Metazoa; phylum Chordata; class Amphibia; order Anura; family Hyperoliidae; genus Hyperolius; species Hyperolius riggenbachi. The sequence goes on along the minus strand of NC_090650.1, from coordinate 262,064,278 downwards.
ACAATGAATGGGATCTGCGCTGCGATTACCAAAAATGCGTGCAGCACGCGATAGCACAATCGCGCTGCCATGCAGCGCATATGATGGGAACGGTAGAAGGGCTGTCTATGCCCTTCTACCGTTCTTGCGCGTCGCGCACTATACGCGCTGCCAAAATGCACACGGCAGCGTGTATAGTCTGAACGAGGCCTAAATCCTGGATTAGTGATTTTAGTATAATAGATGCATAGTACACTGCCCGAAATTATACTAAGTTATAGTTAGTTATAACTTGCACAATCTGGGCCCTGGATACCTGAAGGACTTGTTGCAACTGCATCTCCCCCCCCCCCCCCCCCTCTACACACACTCACACACACTCACACACTCACACACACACACTCACACACACACACTCACACACACACACTCACACACACACACTCACACACACACACTCACACACACACACTCACACACACTCACACACACACACTCACACACACACACACATTCACACACACACACACACACTCACACTCACACTCACACACGCACTCTTAAAGGGGAACTGAAGAGAGAGGTATATGGAGGCTGTCATGTTTATTTCCTTTTAGACAATACCAGTTGCCTGGCAGCCCTGCTGATCCTCTGCCTCTAATACTATTAGCCATAGCCCCTGAACAAGCATGCAGCAGATCAGGTGTTTCCGTGGTTCAGACTTATAAGTCAGATCTGACAAGACTAGCTGCATGCTTGTTTCTGGTTTTAATCAGATACTACTGCAGAGAAATAGACCAGCAGGGTTGCCAGGCAACTGGTATTGATTAAAAGGAAATACACATGACAGCCTCCATATACCGCTCTCTTCAGTTCCCCTTTCAATCAAAAGGATATAATACCTTGGTCACCCCCAGACTCCACCTCAAAACCTTTGGAGACAGAGGCCTATATGCAATTCACTTTTTCACCTGCATTTTCTCCTAGGTGATATTTTTAAACTTGTCAATAAAATGCAGTTTAAACCACCAGCAAGCAAAGAAATACTCAAAATAACTTTTGATAGTACTTTTTACCTTTTTTTTTTTTTTTTTTTTTTTTTTTTTTTTTTTTTATACTTTTTCCATTGCAAAGTTGTGAAAAGTTATTTTTAATTGAAAATGAAAAATTATCTCCTGGGAGAACCCTGAGGTGAAAAAACTGAATTGCATATGACCCAGAGCCTTCTGTCATGCTGCCCCTACACTTTGGAACTCCCTGCCACACTCAATCAGGACAGCTCCATCCCTGGAAGCATTTAAGTCCAAACTGAAAACCCACCTCATTAGTCTGGCATTTATAAACACCTGACTATTTCCTCTGTAACACAGTCCAGGCTGCAACTTTGTATTGATCTGAGACATAACTATGTACTTTGAGTGCTATGGGAGAAAAGCGCTTTACAAATGTTATTGTATTGTATAGCAAAGTGGTGCCCTGTGACCCAGCTCATACACACCATGTATTTATTGTCTTCATCAGCTACATGAGTGTCTGACCCTGTGCAGGTCAGTAGCATGGTCCACCATATATACATTACTCATTGGGTTGTAGTTAAAATAGTTTTCCTCCTGAATACCAACAGAAAATGTAGTAGTGTACATGTGATCTCCAGTTACTTGTCAGCTGCTGTTTGTTGGGTCTGCGTTAGCTGGAAGCTCTGCAGTTTTAGGCCACTTGTCTTTGTAGGGGATTGGCTTGGTTGCCCAAAGTGGCCAGAAGCCTTTTTCTTTAAGGCCAGTTTCTTTCCTGAGCGATGTATAATTTTAATTCCAACACGCTGTAGAGTATTAATTGTTTCTGCATAGTCTTGCATTCCTGGGATCAACCAAAATATATTGCACATGTTGAAAAGCAGAAAATGTGTTTAGCTTTTCTGTGTGAGATTGGTTCTTGCCAAAAGGAGAAGAAAGTGACAAAAGTTGGCAAAATATCCCTGAGCTATGTTAAATTTGGTCCTGTTGTGGTTTTCAATCTGGCAACTGGCAACGTTTTCACACTAGAAAGTAGCTGGGAACATTTCTGATTTTACTGTGTGTTAGCAGTTATCCAGAGAGCATTTCTTATGAGAGGGGGCCTCACTGCACCTGCATCTTCCAGAAGATTGGCAGGTATATAGCTTGTTGCGCGAACATGACATTCTGATTTTAGGTTGTGTAACCGCTTTATTTTCCGCTTCAAATATTTTAGTAAAAAAATATGCAAAGCACTAAAACGTTACATATTTACAAATGTTTGTCCTAGGCTTGTTTACGTACTCCCTGGCAGAGCTGGTCTCCATGGATTGGCTGATGTCAAGTCAAATCAATCCATTTTAACCCTCTGCAGAGAAAACATGTGTAGCACAGTTGTCCTGGCAGCACAATGTGTATGCAATATGTCAATTTTGTGATTACTGCAGGTGAATACTCCTGTAGAGGTGTAAATTTTCCAGCTTTGTGCTGCTAATTACCCTTGCAGAAAGGGCAAAGCTTAAAGGGAACCCAAGGTGAGAGGTAGATGAAGGCTGCCATATTTATTTTCTTTTAAACAACGCCAGTTGCCTAGCAGCCCTGTTGATCTTTTGTCTGAGTCAAAACCCTGGAACAAGCATATGAGTAATCCAGTGAAACCTGAATCAGCTGAGTCAGAGTACTTGATCTGCTGCATGCTTGTTCAGGGTCTGTGGCTAAAAGTATTATCGACAGAGTATCAGCAGGACAGTCAGGCAACTGATATTGTTTAAAAGGAAATAAATATGGCACCTTCTATATCCCTCTTAATACTGCGCCTGCGCAGCACACACTGCACAATGTGGACTTGATTGACAGCGGCGCTCGTGCAGGCGCAATAGTGGACGACCTGGTGAGGTCGGCCTCTGCATCGGTGGGGACCGGGAGCCAGTGGCTGAGAGCGGAGCTGCGGCATGGGACATAGTGGCTGTCAGGGTCTGGAGGAAGCCCGGATAAGTAGATCCCTTTTTTTTTTTTTTTTTTTTTTCTTCCCCTTAATAGCCTGGATATTACCTTGAAATGCATGCACTGCAAAATGAAATGAAAAGTACATTTTTTTTTTTTTTTTTTTTATTATTATTATTTTTTTTTAAACGATCTTTCAATATAAAATTACTCTTGTACCATGCTTGTCACAGTAAGTTTTTTTGTTTGGGTATTTTGGTGGTTTCATATTTTTTATGCAGATTGATTTTTTTACAAAATAAATCCCCATTACAATACAAGAAGAAAAAAAATTACAAAAAGTTACACCTCACACACAGGTTTACAAAAAGTTACAAGAAGACACAAGTGTGGCCGCTGCACTCATGTTCTGTAGCCAGATGGGAGCTGGGAATCAAACTCCAGATCCAACAAAAACTGTAAAGGCTCTTTCACATCAGAGCTGGCGTTGGAGAACACTCAAAGCATACATTTTGTTGTATGTGTTTTAATGCGTTTTGATATGCGTTGCACTGCAGTGAGTGTGCGTTTTTAATCCGTTTTCAATGCGTTACAGCACATAGAAAAACGCAGGTAATTTTTTTTCTTTTAGTTTTCAACTTTCTACATTGTTCCTCTGTTGCATTCTGGGACTGATTGCCTGCGTTAACGGATTAAAAACGCGCATAGTGTGCGTTTTACATTGACTAACATTGTAACGCATAAAGCTAGCGTTGGCTGTAAAAACTGCGCCTGGGTGCAGTGTAACGCAATGCACAAAAAGGCTGCGTTATATGTGAAAGCTAAAATGAAAGTCTATGGACTTTCATTTCACCTTGGGTAATGCAAACTTTACCCTTTGCGTTGAAACGCAGAAAATCTGCCCTAATGTGAAAGAGCCCTTAAGATGTCCAGCTGCACCAAGGGGGAGGGTAAACGTAGAAAAATCTTTATTTTTATTCTGACATCGTAGTGTACAAGTAAAAGCTCACCCCTATCGGAGCATAGTGTGGCTCCTTAATCATAGCTTACACAGACTTGTGCTAGCATGGATTATGAAGGCAGGTGGACACACCTGTAGGTGTATAATTTCATCTTAAAGAGACATGCACACATATATTTTAATATGGCATTAACCACAGTATCAAATTTCATATACAGGTAGTCCTCTGGTTACAAACACCCGAGTTACAAACGACCCGCCGATGCGAACGGCCTGCCAACCTCGTCACTCCATCGCGATGACGTCATTTTCGGGTGACGGAGTTTAGAATGAGGAAGGAGCGGGATAAAAAGCACCGTTTTTGTGGAGAGAAGGGCAGGAGATCAGAGAAGACTGTTCCCCGAAGTCACGCTGATTGGCTGAGATGCTGCTGCTAAGCAGTTATTTCCCGAAAGCTGGAGGTCCATAAGAGCTGCAGTCAGTGAGTGCGATGGTATTAATACATGTGGCTGCTGCTCCCCCTCAGAACGCACGGAGGTACAGCTGATCGGAAGTGCAGAGACACAGACGGGTGCTGAGAGGAGGCTGTGTTATAGAACAGCTGCATTCTGAATGCGGTAATGCTGATGGGGACACGGAGTGTAAGTGCAGAGATAAAGGGTGGGTAGAACTAGCAAATGGGAAGACCAGGAAATCCAGGGATCAGATGACACTGCTCAGAGGTGCAAATATACCGGCTGTGTTAAAGAACAAGCGACACCCATGCTAACCTAGAAATAAAATAAACTCCTATATAAGTAGATAAATACTACTTCTACTTACATAACAGATGTATTGTGCTGTTCACATGATTCCTGTGAATTTTATAAAGGAAAAACAGAAAATCCTTTTATAGGCAGTGGCCATCTTGCCAAGCTAATGCTGACATCATATCCTCCCTGACTCTTGTTTTCCCACCTCCCTTCTCTTGCTCATTGTGTATTTATTAGATGACCTCCTCCCAGAGTCTTCAGACACTCCCACTGAGGTGTATACTAGGAACTGCTCTGTCTTATCCTCCAATCGCTGAGTCACCTCAGCCTTGCTTGTAAACACAAGTAATCAGAGGGTGTTTCTGATAAGCAGCTAGGGAGGGAAATAAATGGAAGAGGAGGAATATATTATAGATAAAAAGAACTCCCAGCATTCAACTCTTTGGCACGGTTTGGCACTAGGGCCAGTGCTCCTAAAGTATGTGATGACTACAAACCGTAACCGCAGATAAAGTTTTGCAAGTTTTGAATGCAGGATTAGCATCTTTATCCCTTAATACACTCAGACCAGTTGCTGTTGAAATTTGATTTTTATGGTGACAGTACCGCTTTAAAGCAGATCAGTGTGAGCAGCGTCTGGAATGCAGAAATGTTCAGTGGAATTACAGAGCAAAAGGGTAGACAGGACAGATAAGCTGCAATACAACATTAGGAGCAGGCATGTGGGCAGACCCAGATATCAGGTAACACTGTGGAGAACAGTACTGTACCCCCTTGCAACCTGCTTACTGTTTACAGTATTCAGCTACTTCCTGTCAATACCACTGTATTTGCTGTCTGACACTGGACTATTTTAGGCTACTCTCTGTGCCAATGCATAGGGACTACATGTTCCAGTTTCTCCCAGGTTGGCCTGGCCTAATATTTCATAGAAAAGTATATCTGTTCCGACTTGAAGAAATGATTTAGGTTAAGAACGAGCCTACAGTCCCTATCTCGTTCGTTAACCGAGGACTACAAAAAAAAGTATGTAAATATAAAAACACACAGACATGTGCCAGATAATGAATACATCCAATAGTATATGAGATAGAAATACAATTTTATAAGAAATAGGATAGTGACATCAAATATCATATCAAATGGAGGAGTAAACCAAAATCTAATATTTTTTTAGATAATATATATACCGGTAATAATCAAGAGATCCATTCTATACCAAAGCAAAACCATGGATACATAGTTACATATATAGTTATTTTGGTTGAAAAAAGACATACGTCCATCGAGTTCAACCAGTACAAAGTACAACTCCAGCCCGTCCCCCACATACCCCTGTTGATCCAGAGGAAGGCGAAAAAACCCCCACAAGGCATGGTCCAATTAGCCCCAAAAGGGAAAAATTCCTTCCTGACTCCAGATGGCAATCAGATAAAATCCCTGGATCAACATCATTAGGCATAACCGAGTAATTGTAGCCATGGATGTCTTTCAACGCAAGGAAAGCATCTAAGCCCCCTTTAAATGCAGGTATAGAGTTTGCCATAACGACTTCCTGTGGCAATGCATTCCACATCTTAATCACTCTTACTGTAAAGAACCCTTTCCTAAATAAATGGCTAAAACGTTTTTCCTCCATGCGCAGCTCATGTCCTCTAGTCCTTTGAGAAGGCCTAGGAACAAAAAGCTCATCCGCCAAGCTATTATATTGCCCTCTGATGTATTTATACATGTTAATTAGATCTCCTCTAAGGCGTCTTTTCTCTAGACTAAATAAACCCAGTTTATCTAACCTTTCTTGGTAAGCGAGACCTTCCATCCCACGTATCAATTTTGTAGCTCGTCTCTGCACCTGCTCTAAAACTGCAATATCTTTTTTGTAATGTGGTGCCTAGAACTGAATTCCATATTCCAGATGTGGCCTTACTAGAGAGTTAAACAGGGGCAATATTATGCTAGCATCTCGAGTTTTTATTTCCCTTTTAATGCATCCCAAAATTTTGTTTGCTTTAGCTGCAGCGGCTTGGCATTGAGTATGATTATTTAACTTGCTGTCGATGAGTACTCCTAAGTCCTTCTCCAAGTTTGATGTTCCCAACTGTATCCCATTTATTTTGTATGGTGCTAGACCATTGGTACGACCAAAATGCATGACTTTACATTTGTCAACATTGAATTTCATCTGCCATGTATGTGCCCATATAGCCATCCTATCCAGATCCTGTTGCAATATGACACTATCTTCCTGAGAGTTGATGATTCTGCACAATTTTGTATCATCTGCAAAAATGGCAACATTGCTCACTACTGCATCTACTAGGTCATTATTAAATAAATTGAAGAGCACTGGACCCAGTACAGACGCCTGTGGGACCCCACTGCTAACAGTCTCCCATTTTGAGTACGATCCATTGACCACAACTTTTTTTCTGTCCATTAGCCAGTTCCCTATCCATGCACACAAACTCTTCCCCAGTCCTTGCATCCTCAACTTTTGCACCAGACTTCTGTGGGGAACAGTGTCGAAGGCCTTTGCAAAGTCCAAGTATATCACATCTACAGCATTCCCAATATCCATATTAGCATTCACTACCTCATAAAAGCTGAGCATGTTAGTCAAACAGGACCTGTCTTTAGTAAACCCATGTTGATGCTGAGAAATAAGATTATTTTCTACTATGAAGTCATGTATAGTATCTCTTAGTAACCCCTCAAATAGTTTGCATACAACTGATGTTAAGCTTACAGGTCTATAATTTCCTGGATCAGATTTTTTGCCCTTCTTAAATAATGGGAAAAAGTGGGCTGTACGCCAATCCACTGGGACTCTGCTAGTTGCAAGAGAGTCACAAAAGATAAGATAAAGGGGCTTAGCTATAACTGAACTTAATTCTCTTAGGACCCGAGGATGCATGCCATCCGGGCCAGGTGCCTTGTCTATTTTTAATTTATTTAGTCTTGCCTTTACTTCTTCCTGCGTTAAGTATTTAATATTACAGTTAGAAGATTGAGACTCTTCTGCCTCTGTAATTTGCAACAGTGCTGTTTCCTTTGTGAAGACAGAAGCAAAGAAAGCATTTAATAACTCTGCCTTACATTGGTCATCCACCATTGAGTTCCCACCCTCATCCTTTAGGATTCCTATAAAGTCAACCTTTCTTTTTTTAGAGTTGATGTACTTGTAAAACTTTTTTTCTCTAATTGCCATCCGGGACAATCCGAGATCCGGTCCCGCCCAGGATCTGGGGAAACATAACCCCAAGAAGATTAAAAGCCCCCGCCCTCCCTCAAACCTCAGTTCATCTGTGTTTCCGTGATGGAAACACCCAGGAAGGCAAGCTCCGTGTGCATTATTTTTTATCTACTCACCGCAGGGTGAGTTCATGACAGGAGGTGAGGCAGCTTGGGCGGAACAGAGGGGACGCCGGCTGCAGACCTCCACACGCGGCGGGTAACGGCTTCCGTGTGGTGTATGGCCGTTACACCGCTCGTCCCTTCTCAGAGGCCGGCTCTGCAAGGCGCATCCGCGCTCTGATCGGCCCCCGGAAGTGAGGTAGTACGGGGGCCGGAAGTGGGCGGGCCGTGAGACCCAGGAAGCATTCAAGCAGACTCCTGGCGTCTCCATTGCACCTGCAATCTTCCGCAGCGTGGAAGCGTGGAAGGATGTCTCAGCAGAAGGGAGAGCAGCCGCAGCAGCAGCCACAGCGGGAGTCAGATTCTGCGGGTCCTGCTCCTAAACCCTCATCGCAGGTGCAGCCATCGGGTACAAGTGGGGTAAGCCTCCAGTGGAGGATGAGGCTTACTTTTCATACCATGTGTTTTATGAATGATGGCATTTTCAGGTCTTTTTGTCTTTGCTTGTTTCTTTTTAGACAAAGACTGACCCAAAATCTTCTGCTCAGACCAAGACTTATAAAAGATGTGGCTTATGTAGCAGTAAGATTGCATTAGATGCCCCTAGGAACTTATGTCAGGGATGTACTGATGCCATTGTAGCTTCTCATTCCACGGATATACTAAAGGGTGTTATGGAAGCTGTAAATAAAAATATGCAGGAAACATTGGACAAATTTAAAGAATCATTCGTCCCCCCTGCTAGTGAGCCCCTTCCAGGGTCCTCTTCAGATTTATTTTCCCAACCTTCCGCCTTGGATATTTTGGGGGGCGAGGAGGAGGATGTTGAGGCAGAGGAGGAGGAGGAGGGGGTTTCTATTTCTCAGGAGGAAAGGGAACAGTTTCAGTCAGAGGATTCAGATAAGGAGGAGACTATTAAGACTCCAAGGTTCTTGTTCACTCCCGATGAATCTTCTGAGCTGCTTAAGGCTGTCTACACTACGGAACAGATTAAGGAATCTGTTCCAGATTTAACCCCTCAGGATCAAGTCTATTCGGGTTTGGGACAGACTAAAGGCAGAGTTTTTCCCATACATAAAACTCTCCAGGAAATTATTACCTCCCAATGGCAGAATCCTGAGAGGCCTCTATTTATTCCCAAATCTGCAAAGAGAAGATACCCTTTTGAACAAACAGATATTGATAAATGGACAAAGTGTCCAAAATTGGATGCCTCCTTGTCCAAATATTCCAAGGACTCCGACCTGTCTTTTGAAGACGCAGGAGTTCTTAAGGACGTGATGGACAAAAAGGTTGATTCCCTTCTTAAAAAAGCCTGGGAGTCAGCAGCGTTTGGTTTCATCCCAGGTATTTCAGCCACCTGTATTGCCAGGAACCTTAGAATTTGGATGGATAATCTCATCGATCAAATTTCTAAGGGTGTTCCGCTTAAGGATTATGCAGCTTCGCTGCCGGTTGTCCTTAGGGCAGTCGCGTTTTTAGCGGATGCGGTTACTGAACTCATTCGGGTTTCAGCGCGTACTACAGCGCTTGTCAACTCGGCCAGAAGGGCTATATGGCTGAAAGCCTGGGAAGGGGACCAGACATCAAAGAATAGACTTTGTTCTATTCCTTTTGAGGGAAACCTTTTGTTCGGATCAGGGTTAGATGAGGTTTTGTCTCGCTCAGCAGAAAAAGGCAAACAGTTCCCAAATAAGAGGAAGACGTTTAGGGGGAAGAGACCTTTGGTTACCAACAAACAAACGGTGGAGCAATCAAAAAATAAGAATGTGCAGAGAAAATGGTCCTTTCCGAAGGGGAGAGGCAGAGGGGGATTCACTCTTGGTAAGACTGAACCCCCCAAAAGCAATAAATGACTTTTTACCGGTGGGGGGAAGACTGATTTATTTTCGGTTAGAATGGGAGAAATTGAATCCCGATCCTTTTGTGTTACGAATTATAAAGCAGGGCTATCGTCTTCAGTTTTTCCAGTCTTCCCCCTCAAAGGAGGTTTTTGAACCCGATTCCAAGAGACCCAGAAAAGGCCAGGGGTTTGGAAGTGGAGATTCAAAAACTTTTAGAAAAAAGAGTAATTTTGATAGTTCCCCAGGGAGAAGAATTCCAGGGATACTACTCCCACGTGTTTCTGGTGAAGAAAACCAGCGGGGAGTTCAGGTTTATCCTGAATCTAAAATCTCTCAATCCGTTTCTGGTGTACAAAAAGTTTCGGATGGAGAGCATCTACTCTGTGAGAGCTCTCTTAAAGGGCAAGGAATTTTTCGTCTCAATAGACCTCCGAGACGCTTATCTGCACATTCCTATTTTTCCTCCACATCAAAGATTTTTGAGGTTCGCAATAAAGGACCACTCCCACATACGGCACTTTCAGTTCCAGACTATGCCCTTTGGAATAGCATCAGCACCTCGAATTTTTACGAAGGTACTAGCGGAAGTCATGAAAGAAATGAGGCTCCAGGGGATATCAATTGTTCCATATCTGGACGACCTACTTATTTTTGCAGAGACAAAGGACTTAGTCATATCCCACAGGGACATTGCAATCAGAATGTTAACAGAGGTGGGATGGATAGTGAATTACGAAAAATCATCCCTGACTCCTGTTCAGGAGATTACTTTTCTGGGGTACAAAATAAATTCTATAGACAGAAAGATTTACTTACCTTCAGGGAAGATCGCAAAGATTCAAGCAGAGGTAAGCAATTTGCTTACAAGGGAGATGTGCCCTCTTCGTCTGATCATGCGAGTGCTAGGTCTATTTTCATCAGCAATTCCGGCGGTCACTTGGGCTCAAGCTCATGGCAGGGAGCTTCAGGCATTACTACTAGTCAATTGGGACAAATCCCAACAGACTCTAGATCTCCCAATTTTCATCCCAGAGACAGTAAAGGTCAGTCTATCTTGGTGGCTGAAGAATCAAAATCTAGATCAGGGGAGGTTTTGGAGGCAGTACGATCCGATAAAAATCTTTACGGATGCAAGTTCATGGGGCTGGGGGGCGACTTCCATGGGTCGTCATGTCCAGGGAAGTTGGCCCTGCTCGATAAGAAAAAGGTCATCCAATTTCAGGGAACTTCTGGCAGTTCAAAGGGCCCTTCTATCTTTTCACTCTCAGATAGAAGGGAATCACGTCTTGGTTTTTTCGGACAATGTCACGACCTATCAAAGCAAGGAGGCACGAGATCCAGGGATCTAATGCTTCTGTCGTCGGAAATTTTTTGCTGGATAGAACCTCGGATTCTGTCCTTGTCTGCGGTTCACATAAGGGGTGTCCTCAATGTGGAAGCAGACTTTTTGAGCCGTCAGCAGGTCAGTCAAGCGGAATGGGAACTTCATCCGGAAGCTTTCCAGTTAGTGACAGACAAATTCGGAATTCCGGAGATAGATCTTTTCGCTTCCCCGGAGAACGCGAAGGTAAAACGGTTTTTCTCCCTTCACAAAAGCCAGGGTTCTATGGGTTTGGATGCCCTAAATCTCCCTTGGGGGTTCAGGTCGAGTTATGCGTTTCTTCCGATTGCCCTCCTTCCACAGGTTCTGGTGAAGCTTCAGGGCGAGTCGGGGAAACTAATCCTCATAGCTCCCCAATGGCCAAAGCGACCATGGTACGCAACTATACTAAAGATGGCGGTGGAACCTCCTTTTCCACTACCCGTTCGTCCGGATTTACTGATCCAGGGTCCCCTGGTTCATCCCAGGCCTCAGTTATTCAGACTGGCCGCCTGGATCCTGAGAGGGTGATTCTGAGAGACAAAGGTCTTTCTGAGAAGGTTATTGACACGCTTTTAAAGTGTAGAAAGCCAGTAACTCAGAAGATCTATCGCAAAGTATGGAAAGTATACTCATCATGGTGTCGGGCTCGTTCTAAAGAGCAGCACTTGACCAGTTCTGTCTTAGATTTTCTTCAAGATGGATTTGATATGAAGTTAGCTCCTAGTACTCTTAAGGTCCAGTGTTCGGCGTTGTCGATCCTATTGGACAGACATTTAGCACAGGAGGAATTGGTAAAGAATTTCTTTAAAGCACTACAAAGATCGACTCCAGTTAAACAAAAGATATTTCCAGAATGGAATTTATCTTTAGTTTTGAACAGTCTCATTAAGGCTCCCTTCAAGCCTCTGGAGGATATTCACATAAAGTTTCTGACCCTTAAACTGGCTTTTCTAATTGCGATTACGTCGGCTAGACGTTTGAGCGATCTCCATGCATTATCCATTAAAGATCCTTTTTTGATCATATGTCCAGATAAGGTCAGGTTAAGATTAGATCCGGCCTACCTGCCTAAGGTAGCATCAGAATTTCACAGATCTCAGGAAATTATTCTTCCATCCTTCTGTTCAAATCCCTCGGGAGAAAAGGAGAAGGGTTTTCATTGTTTGGATGTCAGGAGATGTCTTTTGATTTACCTCAATAGATCCAGGGAATTCCGTAGATCTAGCAGCCTTTTAGTACTATTTTCAGGGAAGAATAGGGGTCTTCAGGCATCCAAACAGACTATAGCCAGATGGGTGAGACAAGCTATTTCCCTAGCATACGAAAGTAGTAATTGTCCAGCACCAGTCAACATTAAAGCCCATTCGACCAGGTCATTATCCACATCATGGGCAGAAAGAGCAGGAGCCACCATTCAGCAGATATGCCAGGCGGCAACATGGTCGAGCACGTCAACTTTTATCAAGCACTACAGAGTGGATGTGCTGTCTCAGCAGGACCAGTCGTTTGGCAGAAAGGTGCTACAGGCGGTGGTCCCTCCCTAGGTGAGCCTTTAAGGTTCTTAAAGGACTTTCTTGTCTATCTCTCGGATTGTCCCGGATGGCAATTAGAGAAAGACTCCTATTAGACCTACCGGTAATGGAGTTTCTAATTGCCATCCGGGACAACGCTTAGTACCCTTCCCTTTCCTGACTCGCACCTTTTTTGCTATTTAGAGTTAATTCCACAGAGGGATTATAGGGGTCACTATTTGGTGTATAGATTTTTTATCTCCTTCATCTTGGTGTTTCTAGTCATAGGTACTTTTTAGACGCACTGAGGTTTGAGGGAGGGCGGGGGCTTTTAATCTTCTTGGGGTTATGTTTCCCCAGATCCTGGGCGGGACCGGATCTCGGATTGTCCCGGATGGCAATTAGAAACTCCATTACCGGTAGGTCTAATAGGAGTCTTTGGGTTAGATTTGATATCCCTAGCGATTTGATTTTCAGCTTCAATCTTTGCCAGCCTAATTTCTTTTTTACAATTTTTATTGCACTCCTTATAATTGCTTAGTGCAGCCTCGGTCCCCTCCTGTTTTAGGACCTTATAGGCATTCTTTTTCCTCTTCATTTTATCCCTAACCTTTCTATTCATCCATAGAGGCCTTTTTTTATTCCTAGACATTTTGTTTCCATATGGGATATACATACTACAATATTGATTGAGAAGAAGTTTAAAAGCTTGCCATTTCCCTTCAGTGTCCTTCCCTTGTAGTACATTTATAGACATGTCATATTAGATATTATATATTATGTCATGTTAAAGTCAACCTGCCTATATAATCCATGCTAGTACACGTTTGTGTAAGCTATGATTAAGGAGACACACTATGCTCCGATATGATACGTGAGAGCTTTTATTTGTACATTACGATGTCAGAATAAAAATAAAGATTTATCTACGTTTACCCTCCCCCTTGGTGCAGCGGGACATCTTTTAATACTCGGCAGCACATAAAATTGTATGCAAGTTTTGTAGGTCTAAAGGTAAAAAGAGCAGTGACCTTTCACTATGAATCCGGTCATGCACTCAGGACTTTAAAAGCTTTGGAATTTCTCTGCCCCGAACTATACAATTAGAGAGAGGCTGACTTGACTTATGGTTATGGCTGGATCTTTCACTTGTCGCTACATTGCAGTCCTGGGGCAGACATTTTGTGTGTTTTAGATGCCTACTATGCACATTTCTACGCGCTAACACACACACACACACACACACACACACACACACACACACACACACACACACACACACACACACACACACACACACACACACACACACACACACACACACACACACACACACACACACACACACACACACACACACACACACACACACACACACACACACACACACACACACACACCCCCCCTATACAGTGCTTTTTCAATGTAGAACGCATGCTGGAAAAAAACAAGCTTGGTGCAAGTGGTTTTTTGTGTTTATTTTTACCCTAGCTTTGGAAAAATGCATTACATGTAAACCAGCTAATGAACATGGGCTGACAGGTAAACACACATAGGCCAGAGAGGAGAAACCTTGACTGGCTCCCTAGCATTAAAGCTCCAATCCTATGAAAGTTGCTAGATTTATGCCTGTACTCCATTCACCATTTCACTAGTAGATACCAGTCTAGTTTATTTTGTTGGAAAGTGAGTTGTAGCTTGCCCATATCTCCCTTCCTAGATGGCAGCGCAGCTCAGGACAACTCTGGCAGGAGGAGGACTGTCATCTATGGTGGTCTTGTGTCTCACTGTTTTCAAGAAAGTATTGGTACTTCATATTTATGAACACTTATGTTATTTTCAGGGATGCTCATCCGGATTTCGGATATCCGGCTAAACCGGATATCCAAACTTTTTTACACTATCAGATTCGGATTTTGGATTTTTTTTTTTTTTTTTTAATCCGGTTAGCTATCTGTGGATATTTGGGTGCATTACCCGGATATCTGCGGATATTGCAGATATCCGGATCCGATTACAAAGATAAAATCCCTCCACCCACCAGGGTTCTATTCCTGGCCAATGGTTGACCTGGGTTAGATTTCTGGCCAATGGTGGTATAGTGGTGAGCATAGCTGCCTTCCAAGCAGTTGACCTGGGTTCGATTCCTGGCCAATATATTTGAGCTTGCTTTTGACATCCTACAAATCCCTGGAAGACCAGATCCATGAACAGTTAGGAGGAGGAGGGTGGAGGGTGGTTTTTTTACCTTCCAAAACGTTTTCTAAGCATTTCAAAGGGCACTTCCGGTTTTCCTATACAGATATCCGAATAGGTCGGATATCCGCGGATAATGCGTCCGGATATCCGCGTTTATGCGGATATCTAAAAGGTTGGATTCGGGTATCCGAACCGGATCCACATATCTGGGTATCCGGATCCGAATCAATTTGGATTTTAAAAAGTCCTATCCGAGCTCCCCTGGTTATTTTCACTGCACTGTGCAGCATATCACCCAGGTGTACATGCAAAAGAGGCACCTAGAAATTTGGATGCCAGATAAAGCTGCTAGAAGAATATTGGTAATGTTACCGATGTTCTACTATTTTAAGAGAAAAGGAGGACTGTATCAGTGCTGGGCCGAAATTACGCATTAGCTTTTAAAGGGACAGGTAAGTATTAATGGTTAATTAAGAATATTAAAGGACTTTTTTCGTGGTTATGTTTTTTGTTCCATTAAAATACTTTTTCTAAGTGATTGTGTGTTTATTTACTTTTAACTCTTAAAGGAAATGGGTAAGGGGTACAAGTACCCCTATACTAATTTCGCCTGGGAGGGGGGGGGGTGGGCATCTGGGGGACCCCTTTTTAAAGGGGACTCCCAGATGCCAACATGAACCCCCTCCCCCCAGGAAATCGCAGCCTCCACCTCCACCGCCCATCGGAGGTAGAGAAGAGCCCCTTGTCCTTGGATTGGACAAGGGCTCGGAGGGGGAGGGGAAAGCTTGGCTGCCCCTCCCCTTCCGAGACCCCCCAATCCATGGACCATGCGGGCTGGTATAGTCAGGGTGCGGAGCCCCACGCGGCCGGTGCTCCGCATTCTGGCTATCCCAGCCTGCATGGGGGACAAGGGGTTAAAGAGGTCTGGGAGGGGGACCACACGTCGTTTTTTTTTTTATATTTCCCACACTCAGAACGAAGTAAGTAAAACTCTTCCCACTTGGGGGAATCTATGAAAATAATACACTATTGTTACCTGTGCAAAAAAAAAAACTGACATTTTCCACATTTAAAAGACATTTTTGCCCTTGAAACTTAAAAATCGATTTTCTCAAAAACTATAAGGTCTTTTTGAAAAAAATTTTTTTCCTCTTATTCCTTCTGATCTCCTTAATACATTCTCCAAATTTGAGGCTCTAAGCAATTAAGGGGGCTTTGCTATTAAGCCTTAAAGTCGGCGGCTACCTAACCTTTATCCATGCGTCAACTTTTCCGCTTGGGAGCATGGCCTTACGCATTAATTGCTAGTAGGAAATTACGCGTAAGACAATAACGTAACAACCTGCATTAAGGGATTCTTACGCGTAATTGCGTAAGGGCTATGCGTAATTACAGACATGAACCGTAAATAA
Source organism: Hyperolius riggenbachi (assembly GCF_040937935.1). Classification (NCBI taxonomy): domain Eukaryota; kingdom Metazoa; phylum Chordata; class Amphibia; order Anura; family Hyperoliidae; genus Hyperolius; species Hyperolius riggenbachi. The sequence goes on along the minus strand of NC_090650.1, from coordinate 262,047,967 downwards.
ATGTCTACGCCGTAAGCGTAATAGCGTAAAATTACGCGTAATGATCCGTAAGCGTAGTTTTTTTCCATTACGCCCAGCACTGGACTGTATACAACCCAAATAGCACCACACAATTTAAAGAAGTTCTGTGGTTCTTTTACCTGCAGCTGTCATGTCCCGCGCCATCCTCTACGATCCTCCGTTTTCCGATGCTGGTCACAGTCCAATTATTCATCTAACTAGATGAATGCGGCCATGCGCGTCCTCTCTCCTGCTCGCGTCTCTGGGAGCTTCCTGCGCAGATGCAGTACGAAGTTTTCTCGTACTGTGCCTGTGTAGGAAGCTCCCTGAGAGGAGAGCGAAGCCGCGCGCGGCCACATTCATCTAGTTAGATGAATAATTGGATGGTGACCAGTGGATGGGAACAGAGGAATGTAGGGGATGGCGCGGGACAGGACAGCTGCAGGGGGCTGGTAGAGGCCCCAGGTAAATGTCAGTTTTTGTTTTTAAAAAGAACCACAGAACTCCTTGAAAGTGTAAAAAAAAAAATTACAATTTTATTTGTACCAATTATACACTATGGCCTCAATTCATTGAGCTTTATCAAACACTTTATCTAACGTTTGATAATTTACCTCATGGGTAAAATCTAATTTTGAATTCACTAAAGTGTTAAGTGTTATAGATTTATTAAACGGTTTATCGATAAAACATTCGATAAATATCAGGGCTGTGGAGTCGGTCCAAAAATCCACCGACTCCGACTCCTCAGTTTAGGATTCCACCGACTCCGACTCCTCGACTCCGACTCCTCTAATTTGCATATTACAATTTTATTGATTAAAAGTATGTAACGTGAAATTCGTCTCTTAACTGCCAACGCTTAGGAATTTTACAAGACAACTGAAGTGAGAAGGATATGTAGACTACTATATTTATTCCCTTTAGACTAAAACTAGTCCTTGGTAATAGTACTCGTAAAAGGTACAAACCGGAACAAAGAACATCTATCAGGCCCTAGGCAATGTAAGTGTGGGTACATGTAAGAATGATGTGCAGGTACTCTGCAGGGGAATGAGGAGATTCTTCCTCTATTACACATTCTTCATGCACAATCTGAACAAGGTTTATGGGTGACAGACAACACCTCTGTGTTCAATGTGCACAGCATTCTCAGTGGATTCCCTGCAGCTCTGTGGGGAGTGCATATGTAGAGTATAGTACTACTGTGTAACAAAGTAAACCTGAGACTGATGAAATTAAAGTTTTATACATACCTGGGGCTTCCTCCAGCCGCCTTCAGGATAATCCAGTCCTCGTTGTCCTCCTCCACCACCTGGATCTTCTGCTATGAGTCCAGGTACTTGAGCCAGTCGGGCGTAGTGCGCATGCACACACTCCGCCACCAGGAGCATACTACACCTGTGCAGCACTATTGCGCAGGTGCAGAATGTTCCTGGCTGTGGGAGCGGCATGCAGCCGGACAGCGCTGACTGGCTGAATTACCAGGACTCATAGCAGAAGATCTGGGTGGTGGAGGACAGCGAGGGACTGATTAGCCTGAAGGGGGCTGGAGGAAGCCCCAGGTATGTATAAAACTTTACTTTTCATCCGTCTCAGGTACCCTTTAATTTGCAGTCACTAAACCAAATTTTAACAACATATCAAATTATTTGATTTCATCAGCAAAGGGAGTGCATACATTTGCATAAACCAGCATCAATGCTGAATTATTTCCATCTCATTGACCATCTCTATTAGTGACACAGCTACACATCAGGCTTTATTCTTACAGCATAGATGTTATTTAGTATATATAAGAGATTCCTGTGTACACATCATATATACAGTCACAATCAGATATGTATATCTGACCTTAAAAATACGGGGACTGCTTTATTGAAGCAGCACAAGTAACTAATTTTGATTGGTTTATTTCATTTTTGTGGACTAAGCACAGCTATTACTGTATATATACATTATTTTTAATGACTATTATCTGAGAAATAGAACATTTTATCATATTTTCTATTTTAATTACAGTTACAAATTCATTAGGAGTCGGAGTCGGTGCATTTTTTCCCGACTCCGACTCCAGGCACCCAAAATTGCCCGACTCCACGACTCCGACTCCACGACTCCGACTCCACAGCCCTGATAAATATAACACCTTAGTGAATTCAAAATTAGATTTTACCCATGTGGTAAATTATTTAAACATTTGATAAAGTATTTGATAAAGCTTAGTGCAGTGGTTCCCAACCCATGTGCCGCGACATACATGTGTCGCGGCAGCTTTGGGTATGTGTCGCCGGTCTCTCGGAGGGGAAGCGCAGTGGAGGGAGAGCTGTGGGCAGCGGCGGAGAAGGGGGCCATCTCCCCCCCCCCCCTTCTCTCACCTTAGGGTGCTCTGCCTCCCTCACTCTCCCCTCCGATACTAACTGTGGCGGCGCTTGGCAGCGGGCGGGACTTACCTTCCGTGTCGCTCCAAGCGCCGGCCGGAAGTTCTGGTTCTGCAGCCACTGCTCTGGTCTGGATCAGGCCAGAGTAGTGGCAAATCATCCCGCGCCGGCGACGAGACGAGACCAGACGGGACAGAGACACAGAAGGTAAGTTCCGCCCCTCTGCCAGACACCGCACTTTGTTCCGGAGGAGAGAGCGAGGGAGGGAGAGCACCCTGAGGTGCCGCTCTCCTTCCCTCTCTCTCTCTCCTCCTGGTGGGGGGGGGGGGGGCACCTGGCTACAAATACTGGGCACATATATCCCTGGCTACATATACTGGGGACATATACCGGGGAAATATACACCTGCCTACATATACTGGGGACATATACACCTGCCTACATAGGCTGGGGACATATACCCCTGCCTACATTATACTGGGGTCATATACCTCTGGCTACATATACTGGGGACATATACCCCTGGCTTCATATACTGGGGACATATACCTCTGGCTACATATACTGGGGACATATACACCTGCCTACATATACTGGGGACATATACACCTGCCTACATATACTGGGGACATATACCCCTGCCTACATATACTGGGGATATAAACCTCTGGCTACATATACTGGGGACATATACCCCTGGCTACATATACTGGGGACATATACACCTGCCTACATATACTGGGGACATATACCCTTGCCTACATATACTGGGGATATAAACCTCTGGCTACATATACTGGGGACATATACCCCTGGCTACATATACTGGGGACACATACCTCTGGCTACATATACTGGGGACATATATTGGGGACATATACACCTGCCTACATATACTGGGGTCTTATACCCCTGACTACATATACTGGGGACATATACCCCTGACTACATATACTGGGGACATATACCCCTGACTACATATACTGGGGACATATACCTCTGGCTACATATACTGGGGATATAAACCTCTGGCTACATATACTGGGGACATATACCCCTGGCTACATATACTGGGGACATATACCTCTGGCTACAAATACTGGGGACATATACCGGGGACATATACACCTACCTACATATACTGGGGACATATACCCCTGACTACATATACTGGGGACATATACCCCTGACTACATATACTGGGGACATATACCCCTGACTACATATACTGGGCACATATACCTCTGCCTACATATACTGGGCACATATACCCCTGGCTACATATACTGGGCACATATACCCCTGGCTACATATACTGGGCACATATATCCCTGGCTACATATACTGGGCACATATATCCCTGGCTACATATACTGGGGACAGCTGGCTGTTTGTCATTATGTGCATTTACTGGTGAAAAGCTGTCTCTTATTATGTGCATTTACTGGTGAAAAGCTGTCTCTTATTATGTGCATTTACTGGGGAAATGCTGTCTCTCATTACGTGCATTTAGTCTACGTGTCACGGATATCTGAACGTTTGGTTTGATGTGTCACGACTCCAAAAAGGTTGGGAACCACTGGCTTAGTGAATTGAGGCCTATGCGGCCCCTTTCACTGGGACGTTTCATTGCGTTGCGCTACTCCTTTTTTTTTTTTTTTTTTTTACCACAGGGTAGCACTAAAGCAATCAAAGTCTATGGGAAATTTCAGATCGGATGTGGTGCAATGCGCCGGAAGCATCCAATCTGACGTGAAAGTATCAGCATGTCAACATCCGCAGCGATATGGGTTGACCAGAAGTAATGTAAGTCAATGGCACTGCAGATTTTTTTTTCGTGTGGTGCACATGCAGCAACAACAACAACAACAAATATTTGTAAAGCGCTTTTCTCCCATGGGACTCAAAGCGCATAAGCATGGCTCCGACCATCGTGGTACAGAGGAAGAATTTTATAAATCTGGAAATGCCAGGCTTTGCACGGAAGCATATTTTATTTTTCAATGCAATTCCATGCAATTTGTATTTCCGCCACAGGAAGTGAGCACTAGAGAGTGATCTGATTACACCACATCCAAAACGCTGGTTGCTGGTGGAAAACCGGCCTCAGGCAAGGTTAAAATCAATTTAAATGATCCTCTCCATAGTAAATATCAGCCTTTCATAGTATAAACACAATATGTACTTAAGCAATAGGTGCTACTCCATAAAATAATCCACCATGTACAATATATCCTATATAATAATGAGCCTGTGTTGCTGCGTCCAGCAGTTATGCAGCGTCCCTGTTATTTTGTTACTGCGCATGTGCGCAGTAATGGACAGCTGGAGGGACCAGGGAGTGAGGTGGGTGGGCAGTTGCGTGCGCGCATGCGCAGTGACTGGCGGCGGTGGTAAAGAAGAAAAAAAAAAAAAAGACCTAGAGCCCGTTTTTAAACTGGCTTGGGTCTACTAATGGTATATAATCACCTGAGGTGCTCATGAATAGAGCTCCCATCAGGTGGTGAACCAGGTTCAGTAATGCTCACAGATAAAGTGCATAGGCAATGCTAACAGTAGGTGATCAGATGACCCTGATAGAAACAGGATATGTGTAGTACAGTGCAAACAAGTATACAAAATACACTGGTGCAAGAATATATAAAGTGGCTGCTTTGAGGCAATGGTGACCACAAATACAGGAGTGCATACATGGGTTGCACATGAGAGCACAATACAATACCCAGGCGGAGGAGGCACTGCAAATAGGCTGGTGAGGCGAGGGGCGAGAAGCCCCCGGTGGATGATTCCAACGGTATCACGGCAGTCGCACCGCTTTTCTTGAAGAAGTTCAGTTCAGCTACATAGCCACAGTCAATGTGCCTCTTTCTCGCTCCCTAGGCTAAAACAGGGTTTCGGCTATATGATGGCCGAACTCCTGGAGCCTCTTAAACCTCCCTTTACCTCTCTCTGTACCCCAGCTGCTATCGGCCTCTTGCTCATATGGTAGATATTAACCAGAGTTTGGCTATATTCTAGCCAAACTCCTGCACCCATATTGTACACGGGATGTTGCTATAGCTGCAGTTAACATCGAGGTCTATGCAGCGCTCCAATTTCCAGCTGGGTGGTGGCGCAGAAATTACCTGCTTCCATCACACATGCTATGTAAGACTGATAGCTTTTTAGAGGGAAGAAAACACTTCCTGCTTGTGAGGTAATTCCACACTAGGAGGCCTATGTATAGTGGTCTTAATTCTGCCACCTCTCACATTGTTGTACATCACAATGCGCCTTTATAGAAAACTTTGGTACATTTGTAGAGGACCAGCTCTCTTTGTGAATTTAATAGTGTTGTATTATGCAGTGATGTGAGAAGATCACTGTGGTGTGATGTTGCCAAGCAAAAAAAGAAAGGTACACTAGAGAAGCATGATGTTGCTTTGTAGCTCTGAAAGGCTGCTCCATGTGTCTCACTTATCACTGTCTCAGCATTTTCATTTTGTCAGGATCACCCTGTAAACCTGAACAAGCATAGTTTGGTGCGTAGGGCTATAAGGGGTAGTTTAAGTAAATGATCTGTTGGATTTGGATCTTTAGATGTCCGATGAAGCGGGGCTGCCATCTGGATACTGTTCATAAGACTGCGGTGTGTGTATTACTGTATTTTACAATTTTTCTTCTAAATTTGTCTTGGCTTGGAACAAGGAACTTCCATAAAGTAAAGACTATATCAAGCAGGGCTGTAGTACAACAGCCAAAGTAAGGGGGCTGACAGGTGGTGAACTCACTACATGTCTGGTATTGGGTAGTTTGAAAGCGCCCTCTGTGGTTTTTGTTTTTGGGTTTTTTTTGTTTCTTTTAAAAATTATAAATAAAAAAGAGAAAAAGAGTTTATGCGCCTGGTATATTAATTTATGTATAATTAATTTCTTAAAAGAAACACTAAAAAAAAAAAAAAAAATACACAGTGGGCGTCTTCATTCTACCCAATACCAGTCAGACCTCCTTTGGAGGTATTAACTTTGCTGTTGCTCTGGAAAGTCCATCATACTACAGGAGAGCGACCGTCCCGTATCTGGAGTACCTGGAGTACTGACTGGTACGGTTAATTCCCCGCAGGCCTATACGGTGGTTGCAGGAACTGCAACCCCCCTTTGTGAGTATATATCGATATACTTCCATCCTTATACCAAATGATACTGCATCATTGGGCTCCCGGTTTCTCTCTACGTCTCACCTAGATAATCTTGGTCCCTATAAAAATTGAGAAAAGAACCCCCTACATATCACTACATACACTATCACTGCTGCCTGCTCCCGTGCGGTGTTCCCATAAAGCGTGTTGCCACCATATAGCAGTTGACCGTCTGCCGGATGAGGCATTCAGCAGTTTTTGGCTACATGAAAAGCGATCACAAAGGGATGCATGCAGCATTTTGAGTGCAATCCTGCTGTGGGAATTGCGTCTTCACAGGACATCTGCGATTCAGAAATCGTGAGCATTTTGTGATCTCCAGAAATGTGCCACCAGTGGGCCCCAGTATAATTTCACTCATACATAGCTCTATGAACCTCCATCGAGAATGAAATAATTGCTTAGGTCGAAAATACTCTTGAGGTGTGTTTTTTTAGTACTGTTTTCTTTCTTTTAAGCGTATTTTCGAGGCAAAGTTTTAACAGAACACATTGGAGTCCATGGAGCAGCACTTTAGGAACAGATTAGCACATTCAGAGTACAAAATGATGATAAAAGGAAAATTCTCCCTGTGGACTAAGCCTTAGTGTTCCTCTGAGTGTTGCCACAGTCTCTTGAAATTTTTATTGTGTGCTTTTGACATAATTCATGTGCTTCACAGCTTTCCGGCACAAGAACAAAGTTTAACAGCAATGACTGCAAGAAGCATATGCCATGGATCATTGTCACACTTTTTTTTGTTTTAGTTTTGTTTTGCCAGTGATCTAGAGATAACTGTTCTGCCAGCCTGGTATGAGTGGGTCTTACTGGCATGAACTGTGTATTCCCAAATCTGTGAGGAAAAGCCACAGAGTGCATTTCTGAATTAATTCAGGAAGATATGCTCATTACAGTTGTGCTCATTACAGTTGTGTCGCAGGGGCTTCTTATAACACTCGCTGATGCCGTCTGACACAAAAATCATTACCATTAAGGACTGAGCATTATCAATCAGTGTGGCATATACAGATCTTTTATTTCCATAAAACTTCTAAATTTGCTCATCAACAATACAGTTGTCAGGATCTCTCCTGTAGCATATCCTGTTTGTTGCAGTGGAACTGCAACCAGGCAGTTCTGATTTCTCTGCATGCATTCAGTTGCATAGTTTTGGTTGCATTCTCAAGAAGTGTCATTGCCATATGCAATCACTCTGCAGTTCAGAGCAGCTTAGGATGCTGTCATCTGCCACCTATGACTTGTTGCAGCTGAGCTGCAGCCAGACAGCGCTGAATTCCCTGCATGCATATTGCTGCAAATGTTGTATGCATTTGTTATGAGAGTCCTATCCATCTTCAATCAGCCTGCAGCCTTCAATCAAGTTAAGGGCTGGAACCCACTAGAGCGATTTTGTTTAGAGAGCGATTCAAAATGCTAGCGATTTCCCTAAATGCTCAGCTAATTTTAAAGGATGGGCCAAATTCCACTAGAGCGATTACCAAAATTGCAAACGCAGGACATGCAGCATGTTTAGCCTTTAGCGTTAGCGGATAGCATTTCTGCAATGTAAAGTATATAAACCCTGGCGTAATCGCTCATCAAAACCTACACAGAGGGATTTTGCTAGCATTTTTACATTACTGCACACTAAAAAATTATAATTAATTGAAGAGACCAATCAGAATTAAAGGAGTAATCAGGGAAATTTTTAAAAACAAAAGCTTTACTCACCTGGGGCTTTCTCCAGCCCCTAGCAGCCAACTGTCCCACACTGTCGCCCCCGCTGTCCCGGTCTCCGTTCTCGGTCCTGAAGGTGACCCCGAGGTCGTCCGCGCTGCACATGCGCGAACAGCCGCTGTCAATTAAGCCCCCGTTATACGGGGCTTACTGCGCAGGCGCAGAACTACTGCGCCTGCGTTGTAGGCCCTGTACAACGTGGGCATGATTGACAGCAGTGGTTCGGGCATGCGCAGCACGGACCGGGGTCGGCTTCAGGACCCAGAACGGAGACTGGGATAGCGGAGGAGGGGGGGGGGGGAGAGCGGAGGTGACAGCGTGGGACAGTCGGCTGCTAGGGGCTGGAGAAAGCCCCAGGTGAGACGTTTTTTTTTGTTTTTGTTTTTGTTTTTTTTTATATTTCCCTGATAACTCCTTTTAAAAGCGCTTAACGCTACACAATAGCAGGCAAAACTCTTACACTTTTTTTAAAATCACTACCGAACACGCTCATGAAATCGCTTACAAAACGCTCACAAAACGCTCATAGCGTTTTGTAGTGGGTTCCAAGCCTCACACAGGATTGATTGATTAGCATTCAGCTGTGTTGGAATTTGCATGCCTGCTCTCATTGAATGATCATATAAAAGCCTCTTCCTTCCTTGTCATCTTGACCGTCATAGCGTTCAGCTCTGCCATAGCTGTTTGCTGGGTCCCATGTTTCAATTGTGCATTATCTTGCATTGCCTTGCCTTTTATTGCTTTGTCTTGCTTCATTGTGGATAGTTGCTGTGCCCGCTGTACCTTCCAGTCCTGCTAGTCTGGACGCAACCATCACTGCAGTGGTGAATGGTTAGCACTTCTGCTAGTTCTGATCGTGTAGACTTCATAGTCCTTCCAATCCTGCTAGTCTGGACATAGCCATCACTGCAGTATTGATTGGCTAGCGCTCCAGCTAGTCCTTATCCTGTGGATGTGACTATAGCATCGGTTGCTATTAGTTACGCTTCATCTTGCTGTGTGGATGTTTGCTATTGCTGCGGTAGCATTTAGATTGGCAAACATTCCTCCTGTCTGTCTGTTCTTATCTTATTCAGTGTGGTGTACAACAGAAGCTCAGAGCTGCGGTCGCTCTGAGCAACCATTGTGTCTTGTTTATTGTGGCGGTTATCAGAAGCTCAGAGCTGCCGTCGCTCTTAACAGTCTTGCGCCCTTTCTCTAGTCTACTGCTCCTGCTGTGATCTGTGTAGTCTCCTCCTCTAGTGCATCCCGCACTATTGCTTGATATTACCCAGCCACATTTGTCTAGCTTAGTCGGCTCTGGTAGTATTCCTGTCTTCCCGGCCTCCGCCTCTATACCTTGCATGCTGAAGTCCTGGGGGTAACTGTAGTCAAGTAGGCATACTGGTCTCCCGTTCACGCTGGGGCTTGGTGTATAGGTGAAGAGCATGGAATTAGATTGGAGTATAGAGGCTGATGGAAGGTGAATGATCTGCTAGGCCTTACAGCAGTCATGACTGTACCATCTTACCACTACTATGTAATATGAGGAACTACCTAAAGTATGCTTTCAAAATATTTTCACTCCATTTGCCCTACTCCAAAATAGATGTGGTAAGATTGGACAATCAAGATTGTATCATTGATGGGCATTAACCACTTAAAGAAAACCCGAAGTGGGTTTCTGACATTAATATTTGAACACAGAGGCTGGTTCTGCATACGATCACCAGCCTCTGTGTCCGTATAGGGTGCCCCCAGGCTCCCCTGCACTCTGCTGTCCCCCCAATATAAAAACCGCCATGCTAGCGACATGCAGCTTGTCGCTAGCTGGCTGTTTACCTTTGTACTGTCATTTACAATCCGCTCCTCCACCTCCTGCATATCGCCGCTCCCCGCCTGCGTCCCTTCCCTCCCCGCCTCCGTAAGCGGATTGGATGAAGCTTACGGAGGCGGGGAGCTGCAATATGCAGTAGGTGGGGGAGCGGAGGTAAATTACAGCACAAAGGTAAACAGCCAGCTAGCGACGAGCTGCATGTCCCTAGCGTGGCAGTTTTTATATGGGGTGACAGCAAAGCACAGGGGTGGGGCCTGGAGGCGCACTATATGGACACTGAGGCAGGTGATTGTATGCAGGACCTGCCTCTGTGTCCTAATATTCATGTCAGAAACCCACCTTGGGTTCTCTTTAAGGACCATAGGCTTACACCCCCTTAGTGATCAGGCTATTTTCTCTACAGAGCCATACAACTGAGCACACAAATTAATTCTACAGCCTGCTAGCCGATTGGCATCAAGTCCTGGGGGCATAGATTGCGCGAACATCCTCTCCTTTGTTACAGAGCTCCGCTCTGTAAATAGCCCGCAATCGCAGCTAGCAGGCTGTTTTTGGAGCGGAGCTCCGTAACTAAGGCGGGGATGTGTGCGCGATCCCACGCAGTCTCCGCTCCCAGGACTTGATGCCAATCGCCGTTACACGGTCCAGCTACATAACTCAATCTAAAAGGTAGGACTGCAACTACACCTAAAGAAAAACTGTAACCAAGGACTGAACTTCATCCCTATCAGGAGCTAGTATCCCCTTTCCCAGGAGAAATCCTTGTCCTTTCCTCAAATCGGAGACATCTGTATGGCTAATACTGTAAAAACCCCTCCCAAAGTGTGATGTCAGGGTCTAGGTCTGACATCACACTTTGGGAGCGTTGTTGCATTGTGGGAAATAACATCTGTTTCCAACTGCCAAGCAACCAGTACCTCCCTGCATATGTAGATCTATAAAAAACAACCTTTTAGGCAGGGGTCACACTTACCAGCTTTCGTACACGTTTTCTGCACAGAAAAACTGACTTCAACTGAGAACTCATGTTATTCAATGAGCTAGGTCACACTTTAATGCAGATTTCACATTCAAAAAAAAACTGACATCTTGCGCAATTTGTCAGTTTTCTCTATAAATTACATTAGCTGTTGTAAGGTAAAGGTCACATTTGTCTTTCAGTTTTCTGAAAATTGTAGAAACTGAAAGACAAGTGTGACCCCTGCCTTAGTCTATCGCATTGTTAGGGGGTGTGGTTACAGATAATGGCAGTTGGCGCTTTTTTTTTTTTTTTCTCTGCCAGCAGTAAAAATAATTATGTGCTGGCTGATTATATCATAGAAATCAGAATAAAAGGTGTATAGAAGCAAAGTTTTGGGCAGAACCCCTTTTCAGTTGACCTGTGCTTAGAACTTTAGTACAGCATTGTCCCCTCTGGATTCAGCTACTGAAGCAGATCAGTCAGGTGTACCCATGAGATACACTAAGGGCTCTTTCACATCACAGAACACGTGCAGGAGCCGATTTCCTGTACACGTTAATGGCCTGCCGGGTGATGTTGCGGTGGAGTGGCGGTAGTTTGAATTTACCCGATTAGGAAAACTCAGCGGCTGGACGTTACGAAGCTCCCAGATGCCTTGTAACGTAACTCTCTGGAACGCTTCGTCTAATGTAAAAGTTAACATGAAAGTCAAATACACTTGTTACCTTTCTAGATGCAAACTAGGAGCGATCCGGCAAAACGCTCAAATCGGCTCCTAATGTGAAAGAGCCTGAAGTAGGAAGAACATTAGATCCCTGAATAAATTCCCCAGAATACACGCAGAATGGTATGAACTACCGTATGTGTCTGCATTAGGAGGTGGGACTCTGTAATTCATAGGAAATGAGATGTGAAACCTCACCTGTAACAGACTATAGAGATCCTAAAGTGTACATAAAAACCTCAGAGGTACATTACTGCTGAGAAGTTATAATTCACTGACACGTGGTCTGTGTAATAAGAGCCCTGTAACAACCAGGTTCCAGTGCGTAGCCCTGCCCCTTGCAGAAAATGGCCTCTGGCTCTTCTATATCAGCTAAGGCCTTTTTCTGCAAGGGGGTGGAGCTACGTGCTTAAAAACCCAGCTGATACAGGGCTGGCAAATCTTATTGACCAGGCTATGTGTCGGGGCATTCTAACTTTTTAGTAGTAGAGGTGCGCTTTTAAGAGAAACTGACCAAGAATTGAACTTCATCCCAATCAGTAGCTGATGCCCCCTTTTACATGAGAAATCTATTCCTTTTTAGCAAACGGGTCATCAGGGGGCTCTGTATGGCTGATATTGTGGTGAAACCCCTCCCACAAACTCTGAGGACCATAGTACTCCTGGCAGTTTCCGGTCTGTGAACCTTGTTGCGTTGTGGCAAATGGCTTTTTACAGCTGTTTCCAACTGCCAAAACCGCAAGCAGCAGCTACATTACCTGCCAGCAGTAAAAATGTCACCATGTGATAAATGTCAGAATGTAAATCAGGGATTTAAAAGATTTTACAACGGGCAAACACTGACTAAATCTTTTATACATAATTATTGTAAAAATGAAGCACTTTTGTATTACATTATTTTCACTGGAGTTCCTCTTTAAGTTTGTATCTGCCCAGCTACATAAAAGAATTTCAGTTTGAAAAGTTAGTTCCCAAAGGTAATATTTATAATTTACACTAATCAGCATGTTTACGTTCAGAATTTGCCTTTGTCAATTTTGGGTTTACTTGAACTTTTAAGATTTTGTGCACCAGTTGTACGTTTGTGCAAAAAAAAATGAAATGACTATTTGTGAGCAGCACTTTTTGTCATATACAAATGATCCTAAGAAATGAATTTGTTATGGGATTGCCTATTTATTATATTTCAGTGTTGATAATTCAAAGAGCAATTCAACATCTTTGAATGTGAGTGTTGTAGAATACGTAAACAAAGGAAGTAGTTGAGTCCTCTGCTCATCTGTTAGCAATCTGAGATTTGACAAGCCTTTCCTTCCATATGTACAAAGTACTAGCAATTCCCATTGCTTGTTAGCAGAGGAAACTGATGAACCCTTAATATCCCTTCCTGCACAGGCCTCTTTAAAGCAGCAGGGTGCAATATGCTGAACCAGGTCTTCGCAGTTATCACCCTAGGGCACTTCCTGTGCATAGAGGGAACATGTTTGAGAAGAGTGAGTTTCTCTCAGCCACACATGGATGTGGACACAATTTCCCTGTGAGGACGGAACAGCTGATTAATCAATTCAAATCCTTCTCTTTCAGTGGAAACTGCCAATCACACCATTCGCAGACTTCAGCAGCGAGAGCAGGAACATGCAAAGGTAAACATTGTTCACAGCATATTCTTAATATTACTTGTAGAGTAACAAAACTTCCATGAACTGGGAGCCTCCAATACCTAAAGTGAAGCTGGAAAATTCTCTGCATACACATGTCAGCACTTGGCTATCAAGGCTCTTGTAATGGCCAAAGATGTTATTCATATATAGCCCAAATTAACTTTTCGAAAGTTAGAAATACGGCAAACTACTAAATGTGTGGTGGTTTAAATAAAGCACAAGGTGAATATGAATAGAAGCAGAAGAGATTAAGTAAGTAGACAGATGTGTGCTGTATTCAGGGTATAGCTAATATGTACCTAAAGCCTTAAAGGACAACTGAAGCAAGAGGAATATGGAGGCTGCCATATTTATTTCCTTTTAAACAATACCAGTTGCCTGCCTATCCTGCTGATCCTCTTCCTCCAATACTTTTATCCATAGACCCTGAACAAGCATATGCAGGTCAGGGGTTTCTGACATTGTCAGATCTGACAAGATTAGCTGCATTCTTGTTTCTGGTCTTATTCAGACACTACTGCAGCCAAATAGATCAGCCTTGGCTGCCAGGCAACTGGTTTTGCTTAAAGGAGAACTGTAGTGAGAGGTATATGGAGGTTGCCATATTTATTTCCCCAGGTGAGTAAAACTGATTTTTTTTTTTCAAGGCTTAAGGATCCCTTTAAGCAATTGTATTCATTGTTGTTTTCAGTACAGTTCCTTCTTAAATTAATAGTGCATTATCACACACAAACATGTTGCTCTTCTTCTTGCAGTAGTTTTCAATATCTGTAAAGAAAATCAATTGTTTGTTAAATCATTAATCCTAAAATTGTATTGCATTTGGTTAACAGAATAAGTGACTTTTGCTTGTTGTGGTTGATTTTTTTTTCCAAATAAGTTTTTATTGAAAAATTTTTAAGTTTAACAACATTGAATAATAACAAACGATTGAGAATTACAGATCGTACAGATATTGCAAATGGTCTTAAAGACAGATTAGTCACGGAGTCCAGAGGAGATATTATTTATGAGAGTCCAACCAGAAGCTGCCAAAAAGTCTGTTAACCTAATATGGATTATGAGTTTCAATAGTCTGAAAATTGGGGGTTATATATGGCAAACCGCAATTTGAAAATACCAATTGTATAAGGACTCCTTATGCGTAGTGTGGCAAGGTCTCCCGAGGTAGACCCCTTTCTTCTGGTACAATCTGTGAGGAGACAGTGAGTAGAGAGAAAGATATAGGGACAATAGGTAAGGGGAGGAATAGGTTAAGAAGAAGGGGGAGGGCAGGGGCCCAGGTCGCAACAAAGATCAGTTACACAATAAGTTTTTATAGCAATAATGAGAAAGTTATATATCTCTATATTATTGCTCAAGCAGAGCAATCGCCTCAGCCGAGTCTCTGAAATCGACCCAGACAGGCCCATTTTGCTACAAACGCCTCAGAATTGTCTTGGGCAGGGGTGTATAGGTCCTCCATGCGCATAATGAGGTTAATTTCTTTGAAAAGTTCAGTCATACTGGGGATAACAGTTGATTTCCAGTGGCGGGCTATGAGAAGCCTAGCTGAGATTAGTAATGGAGGGGTGATTTATTTTTTGATTATGGACGATCTACCCGGTAACAACGTGAGGAGAGCTGTCGAGGCCTTCAGAGGCAGAGGCCTGCAGTATAGATGCGGGTGGATCCCAAAGACTCGGCTCCAAAAGGGCTGTATCATAGGGCATTCCCACCAGATGTGGATGTAGGTACCCCGTGATTGGGAGCATCTCCAGCATAGGTCTGAGGTGTTTTTATTAAATTTGGCTACTTGAGTTGGTGTGCGGTACCATCTGGCATACATTTTGAAATTTCTTTCTTGGAAGTTTAGGGATGGGGAAGATTTATGTGTCAATTCAAAAAAAAATTCCCAATCTTCAGAGGAGAGGGGTCTGCCTAGATCTTCATCCCAGGTGTCAGTTAACTTGAGTAGGTCCTTCTCGCTATTGGCACAGGCCAAGTATGAGTAGATTAGGGAAACTTTGTGTTCAATAGAGGAGGATGTGGCGCATAAGCGTTCAAAAGGTGTCAAGTTTCTAAGGATATTGGCTTTACCTGAGATGGATTTATAGAACCACAAGAATTTAGACCATGAGAGCCAGTCCAGTTTGGGGGGAGGGGGGGTTCTGGGTTACCTATAATATCTCTCGCTAAGAGGCCTCTGCTCGAAGTGATATGTCTAATCTGGGGCCAAAAGTCTCTGTTCCTACCCAGAAGAGAGTTCTGTCGCTATCCCGATGCAAAGAGGGGGTTATCGAGTAAAGGAGATAAAGGGCCATGTAAAGTGGAGAGTTTAAATTTGTCCCTAATCCCCCTCCATTTCTTGAGGACTATCTGAGCCCAGTACGCAACTGGGCCTAGGGCTAATCTGACATTATGGGGTATCCAGAGTAAAGCTCTTGGATCCAGATGGGACAGAGCCGCTTCCAGAGTGACCCACTGTTTGCTTTTCCTGTCCTGGAACCAATTTAATATGTGTGTTAGGATTATCGTTATCACAAACTCCAAGTATATATCCACAGCGCTAGGTGATCACAATGGTATCTGCAGTCACACCATAGTGTATATTCTCAGACAGTGACCATCACCAAGGATAAAATCAATAGGTCACTTACTGTCCTTAAAAACACAATTTTTAATAAAAATCCAGACAATACCACATATACAATATCTTACTTTAGGGGTCCTTTTGACAGGGACCCTTAGTAGTAATAAGCATATAGTGTATCCAATACACAAAAAATAGTCTCACGGTCTCTTGTACATTTGCCCAGTCTCCAGTTACCGTTCCGACCGGTTTCGGCCTTTCGCCGTCGTCAGGGAACACTGGAGACTGAGCTTCTGGGAAAATTTATAAATAATTACCTTGTGTGATAACGATCGAGGCCGCCGCGGGCACATCCTCTGGCTAATACATCATGCCGGTTAACTAGTGCTCTGATTGGTGGAAAGGCAACCCGTGACCAAGACGCAGGGGTGCCCGGGAGTACCATACGTCACACAGAACTCTTTTTAGCGCGCTCCTATTGGTGGAGCTGGTATCAGCCGCGGCTCAGCGCACGCCATTGGTTGCAGCCAAAGAGAGTGTCGGGAGATGTAGTCCATAACATCCCCGTTCACTCACTATGCGGATCAGCGCACGCCATTGGTTGTAGCCAAAGAGAGTGTCGGGAGATGTAGTCCATAACATCCCCGTTCACTCACTATGCGGAGAAACAATAATGTTTAATACAAGCTATTTGCGGATTTTACGTCGCATACAACAAATACATTTCAGATGATGAATGAATATTAAAAATATTAAAAATACATGCCTGTTAAAAATTACACTAAAATACAATTATTGTCAATTATTACATAGTACTTTCTTATACTTTTCATTGCACAAATCCCCAAATAAATAATCTGACATCTAGTGTCCAAAATTGATTATTGCACCTATGAATTATCTATGAAACAATTAATGTTAAAATCAATATTTAGACCTCTTGGTTGCATAGTTTTGAGGGTGAAGATCCATTTAGTCTCCAGTTTATATAAGTCTCTGTCTCTGTTTGACCCCCTCCAGTCCTGTTCTAAACGTGTTAGGATTATCGTGTTATGGTAAGCCTTTACATCTGGGAGGCCCATACCTCTGGTTTAGGTCTAGTAAAAAGCTTGAATTTAGTTCTGTGGGTTTTGTGTTTCCAGATGAATTGCAGGATCATGGATTGGATTTTTTTTGAGAAATGTGGCAGGTAGGTCCATGGGTAGCGCCTGCATTGTGTACAAAGTGTTTGGAAGAGTATCCATCTTGATAACATTAATGCGGCTCGACCAAGAAAGCTGAAGGTTGGTCCAGCTGTCGAGCTCTTTTTGGATTCTAAGAAGGAGAGGAGGGTAATTAATTTGGAAGAATTTAGTGAGGTCGTTGGGAATCAGTATTCCAAGGTATTTAATGTGATTAGATTGCCAGCGGAATGGGAAGGAGCTTTGGAGGGTGGCTACTGTGGTGTCTGGGAGGTTGACGTTGAGGATTTCCGTTTTACTAATGTTTATTTTAAAGTTGCTGACCTCTCCAAATTTTCCTAGTTCAGAGAGAATATTATGAAAGGCTATATGTGGGTTGGAAATGTATAGTAGGAGATCATCAGCAAAGATGGATAATTTAAAATGTTGGTCTTTTTGTATGGATTCCTTGTATTGAAGAATTTTGTCTCAGGGCGCCCGCCAAATGTTCCATGCATATTACATATAGCAAAGGGGAGAGAGGACATCCCTGCCTGGTCCCGTTTGCTATCTTGAAGGCGTCCGACAGGGTCCCATTAATCCTAATCCTCGCACTAGGGTGTTTATATAGAGCCATTATCTTATGGATGAGGGTTGATCCTAAGCCTATCTGTTCCAAGGAAAGTTCAAGGAAGATCCAGTGGACCCTGTCGAGCGCCTTCTCGGCGTCTACCGACATAATACAAAGTGGAGACCCATTTCTGTTTGCGTGGTGTATTAGGGAGACCGTTTTTAAGGGTATTATCCCTTGCCTCTCTACCAGAGACAAACCCCGACTGGTCAGTGTGGATGACATTAGGTAGCATAGGCTTAAGTATTTCGGCTATCATGTTAGCATAGAGTTTTAAGTCAATATTAATCAAGGAAATGGGCCTGTAGCTGGTGCAACAATTAGGGTCCTTCCCTGGTTTGGGGATCACAGTGATATGTGCTGTTGAGGTTTGAGGGGTAAAGAAATGAGTGTCGTCTATGGAATTGAAGGTTTGTAATAAAAGTGGTGTCAGAAGGGTTGAGTACTGTTTATAAAATGATCCTGTGAAACTGTCTGGGCCTGGGCTTTTTCCCCTTTTTAAGTGCTCCTATGCATGTAGCCAGCTCAATTTCGGAGAAGTCTGTCTCTAGCTCCTTTTGGATTTCTGGATCTATGGTGGGCAGGGGGGTGGAGTTGATCTAAGCTTTTATTTTATCCTTCAATTTGCCAGGGTCCATGTCGTGAAACTTGCCTTTGAGGTTATAAAGGGATGTGTAGTAGTTATTAAATTCTTTGGCAATTTCGGAGGTTTTATATTTAAGTTGGCCTTTGGCATTTTTAATGGAGAGAATATTGGTCTGGGGCGCGATAGGATGTAAAGTTCTTGCCAAGAGTGTTACACATTTTCCTCCCTGATGGTGCAAGGTACTGCAATATCCCTCCCTGGCTGAGAGGGTTTTCTGATCTAGGATGGATAAAATTGATTGCCTTGTGTTAGATAATTTGAGGTCACATTCTGCTGGATAAGAGTTCTCCTGGAGATTGAGGAATTAGAGCGCACCATGAAGGAGTTTAGAAATTTGTGCGCTTCTTTCTTTTTTAAGGCGAGAGTCATGGGTGATGAAGACCCCCCTCAGCACACATTTAAATGCTTCCCATTTTATTGCTGCTGGAGAATCATCATTTGCATGGTCCTGGGTAAAGTTTTCTAGCGCTTTTTTTAATTTCCGCATTGCATATAGGGGATCTTTGAGAAGGTTATCATTTAATCTCCAATGACTCTGAAAACCTTTTTTGTCCTCCAAGGGAGAAAGAACAATACACAGGGGCATAGTCGGACCATAATCTATTGCCAATGCTGGCCTGAATATCCTGGTCTAGAAGTCTCTGGGAAGAAAAAACATAGTCGATTCTACTGTGTGTGTGTGGTGGACCGTGGAGAAGAACGTATAGTTGCGATCTGTGGGATTGAGTGTTCTCCAAACATCCACAAGGCAAAGCGAATTCAATTTGGATTTTAGTTGGGAGAGGGTGGGTTTTGGGAGGGATGATCTTTGCGATGAGGAGCCCAG